>NW_025999925.1:4436409-4444971 GCF_001458135.2 Marmota marmota marmota | reverse complement strand
TATATATATATATATATATATATATATATATATATATATATGCAGATAGAGGAGAGAAAGAGATAGATAGATAAGAGGAATGACTTGCCTTATGTTTTATAACATGAGTGAGAAGATGGCTGTTATGGTTTAGATGTGGTGTTCTCCAAAAGTTCACGTGTGAGACAATGCAAGATCTGGAGGAGAAATGATTGGGTTATAGCCTTAACCTAATGAGTGGATTAAGCTCTGACGGGATTAACTAAGTGGTAACTGGAGGCAGGGGGGTGTGGCTGGAGGAAGTGGTTCATTGGGGGAATGGCTATGGGATTATGTTTTGTATCTGGAAAGTCCCCCCCCCACCCCGCTTGCTGATCATCATGTGAGCTGCTTCCCTCTGCCATGACGTTTAGCCTCATCTTGAGCCCCAAGGAATGGAGCTGGCCTTCTATGGACTAAGACTTCTCAAACCGTGAGCCCGCTACTAAACCTTTCCTCTTCTACAGTTGTTCTGGTCAGATCTTTTAGTCACAGCAGTGAAAATGCTGACTAAAGCAATGGCTTACAGGGTTTAACAAGCTGTGTTGGTGGAGGGTATTTATTCTTTAGATCCATGGGCCTGAGACGTCATGCAGAGGGGTTTTCTTAAAAATCTACAAGCCCCTCAACAACGCTAATTCCTTTCTTCAGAGTCCACGTATTATGCAAAAACTTCCCATTTTCCCAATTCCAGGGGCGTGAGGCTCACAGTGAAGAACAGAATGCACTGTTCGTAAAAAAAAAACAAACATGTTTATAAGTTGTAAGCAGAGCAGTCAAACATCCTGGTGACCCAGACAATCCTGATGGCCTGAGAATTGTCCCAGTGCAGTTACTAAGAGCTCTTCTTATGAATGCTGGATTTGGACGATAAACTATGAGTGCCCATTTGTAAGGCAATACGAGCTGGAAACGCATAGCCCATATCCCGATTCCCTTGGTGTGAATCCACTTGAGGTGATTCAGCAGCTTTTGGGGAAGGTGGTCTGAGTTAGCTGTGGAGTCTTCACAAATGATGGAGAACTCCTGAGTGGTCCATCAGATGAGCCCCTTCAAAGCTGCCAATGACTTCGCAGAACAGGGTGTGCACGTATGCGCGGGTGTGTGGGCTGTAGGAGCAATCTAACCTTTCCAAGGGTGAGAAGGAAAGTGGGAATACAGCCCAGAGGAAAATGCTCTGCGTGGCTGGAATTGCTTCCTCTTTCTTTTTACAGTGCAGAGGGAAGAGAAGGGGAGAGAGAGAGAGAGAAAGAGAGGTGGGAGGGGTGGGTAGAAGAGGAAAGGAGACCTGTGGGGGAGAGATCTAAAGCCACTGTTGGCCCCCAGGTCCTCTCCCTCCCAGGTTCCCAGGCACACACTTTAGTGGGGGACTCTGACAGTGAATCTGCTCTGGAAGAGGCAGCCTGAGGCTTAGCTGCTGCTGTATAACCCCGGTGACGTGGCAGTTTCTATAGAGATGACTCTCTCTTACAGGAAAGGGGGGTCAGCTGGATACACAAACCCCTAGCAACCAGTTGACATATATATATATTTTTTAATATGAAGATTTTTCCTTGAATTCGAAAGACCCCTCCCTTCCATGGAAAAGCAGCTGAGTATTTGGAAATAAGATGTGAAAGCTGTTTGTAAAATGGGCTGGGGGTAGGGGTGGCTTACTGCACCAGGTTTTCTGCTTCTTATTTGGGCCTCTTATTTTTCCAAATGAATTTTCCAAATGAATCTGTCTGCCAGGATGCTGCATGGAGCCCACCACCATGGCTGCTAAGTGATTCACGGGATGATACCACGAGGGACACAAAACTGCTGCTGCCTCTCAGCAACCTCATCTTGGTCTTCCCTTTCACCTGGCAAATCCCTGGCAGTGTAGCAGAGAGAGGCCAAGAACTCAGGGGGTGCAAACCTGAGGCTATGCAACACAGTGAACCTGCTAACTTGCATTTAGCTGAGGGTCACCTCCTGCCTCCTGAGTCTTCTGTCCTACTACTAGACTGCATTTAGCTGCATGTAAAGAGACCCAACTGGGAAGTTAACCAAAGGAATTTGTTTTTCACATAGGAAGTCCAGAAGTGGGAAGTCTAGAAGTGGGCAGTCCAGGGGTCTGCCGGCTTCATAATGGAACACAACCTAGCTCCCCACATTTTTGCCTGGCAGTTCTTGGCAAGCTACATTCTAATTGGTCCCTTCATGGCGACAAGATGGCTCTTCCCCCTCCAGCCATCCTTCCAGGTAGGAGGAAGAAGAAGGAAGAAATGAAGAGGAAGAGGTAGTGCCCACATCAAGAAGCAAAACCTCTCCCTGTAGATTTTCTTTCTTTTAAAAAAAAAATTGTATTTGTTCTATATATATATATATATATATATATATATATATATGACAGTAGAGTGTATTTGGACATGTCATACATACATGAACTATGACTTCCCACTTCTGTGTGTTGTACATGATGTGTGTGTTACTCTGGTGGTGTATTCATACATGAACACAGAAAAGTTATGCCCAATTCATTCTGTTGTCTTTCCTATTCCCTTACCCCTTCCCTTCCCTTCATTCCCCTTTGTCTAGTCTTGAACTTCTATTCTTCCCTGCTTCTTGTGTGTTAGCATACACATGTCAGAGAGAAGATCCAGCCTTTAGTTTTCTGGAATTGGCTTACTTACTTACTTAGCATGATAGTCTCCAGATTCATTTATTTACTGGCAGAAGTCATAAAGTTATTATTTTTTATGGCTAATTTTCCATTGTGTATATATACCACATTTTCTTTTTTTTAATACCACATTTTCTTTATCCTTTCATCTGTTGAAGGGCTTCTAGGTTGGTTCCATGGCTTAGCTATTGTGAGTTGAACTGCTATAAACATTGATGTGGCTGCATCACTATAGTATGCTGATTTTAAGTCCTTGGGTATATACCAAGGAGTGGGATAACTGGGTCAAATGGTGGTCCCCTTCCAAGTTTTCTGAGGAATCTCTATACTAATTTCCATAGTGGTTTCACCAATTTGTGGTCCCACTAGCAATGTATGAGTGTGCCTTTCCCCCTATATCCTCGTCATTCTGACTGGAGTGAGGTGAAATCTTAGAGTAGCTTTGATTTGCATTTCTCTAATTGCTAGAGATGTTGAACATTTGTTCATTTATTTGTCAACCCTTCATATTTCTTCTTCTGTGAAGTGCCTGTTCTGTTCTTTTGTTCATTTATTGATTGAACTACTTGGGGTTTTGGTGTTAAGTTTTTTGAGTTTTTTTTTATATATCCTGGAGATTAATGTTCTATCTGAGGTGCAAATGGTAAAGATTTTCTCATACTCTATAGTCTCTCTTTTTTACATTTTTTATTGTTTCCTTTGCTGTGAAGAAACTTTTAGTTTGATACCATCCCATTCACTGATTTTTTTATTTTACCTCTTGTGCTTCAGAAGTTTTGTAGAGGAAGTTGGTTCCTAAGCCAACGTGATGGAAAGTTGGGACTACTTTTTCTTCTAGTATGTGCAGGATCTCTGGTCTAATGCTTAGGTCCTTGATTCACATTGAGTTGAGGTTTTTTGCAGGGTAAAAGATAGGAGTTAAATTTCAATTTGCTACAGATAGATTTCCAGTTTTCCCAGAATCATTTGTTAAGAGGCTATCTTTTCTCCAATGCATGTTTATGGCACCTTTGTTTAGTAGGAGATAACTGTATTTACATGGGTTTTTTAACTGTGTTTTCTATTCTGTTCCATTGGTTTTCATGTCTGTTTTGGTGCCAATACCATGCTGTTTTTTATTACTACAACTCTGTAGCATAATTTGAGATCTGGTTATTGTGAGGCCTCCTTCTTCACTTTTCTTGCTAAGGATTGCTTTGGCTATTATGGGCCTCTTATTTTTCCAAATGAATTTCATTACTGATTTTTCTATTTCTATTTCTATGAAGAGAATTTCATTTAAATTTTAATATAAATTGCATTAAATCTGTATAGCATTTTTGGAAGTATGGCCAATATTGACAATGTTAATTCTGCCTATCCAAGAACATGGGAGATCTTTCCATTTTCTAAGTTCTTCTTCAATTTCTTTCTTTAGTGTCCTATAGTTTTCATTGTAGAGGTCTTTCACCTCTTTTAGTTAGATTGATTCCCAAGTATTTTTTTTGGGGGGGGCAGCTATTGTGAAGGGTGTAGTTTTACTAATTTTTCTTTCAGCTGATTCATCTTTGGTGTCTAGGAACACAATTGATTTATGGTGTTAATTTTATATCCTGCTACTTTTCTGAATTCATTTATGAGTTCTAGAAGTTTTCTGGTGGATTTTTTTGGGTCCTGTCATCAGCAAATAGGGATATTTGAGTTCCTCTTGGCCTTGGGTTCAGTGTATATAAGTCTTCACTTCATGTCATTCACCAGAGTTGGGTCATGTGGCTCCAATCTCAAGCCTGGGACATGCGGTTTAATAGCTGAGCCAATTGCCAATACAAAAACAAAACAAAGAAAGAAGGGAAAACCCAAAAGAGTAGCCCAGTCTGCAGGGCAAGCTACAAATAGGTAGGAGGAGACAACTGGTGGCATCTGGTACATTTTCCTTGCTCATCTCTGCATGTCTCCCTTTTCTGGGTTACATTGCTAATTGGCATCCTGCAGTGACTGGTGTGCTGGAAAATGTTTAACAATCCAATAATAACTAATCTGTAGCATTTGCTGATATCTGTGGTATAAATATGCCCACAATACCCAATTTCAACCTACCCACATCACATCCAAAAGAGTAGGGGAGAGACACACAGCAACACATTATTCCATAGTATTTCTATCCAAAAATACAAGAGATAGCATAAACTGTAAAATAATTAGGAAGTGATAAGTTTAAATATTTACTATTTTGTTTTTAATAAGACCTATTTAATAAATTTAATTAATTTTAATAGGGACTTCATTTAACCACCAACTTACAACTCCCCTGGAAACGTAACAACTGACCTCTCCTGGTCTGTGCGCACTGACTCCCACACATAGCCCTTTTGTGGATCTCTCTGCATTTCCTGCATTGGGCTTACCACAGTGTATGATCATGAAGCTATATGTTGGATTTGGTGATTAATCTTTGTTTGTGCCACTAGGCTGGGAGATCTGCTAAGGCAATGTTCATGCTCACAATGTCTGGAACGCAGTAGGTGCTCAATAAATACTTGAGTGAATAAGTGAATCAAACAATTTAGAACAAGGAGGTACATGTATGCATGCATGTTTCTATACATAAATACACAAATTAATTAATAAGTAAATAAATGGGTGATTTCTGCGGGTTTTGGCCCCTCCTACCCCCAGAGCTCCTGCACTTCAGCCTCTGCTTCTGTCTTCTCTTTTCCTCCAGTTCTGGGTGTCATTCTTTTAAGCATCGAGTTTCCTGCACTTTATTAAAGCTACAAAAAGATGATGGAGTCCTGGTTCCTTTTTCTCAACGTCTGTTGCTGGGACTGATAACCTGTGCAGAAAGACAGATCCTAGAGTGGCTTGGCTTTATTTTGTGGCTGCTCTAAAAGAAATAATTTGGCTTCCTTTATCCCGAGGGCCTCGGATCCACCCTAGATCTGATTTTTCAAGAAAGCCTCCCTAAGAGCTGTAGTGAGGGACTTTAGTCGTTCATAAAATGGCAACATCCAGCCTGAGGCCAAGTGCTCCCAGGTTGGGGGCCTTCTCTATCCTGAAAGGAGTAGGAGGCAAATTACTACCCAGTTGTCTTCTCAGCGAAAGGGCCTCCACCTCTGCTCTCGGACCTGGAAGACATCCAGGACCACAGACAGAGCCTTCTAAAGGAGGGAGCACTCAGCTCATCCCCACAGACTTCAGCTTTCCACTTAGTTCTTGACCAACAGGCCATCTTTTAGAAGATCAAACATCTGGTTGCCTTTTTAACAGGAGTCTAGCCTTTGCACAGGACAGGAAGGATCTCGGTCCATTTTCTGTGGCTATCATAGAACATCTGAGACTGGGTAATGTATGAAGAAAAGACATTTATGTGGCTCATGGTTCTGGAGGCTGGGAAGTTCAATAGCGTGGTGACACCTGGCAAGGACCTTTGTGCTGGGCCATCCCTGGCAAAAGGCAGAAGAGCAAGAGAGTGCGAGAGGAAGAAGGGAAGAGAAAGTCAAACACACTTTATAACAAGCTCACTCTCGATGACTACCCTCACAATGATGCCTTAACTCCTGCATGTAGTTAGAGCCCTCGCGACCTACTCGCCTCTTTTTAGGCTGGACTCCCCAACACTGTTGCATTGGGGCTTAAGTTTCCAACACGTGAACTTTGGCACACACTTTCAAACCACGGTGGGCGGGAGTGGTCCTCTGGGAGAAATGGCACCCCAGCCCCCACTCTGTGGAGACAGTGGAACGCAGAGATGAAGCAAAGAAGCAAAATGAAGAGCAAAGTAAAATGACTGAATTTTCTTAGCATCTGCAGCTCATGTCAAAGCCAGAGAGAGGGGAAGCTAGACGGCCTCCTGCCTGGCTCTCTTGAGTCAGGATCTAATGCCGTGACTCCAGGGTTTCTGAAATTCTCAAGGTTGTCTGAATCTTGTACCCAATTCACTGGCTTGGAAATTGCCCTTCGTTTGATGCTGTTAAAGCAAACCACGGGAGGGGTGGGTTTGAGAGCTTTTTGCCTGTGTTGCAATAACAAGTTTTCTCTTTTACAACAAGACACAAACATTGCCAAGGAGATAGAGAATACAGTGACCTATGATGCTGTGTGTGGGGACTAACCACTACAGACGGAGCTATTTTGGATGATTCACAAAAAGCTTAAAGAAGCCTACCATATCACAAGCACACATAGGTGGGAAAGTTTGGTTTTGTTAAGACAACAGGATGGTACCACCGGATTGATTTTCAAAACACAAGGAAACTCAATTTATCCAAATGACATCAGGAATCATGACTTAATTTATTAAAAACATTTATTCCTGGGCTCCTTGGCCACTTTTAGGGACTCTTTAAAAAACAAAAAAACAACAAAAATCAAAATGAACAAATAATTTCAGGTGTCTGATGTGGAGCACCTGAAAGTTGGTAGCTAAGAGGCTGTTAGCCAAACCTGGGGTCTCAGTATGCATGGAAACCCCTAGTCAACTGTTAGACATCAGCTAGAAGGGCCCCAAAATGTAAATACTTGTTTTTTTGTAGGCTGCTAGAGTACCCTGTCCCTCTAGTGGCAGGTACCTGAATTGCAGGCCCAGTGCTTCAGAGGGACCCTATGAGCAATAGTGATCTGTAACAACTGGAAACAGTATCATAACTTATATTTGCACAGGGCTTACCATTTTAAAAGTTCTTTCACATGAACTCTCTCTTTGGACTCAACAATGGGTATTTGCATCTTCACGCACTAAATCAATCAGGGTCACTGCAAGTGAATTTGAGCTGACATGAAATTATCACACACAGAGAAATATTTTTACTTTGGGTTCAGTGACCACTCCTCAGCCACAGCTTCCACAAGGTGGGAAAGGCAGGCAAGAAAGAGGAGGAACACAACTCGAACCCTTGTGTTATTAATGAGGGAGTTAATCCATGGAACATTCTGTCCAAAAAAGGGCAAAGGGTAGGGTTACAACAAACAAGTGAGTGTAATTCAACCCCATCGGGTGACACCAACTCCTGGAAGTGCACTTTCTTATTGAGCAAAGGTAAGGTCCAATTGCATTGCAGTGGGTGCAATACCAGTTCAGTACCTCTTGACTCAGGACTTAAAGGTGTAAACATAGATCCTGTCCAGAGAGGCTCCTGACAGATGTTGACTTTCACAGGTGAGAGTGTATAGGGTAAGCTGTTTCCTCCACACCATCTAGCCATCAGTAGACTTGGGTCTCCTGACTTCAAACTCAAGCCTCTTCCTGCCACATCATGCTTCTTTCCTCTTCTGGTGGTTAAAATTAACTTGTTCTGTTTCCCAAGACTGTGATGCCTAGAATGTGAAAGTGAATATGACTGTCTCTTGTCCAGTCACTGCATTGCCCCTCTCCTAGTCAGCTATTCCAGAAACAGTGGCTTTGAAGAGAAATACTTCCACCTTCAGAGAAAAATGGTGAAATTTTCAGGTACCGTCAATTTTCAGGTACTGACAAGTGGAGAGAGTTTTCCAACATAAATACGAAGATCTTGAAGCAGCCCCGTGTTCCTCTCCAGAGCTGGATGGCCCTTGGAATTAAAGTTCCAAAGTCCAAAAGATATTCCTTCCCCTGAAATTTCCCTCTATCTGTAGGCTAATGCATGTTATTCCTTTGTGAGGTGAAATGGCTTTTACTTAGCAACCAAGGCTAAGGCTTCTAGTACAAATGACCCTGAGAGAGATAATACTTTGGTTTCTACTTGTACTAGGTTGGAAATGATTGATTTTCTAAAAGCCATTTTTCTAGAGTCTGGCAGGGAGGAGAGGAGGTTCAGAATATCATGTCAAGGCCGAGAGTGGAGAACAGTGCACAGAAGTCCATTTATGAAGATGCCACCATATTGCCTTGCCTGCAGGACTTTCTCCTGGGAAGTCGGCCAGCCATAGGTGCCCCCCCCCCC
>NW_025999925.1:4346282-4436027 GCF_001458135.2 Marmota marmota marmota | reverse complement strand
GCCCCCCCCCCCAGGCACCCTCCCCCAGCCATCAGGGGCCTAGATTGCTCAGGCAAAACTCCTGACTCCAGGATGAACTCTCATTTAGCTCTCAGCTCACATGCTGAATCATCCTCCCCTCCTTCACAGCTCCTTGGAGAGCCATTGAGGGAAACAAGGTAGAAGGGAGGAAGATGTTGCCAGCTCCACTGTATCCTCTGATGCTCCAGAGGGTGTGTCTGAGCCTGGATCATAAGGGAAGTAAGATATTGAATTAGAGACGCTGGAAGGTTCTATTTGTTTGACACACAGCAAAAAGAAGTCGTTTTCTTCACAGGAATGTGTATGAGTGAGCATCCGTGGGTCCGTCAATGTGAAAAGAACAAGCAAAGAGAATCTTTTAATACATTGCACTGCCTTAAAATAAGTCACCAGTATTAAAACATCCTCCCACAGGTACACAGACACAATAAACACACACACACACACACACCTCTGTAAGCACAAATAACCAAAAACAGGAGCAGACCTCAAAGGATCAGCAAGCTTTTCTTTATTCAGCAGCAGAGTCAATCAGTCAGGCATCGGAGGGGCTCATTTTTGGGGGTGGAAAATGACTCCCCGGTTACAGAAGAGCTCTGTGTTTTATAGGTTACAATATGAGTGGTTAGTCATCAGAGGCTCGGGCAAAACATGTCCGTGTGGGCAGAGTTGTAAAGATTCAAAACTCATTGTTACTGGGAGAGATGGAAGCTCAGAGTTCGGCTCCCATTGCTTATTTTCTCCCTCTGGGATCATTGTTACCCAGAGTTCACTCTCTCCTTCCTGAATCACCCACCAACAATGGGAAAGGGTGAAAGTCCAGGGCCCAACTGCCTCCCCCCTTAGAGCCCAATGTCACTGGGAAGCGATGAATGTTTGCTTCTTCTCTCCCTCTCTCCCAGGCCACACTGCCCTCTTTCCCCCAGGGGTCGGTTGTCTTGGGGGATGTTATTTTCCATAATCCTTCAACACACACACACACACACACACACACACACACACTGCTGACTTATCTCTAGCTAATGGGCTCCTTTTGGAGTGAGCTTTCATCTCCTGGACTTGCTGCTACAGGCCTTATCTTTCCCATGACACTGAATAGACCAGAGAAGACAGTGCCCAAGCAGGAGGCCTGGCTCCCTCTGCACTGATTCACCTGGTGTCTTGGGGCTGCACCAAGGGCCTGCCACTCTCCACAGGGTCCAGGCACCAGCTGCTGCCCAGCACAGACCAGGCGTAGCAGTCACCTGGAGGCAAGTTTCTCCTTACGGTTGAGTTGCTCTTCTCATTTTCATGTACACAGCAACCCACTCCCTTAATTTGGATGGACAACTGCAATTTTCCATGTCATAGATCCTTTTCAACGTCCATCTACCAACCTGCAGACCCCCCTGGAAAGATGGTGGAAAACATGCAGCCTGTCCTCAGCCTGGACTCTGGCTTCTGCAGGAAACTCTTCCAAAAGGAAGAGTAAGGAACCTGGGAAGCCTTTTCTCAGGAGACCCAGCGGCTTGCCTAGTGTCGAACCCGCCAAGGCCATTGCCAGGAGGAGAAGCATGGGGCGGAGGTCCTTCTTGTAATACTCTGGTCTGACTTAACTCATCTCATTATCTCAGGGACAGCCCATAATATAAGTGTTTCCACAGAGCCAAAAGGTGGGGCAAATATCGCTAAACTCTGCAAAGGGGACGACGGTGTGAAGACACTGAGAGGGAAAACGAAGATGTGAGTGTGGGTTTAACGAAAAGGATCCAGGGAAGTGACTTTCTCCTCCAATGACAAGAGGCACTAAATAGAAGTCCCCTGCAGCAAGGCAGCAAGCAGCTTCTAGAAGATTCTGTATCTAAGTCTACTGCCATCCTGAATGGAGGGGCTGAAGTGTGGTGGTTTGCTAGATAAGCATGCGGGAAACCTCGAAAACTTGCTTGAATTCTATCAAATGCTTTAGCTGATTAAAGGCTTAGAAGCCGCCAAAGTTCTTTACTTCTTTTCTCTACCAAGCAGGCCTGGTACTGAAGACCAAGCAAACAATTATCTGAATTCAAAGGGAACTTGACAGATGAGGTCCTGAAGTCTCACCCAGCAGACCCCCCAGGCTGGGGCCTGCCATTCTCTTGAGGAAGCTCAGGCCTTGGAGCCTGATAAATGGAGGGGGTGTAAGTGTGAGTCACCAGGGAGAAAGCGAGACACTGGGAACCCCAGACCAAGGTTAAAATAATGCTCTGCTTGGGGTGGATCTTTGTCTGCTAGGAGCTGCAAAGCAAAACAAAACAAAACAAAGCCTGGCTTGGTGGTGTATGCCTGTAATCCCAGCAGCTCTGGAGGCTGAGGCAGGAGGATCGCAAGTTCAAAGCCAGCCTCTGCTATTGTGAGGTGCTAAGCAACTCAGTGAGACCCTGTCTCTAAATAAAATACAAAATAGGGCTGGGGATGTGGCTCAGTGGTTGAGTATCCCTGAGTTCAAGCCTCAGTACCCCTCAACCCCTCCCCCCCAAAAAAGCAAATGCTTCTTCAAAACTCAGGCTGAGCAGAACTGGCATCCTGGGTGGGCCTGGGAAGAAGGGAAACCAGGAGGGACAAACAAATGGGCCTGAGATGAAATGAACTTGGGGCCTGAGTATCAACGCCCCAGGCCCTGCCCAGGTTCCCAGGCAGAGGTGATGGCCCACACTCCTCCAAGGAGGGAAGTGGCTTTTCTGGGTGAGAGGCTGGGTTGTGGGAGGCATAGGAGGGATTCTATGCTCAGTGGTCAGCCCATCGCCAACTTTGAGTGAGGCCTGAACAAGGAGGCCTCCTCTGATCTGGACAAACCTTAGCTGGAAAATGGCAATACCTCTGGACCCAGCCAAAGAAACTGGGGGGAACCCTGGGAGCCTCAATGGAGAAAACAGGGCCCTTCCTATGTGCCCAGCTTGCCTTTTGTTCTGAAGGTTAGTGTTTCTCTCAAGAAGATGAACTTGGAAAAGTATGTTCCTTGGATATCATAAAATCTTAGATTTGAACTAAGCTGTGGACCTCAGCTGTGGATCTGCAAGTCAACCTCCCCATCTGCAGATGAGGGAAAGAGGTCAAGGCCCACAGTCAGCCTCAGAGCCCAGATCAGAGCCCAGGTTTCCAGTTCCCAGGGGGTCCTCTGTTTCAAGTTCTTGTGGGAACACCCAGACTGTCTTCCAGGTGCCATACATACAGAATTTGATTTTTTTAAATAGACTTTTTAAGAGAAGCTATTAGTTTCTTAGGAAAATTGAATGTCAGGTACAGAGACTTCCTATAAGCCCTGCTCCCCACATGCACAGCCTCCCTCTCATCCACATGCCCCACTCCAGTGGTGCATTTGCTCCCTTTGAGGAACTTACAGTGGCACACATCATCACTCACAGTCCGCAGTTAATTTTAGGGTTCACCCTTGGTGTTGTGCAGTCTGTATTATATATTTTTTGACAAATATATAATGATGGGTACCCACACTCAAAGTACCATGAAAAGTAGTTTCAGTTCCTTAAAATCCTCGCACAGAGAATTTTCCTGAAAACCTCTATGATGAAGAACCAAACACAAGGCTCAGTTGCCATTAGCCAGGATTCCTCTCTGGTGCACAGCTGGTCAGGTACCCACTGGCTTGAAGACCTTCCTTTCCCGGCATTCATTGTTACTGAAACCCAGAATGGAAGCGTTGCAGTATATGCAGGTCTGGGATTAGGATGTGGGCACCCGACTAGCAGACAGGGTCAAGGAAGGGCCAAGTTGTGATGCACAATTGATGTTATAGACAAAATTTATCTTTGGAAGCTCCTGCTTCCACCTCACAATTCCCTCTCCCTGCCACACACACACACCCCTTTTCCTTTCTTTTAGCTCAATGGACTTCTCCAGTTCCTCCTAAGGCTCCAAGTGTCCTTGTGTACTGTATTCTCTTCGCACTCTCACAAGGAGCTCCCAGGAAGAGCTTCAAGGTCAATCATTTGCTACTCAAACAAAGCCATTCCTGGGCTTTTGCACAGTGGACCCTAGCTCTCCTTGTAGAATGAAAACAATTGTCTTAGATGGTTTTGGCTTCTAAAAATAGATGTAAAGAAAAAGGCCCTTCCCTGGTCCTTGAAATCACGCCCAAAGGACCTGCTTCTTCTACTTTACATAGCTCAGATTTTGGTTCCCTTCAGCCAGAGACAGTGGTGAAGAGCCAACACAGGATGTGAACAGAGAGGACAATTTGAAGCAGAAATGGTCTCTTGAAGCAAAAACTGAAATTGTATTTTTCCAAAATAGAAAGCAATGGAGAACGAGATCCCTGGTAGTCAATTCTGTGTTATGGATGTGCTGGTGTCAGAGGTGAGAACACTGGAAAGACCTGGTCTCCAGTCCTAGACTGTACAAAAGGAGCTGGATGACTTTGCAATCTACTCTCTTCTCTGAGTCTTGATTTCTTCCTCTCCTAAAATGTTCCAGCTCCAACATTCCATTGTTTAGAGGAGGAAGTAAAAGCAGACAAGATGAGTTCAGAGTGCCAGGCTTCCCACATCTTTTTTTTTTTTTTTTTTTTTTTTTTTTGGTCAGAGGTGACTCGAGTGGCTTGAGGAAGCTGTAAACACCTAACAAATTGCAAATGTCACTATGACAAAGAGCCCAGCTCTGTTTGAAAAGGGAAGCATATTGATTTTTGGAATAGCATCTTCTAGTGTATATAACTTTGAGCCAAACCAAGGAAATTTATGAGGGTAGAGCTTAATCTTATAAAAAACTTTTAAGTCAATAAGATCTGCCTGGAAGAACAACGTCTCAGGGAAAAAAAAAAAGAAATATGAGGATATTTATGCTGGTATGAGATGCAACGATTAAAGCAAATCATATAACAGAGGGGAGGTCAAAGCTACAGAATCAGGTAAAAAGCACCCAGGCCTGGAACTATAGAGTTAAGCCCCTTAAATACCACTTCCTGGTTCTGACATCAATTACAGGTAAACACGATCACTAAAGCAAGACAATATTTGTCTTGCTGACCATCGTAGCCAGTGCCTGGAATATAATAGGTACTCAAATGATATTTTTGAATCAATATCATTTAATCATTGAGCCTCAGCTTCACTTTCTTTCTTACACTTTCATTTGATCCCTTCTTTCCCTCTATCACTGCTTCCTCATTATCTTTGCCTAAATTATTATAATGGGCTCTAAACATACTTATTGATTGGTCTTGCCTGCCTCTGATCTATTCTTCAAGCTGCAGTATTTATTCCGAAATGACAATCAGATCATGTCACTCCATATCTGAATGTCAGTCTTCTAGGGGCTGGTGGTGTAGCCCAGTGGAAGAGCATTTGCTTAGCAAGTTCAAGGCTCTGGGTTTGATCCCCAGCACCACAAAAATTAAAAATTCAGTCTGCTGGGGCTGGTGATGTGGCTCAAGCGGTAATGCACTCGCCTGGCATGCGCCAGGTTCTGGGTTCGATCCTCAGCATCACATAAAAATAAAATAAAGATGTTGTGTCCACCGAAAACTGAAAAATAAATATTAAAAAAATTCTCTCTCTCTCTCTCTTCTCTCTCTCTCTCTCTAATAAAAAATCAGTCTTCTAAATTATTAAATTTCTTAGCATAAATTTGTTTAAAATAGACTCTGATTTTCTTTTGATGCCTATAGGCTCTTTAATGATGTCTCTTTCTTTTACAGACTGATACATGGTATGTGGTAAAAGTTACAACTGTACTAGATAAAATATGTTCTGAAGTTGTTTGATGCAGGGTTCAATTAGGGTAAGTTGTCTAATCTTACTGTTGAAGCTTCTATTTCCTGAATGATTTTTTTTTTCCTGCTTTTCTATTAGGTTCTGAGAAGTGCTAATAAAGTCTTCAGTTACGATCATTCATTTTTCTATTTCTCCTTTTGAATCTCCAGTTTTTGCTTTACATACTTAGAAGCTGGTATTAATATCCTACAATTTAGAATTGATAAATCTTTGTTAAATTTACTTTTTTTACCATAATAAGATTTCCTTTTTTAATTGCATTATTCTAGTTAGAGAGTTAATCTTATTTATCTTTTCAGAGATTTACATATAGTAATACTTCTTAACTAAAGTCGTTTTTTGGAAATGAATATAGACACAACCGATTTTGTTCGCACGGTGCATCTTTTCTCATTGCTTTGCTGTCCATCATTCTGTGTCCTTAAATGTAAAGATTTTCTTTTTGTAAAATAGCATTTGGTTGGGTTTTATAAAATAAGTACCAAAAAAATATTCCTCTTTAATTTCAGTGCTTAGTCCATTTGTAGCGATAGTTAAGTACTGACAGATCTGGTTTAAGGTGCACATCTTTATGCCAATAAATTTGACAATTTAGGAAATAAGCAAATTCCTTGAAAAGCTCAACTTCCTCAACTTACGAGAAAGATAAGTAGAACCTCCAAAACTCTTAAGTAATTTACATTTTTAATATAAAACATTCCTATGAAAAATTTCAGGCTTAAGTGACTTAACTTGTGAATTCTTCCTAATATTTATGGAAAAAATTACAAATCTTATGCAGACTCTTCCAAGAAATTGAAGAAAAATAATGAGTAATTCCCACTCGCCATTTAAAACTTGCCTTCCTTTCACTAGGTGAACACCTGAGCATGACATTTCAAGAAAGGGAAATCACAGACCATTCTTACTAACATAGGTGATAGAATTCTAAACAAAACTTCGGTAAAAATGAAATCATCAATGTATTTAAAAAGATAATATGCAATGGCTATATTCCAGGAATGAATGGTTTCTTTTAACTTTAAAAAAATCAATTATATTAATAGAATCGTAAAATAGAATTGTCACACAGTAAAATTGTCTCAGTATATTTAAGAAAAAACAAACTTGACAGAATACAACATCTGTTCTTGATAAAAATTCTGAGCAAACTAGGAATAAAAGGAAACATTCTAGAGCAAAAACTATACTTAATGGTAAATAGTACATAATCCCTACTGAGTTTAGCAGTAAAACAAAGATGTCCACTCATTAATATTGTACTGGAGATCCAAGCCAGTACAATAAAGTTAGCAAAAAGAAGGTATAAAGATTGGAAAGGAAGAAATAAAGCTAGGATTATTTACAGACTATGTGATTATACACATAAATAATTCAAAACAATCAATATTAAATGTATTTAAATTAATAAATAATTTAATACCACTCTATACAAAGTCAATATGTAGAAACTGATTGTATATACAAGCAACAATTTAAGGATGAAAAATAATTTTAAGTGTCATTTTACAATATCATTAATAAAACAAATATCTAGGAATGAAAATAACATAAAATGCACAAGACCTATACACCAAAATCTACAAAACATTACTGAAAGAAAAATTTAAACCCTTAAATAATGGATGGACATACCAAGTTCATGGATCAGAAGCTCAATATTACTTTTAAGACCATCTACAAATGAAATGCAATACCAATCAAAATCCAGCAGGGTTTTTTTCTGTAGAAATTATCAAAATTCTAAAATTTACACAGACATGCACAGAACATAGAGTATTTTACAAATTTGTTGAAAGGGGAAAAAAAGAAACAAATCTGGAAGACTTACATTACCTGATTTTGAGAGCTACTCTAATATCTAGCAATCAATCTACTGTGGTATTGGCATAAAGACTGATTTTTTAAAAATCCATGGGATATATTAGATTCCATAAATAGACCTATGCAAATGTGATCAACTGATTTTTGATAAAAGCTCCAAGATAATTCCAACAAATTGTGCAGAAACAACATGATGTCTATCTGATAAAAAATAAATTAGTCTCAGTCCCTATTGCAAACCATAATGAAAATTTATTTGAGAGAGATCATAGATCTAATGCAAAAGAGACGACTAAAACTTCTAAAAGAAAATTAATATCTTTGTATCCACATATTCAGCAATGGTTTTTTAGGCAAAGCACAGAAACATTCATCATAGGAGGAAAATTGATATACTATCTCAAAATTAAAACTCTCTTTTGCACTTCAAAAGATATTATTAAGAAAGTTAAAAGTCAAGTCACAGATTGGGAGAAAATATTTGTAAATCATATGTCTGACAAAGGATTTGTGTCAAGAATATATACATAACTCCTTATTAGCAATAAAATGCAAAAAAAAAACCCCAATTTCTAAAATGGACATAAGACTTGAACAGACACTTATCAAAAGATAAGAGTGGCCAATAAAAAGATTCTCAACATCATTAGTCATTAAAGAAATGCAAATTAAAACCATAAGATATGACTTCAACCTAATAGAATGACTAAAATTTAAAAGACAGAGAAAACCATGATGAGAATGAGTAGAAACAAGAAATCTTTTTTCTCTTTCTTTCTTTCTTTTTTCTTTTCTTTTCTTTTCTTTTTTTTAAACAAGAACTCTTGAAATTGTTGGAAGTGTAAAATGGTACAATCACTTTTGGAAACACTTTGGCAGTTATTACTAAAGCCAAAGTTATAAATACCCTGTTTATACCTGGCAGTTCCACTCCTGAATATCTATCCAACAGAAACGAGCACATTCACCCACCAAATACATATGCAAGAATATTCAAAACAGCTTTATGCATAATCAACAAAATCTGGAGTCAATCCAAATGCCTATAAACAGGTGAATGCATAAACAAATTGATGTATGAATATTACACAGCCGTGAAAAAGGAACAAACTATAACAATGTCAAGGATGAATCTCTCAGATATAAAGTTGAGTGAAACAAGTTAGACTCAAAGGAAATCATTTTGTATAATTCTATTTATATTAAGTTCCCAAAGAGGCAAAACTAATTTACCATGAGAGACTTTGGAAAAGTGATTACTTTAGGAAAGGACTATTGAGTAATAAGAAGCAAGAGAAAATCTTCTAAGGCTTGATCTGGATGGTGGGTTCACAATGTATTTGTACATAAAAATGGAACAGCATACTTTGTGTAGGATGACCAACTTGTCCTGGATGACCTGGCACAGTCCTGGTTTTAAAACAAAAAGTATTCTCCTGGGCAAACCAGGATAGCGGTCACCCTAGTCTTAGATTTGCCTACCAGAATCAATATTAACTTTATTTAAATTAATAAATAATTTAATACCAGTCTATACAAAGTCAATATGTAGAAACTGATCGTATATACTAGCAACAATTTGAGGATGAAAAATAATTTTAAGTGTCATTTTACAATATCATTAATAAAACAAATGTCTAGGAATAAAACTAACATTTATGCCATTTATTCTGTGATTTTCCATTTTCAAGGAGCCCACACATCACATCTGTGTAAAGCCCACTCCCATCCAAAGTCCTCTGAGATCTGGCTCCTCAGTCTTTCTTCATCTCTTACTACCCTCTCTCTGTCCCTTCCTCACCTCCAAATTACCTCAAGTCCCACCACAGGACATGCTGTCTCCTGCGCATGTGCTCTTGGAAAATTCTTCCTTTCTACTTCACCACAGGAGTGTCTACTCACATTTCATGGAGAAGTTCTCTCAGCTCCTCCACATTGTCCACCCTCTGTCTGTAAGTGACCTGAATTTGTCCCCTCCTCGTTTGTGCTCCTCTCGACCCTACACTGCCCAGGAACCATCAGGGTTTGTGGCACTGTTGCTCATCTGGATCTTAAAGTGAGGGTCCCAGCCAGGCATGGTGGCGCCCACCTGTAATCCCAGTGGCTCTGGAGACTGAGACAGGAGGATCGCGAGTTCAAAGCCAACCTCAGCAAAAACAAGGCATTAAGCAACTCAGTGAGACCCTGTCTCTAAATAAAATTCAAAATAGGGCTGGGGATGTGGCTCAGTGGTTGAGTGCCCCTGTGTTCAGTCCCCTGTATCTCCACTCCTCCACAAAAAGAGAAAGGGCCCTGAGTTATTGTACCTCCGCCTCCTCAATGCCTAACATGCATCTGCTAATGATTAGTTACTTTCATTGCTTTCATTTATAGATTGCAGTGATGAATCTGTCTTGGTTCTTCCCCTGCGGAGCCTCCTGAGAACTTCCATTCTCATCATGGTGAAAGAAGACCCGGTTTTTCCCACAGTCACCCTCAGTGGTGCGTCACAATACTTCCCTAACCCTGCCCCTGTTCTTTCGCCCCTATCTCAGGAGAGGACCTCAGGAGGGTCCTAGGTGGCCTGTGTGCAGGGGTTCCTGTTCCTCACTGACTCTCCATTGCCCTTGGTTTGAAATCCGGACCTCTCCTGGCACAGAAAGCTTTTGCAGCGTGGTCCCCCTGTGCTTCCAGTTTCACATCCTGCCTCACCTCTTGGCACTCCCCCCTCCAGCCCCAAAGACAGCCGGCAGCTCCCACATGGGCCATGCCTGTCTTGCATGAGCTACGCCCTGTGCCTGGAAACCCCTCCCGCTAACTAATCCCAGCTGGTTCAATTCATCCTTCGAAACCGTGTGGATGCCATCAACTATAGAAAGGTTCCAGACACATACCCAAGGTGTGGGATATCCCAGAGCACATATAAATGGTCAGCTATTTATTTTTCCTTCAATAAAACATATTAAACTCCTAAAAATGGCATCAGGAAGTGCCCAGCCTTACAGGGTCTCTTGGCCTCACAGGGATGATAGGCACATAAACAGACCTTGGCAGACAAGTGCAGGTATACAGGGTGCACTCTAGAGCACTGTCTCACCCACCCCAGGGCTGCCCGAAGAAAAGAAAGAGGGCTTTTTGATGATCTTTGAAAAGGAAGAAATAACAATTACAGCCTAACTTCTCCTAACCTCTTTCAACCACTTATCCCCTCCCTTGATCAAAAGAAGGGGGTATTTTCTTTGAATAATCTTTAAAATAATTGCATTTTCTGGCTTCCCTGCTTTTTAATGTAATCTGGAGAAGACAGTGAGGTTCAGCAGCAGTTACAGATATTGAGTGTAGCTTACAAAGCTGCCGGAGCTGAATCTCAGGCCACACTCTCTAGATTTGTATCACTGATGGATCATTTATGAACTTTGGGTCCTTAGCCAAGCACTTAAACTCTCCAAGCCTCAGTTTCTTCATCTGCAAAATTGCAGCAATAGTGACCATCCCATCCCTTGCTATAAGGGTTAAATGAATCAGTCTACATAAAGGGCATTGAAAGATGGCAGGGAGACATCGCTGGCATTCAATAAGGATAGCAGTTCTTATGTAGAATGTGTGAAAAGACCAGGCGACATCTCAGATACTTCTACACTCATCTTACCCCCATGTCTTTCCCACCTGCCCCCACCCCTGCTCTTCCGCCTCACACTTGCATTCTTACAGCCTAATAGAGTCTGACAGAAATGTCACTAGTTCAAATTTAATAGCAATGAATCCCAGGTCTCCTTCTTGATTTTTTTCTAATTATCTCTTATCTAGATTTAAAACATTGAAATTACATTTCTTTCCACACTCTTCCATATCCGTCATTCACAATGAGTCTTGAAAATTTTCATAGCCATTTAAAATTTTTTCCATTGCCACTTCCCAAAGTGGAGTTTTAGTTAATTACACGTTGGATTTCTTCCATAGCCTCCATGCTAGACCGTGTCCTCATGCAAGTCTGAAGATGTTAATTAAGATTTTCTGCTCTAATTTTTTTTCCTGTAATACCAGCTCGGTTTAATAAATGTGTTGATGAGTTAAATGTTTTATGCATTAGGCTCAAGCCATAAATTTCAGTGTGAAAGAGATCTAAAGATATAGGTCATAAAGATATTTAAATACAGGATACTTACTGCTGCCATATTGATGATGGCAAAAAATTGAAAACAGCCAATGTCCACTAATAAGGCAATGGATAAATGAAATATACGTATATGCTAATGTCTACACCGGGTAAAAATAATTAACTAGATCTATATGCATCAATATCAATAAATCTAAGAACACAATACATAATGAAAAGAGCAAACTTTAAAATATAAATTATATGTAAATTTTAAAAACAGATAAAATAACATCTTCTGATCATGTCCCTGAATAAAAATCGGCTGTAAAAAGTATGAATCAAATCCAAATTGAAAGTGCTCTGTGGAAAGAAATAATTGGTCAAAGAGTTTTCTATAATTTTCTATTATCTTTTTTCTATAATTTCTATTTTATGAGATGAAGAAAACAATAACATGGGAAAATAAGTACACATTGTATTTTTTTGTTGTCCTTCCACATTTAAAAACATTTTAAATTATTTACTTTATTTTATTCTATTAATTTTATTTTATTTTTGGTACTGGGGATTGAATCCAGGGGCATTTTACCACTGAGTTACATCCTGTCCCTTTTTATATTTTTATGTTACTGAGGCTGGCATCTAACTTGTAATCCTCTGTCTCAGGCTCCCTCCTGAGTCGCTGGGATTACAGGTGTGCACTAACATGCCCAGTGTCTCCCTGCATCGTTAAAGTTTCTCCGAATTAAGAGAAACAAACAAACAAAAGAAGATACCATTTGGTCCAGCTTTGTCCTCTGGCTGGCATGTTATTATTCTTCCTATTATATAAATATAAAGGTCAAGGGCGAGGGGGAAGGTCTGAAGCTGTCCTGAGCTAGGGCATGGACTGAGAATTGCTGCGGATGAAAATTCAGTAAATTCTTTAATGCAGCTGGGTTTCTTAGTGATTTCCTCTTTTTTCTATAAGTGAAGAGGGGGCGGGGAGGAAAATGGGAAAAAAAATCTCTCCTGTTGCCTGGTTACGGTTAAATGAAATTGATGCTGTTCACAGCCAACGTCTGTATGTGCACTGTATTCTGTGTATAATAATAATGGCTAACAGTTTCCGAGAGCTTACTTTGTGCCAAGCACTATACACAGTGCTTTATGCACAGCTTTGTATCTGAGTATATAATTTCAACTGCAAATATCATAAAAAGCATGGCTAACCAGAGTTAAACCATAAGGAAATGCTCTTATAACAAATTAGATCTCCCAAGTCCAGAGATGAGGTAGCCTTCAGGACTGATTCATGCAAAGGATCAATGATGAACAACATTAACTGAATCCCAAGGTTCCTTCTGTCTTTCTTTTCGTCCTGTTTTTTGCAGATGCCTTGGAAGAATGACATAGAAGAGAGACTACTTGCTTTCAGGTTCGTGTTCAATGGGAGAGGACCGAGCTGGCTCAGACCTGCTCATTCAGAAATCACTGTGAAGGGGATGGGGCTACAATCACCAGTTTAGGGCCTTGCACAGGTAGTGGTGAGTGAATGCTGAGGTGAGGACACTATGTCCACCACAAATGTGTTCTCATTAATCCACTGGACAGTTTTGAGCAGTAAATACTGTGAAGATCTACATTTTGCAGATGGAAAAATGAGACAATGAAAGGTTAAGTTTTTCCAAGGCAGCATGGCTTGTAAGTGTTCCCAGTGCTGGATGGTGTGTGTTTAGACCTAACTCACTAGTCTCCTGGGTAGAGCACAGAGATGTCAACCCCACGGTTCACATAAACTCTAAACTCCAGGCTGCCACAGTGCCCTTTCTGTTCCTGAATCCACTTTTCACCTCGCAGACACCATCTTTTCTACCTCCAGGGCTGTCTCTCTGTAACCTTGGCTATGAGTGATAGGTACATTGGCCAGTTCCCTGATTACCTGCCATCTTTGGGAAGTTGACAGTTAAAGGGGTTCTACTATTTTTAATCTCTTTTGAAAGAAAGTATAAAAGTAAATAAAGGCTAAGAACAAGAACAATAAACTTGGGAAATTTACAAAGCCACTAACTGGAATCAAACAATTTTCTGTTGGGAGCCTCTCTAGATAGGAGCTATGTACACAGCTTTAAGTCCTGAGTAAAGAGCTACTGAACTCGTATTGTACCCATTGCAATGCAATTGGACCTTACCTCCACTCGATAAGAAAGTGCAGTTCCAAGGGTGGGCGTCACCCGATGGGGTTGAATTACACCCACTTGTTTGTTGCAAGCCTACCTTCAGCCCTTTTTTGGAGAGAATGTTCCATGGATTAGCTCCCCCCATTAATGAAACCCGGGTTCGAAGAGGGCTCCTCCTCTTTCTTGCCTGCCTTGCCCCCCTTCTGTGAGCTGCAGTGAGGAGAGTGGTCACTGAACCCAAAGAAAAACGTATTTCTCTGTCTTTGTGTGATTATTTCGAGTCAACTCACATCCACTTGGAGTGACCCTGATTGATTTAGTCACATGAAGTCGCAATTTTAGTAGTCATGGAGTTGGACTTCTTCCCATGAGTAGACCTAAGAGCCTGTGCCAAAGGAATGGAGGGAGGCTTGCTAAAGCTGTGTCTCTGACCTTGGGGGTACATCTCAGGACTCCTCTCTAAAGTCACTTCCTCAAACGAATGTCCTCGAAGCACTCACCGGTCTTTCTAATCTCTGTTCTACTTGAAAACACCACTAGCTGTGCACACATATTCTGAGATCCCAAGTCAGGCTCCCAGAATCAGAGCGCATCAACCAGCCAGGGTTCTTCATAGGCCATGGGAGCAAGTGAGGAGCTGCATACAAATATGCACACAAATCATCTGCTCAATGAATCTTGTAAAAAAATGCAGATTTTGACGGTAGCCCCGAGGTAGAGCTCTGGATTCTGCCTTTCTAATAAGGTCTCAGGTGATATTGAAACTCTGGCCCTCAGACCATGTAGGCATGGCAGAGACATAGGGGCTGTTAATGTTGGCTGTAGGTCAGACACTCCACTGTGGACACTGGTGTGTTGGGGGCTTAGGAGCAAAGAATCAGCACGTCCTCAGGGGAGCCTGGTAGGTAAAAAGGACATGTGTTCTGGTCTGACCTGACGTGTGGTCATCACAGGCTGCCAGAGATGAGCAATCCCCAGTCTCTCAAGGGCTCCAGAGACTTGTCCCAAAGGGAGGTAGTTAGTAGAAGACAGAGGTCCTCTCAATATCAAAGCTGGATCTAACAGCAAGCCCTGTAGGGCCATGAAGATGCTTTTAGATAGTATAAAGGAAGGATAGACCTGGGGAGGGGGACACTATTAAGGTTCCCCTGCTTCCCTGAGATTGTCCAAGGCTGACTCAGGGACAGGCCCCTCATTAAAAGACAGGGATGAGTCCCAAGCTTCTTGCCTTCTCAGCAGCCTCCCACTGGACCAGAGAGCCAGCTCGTTATTCGAGCTCTGTTTGTGTTGAATTTTTATTACTTCCCCCAAATAAAGTCCTGCCTTTCTCTTCTCTCAGGGGTCACAATGGGTTAACATCATCAACAGAAGAGAAGGGAGAGTGCAGTATTAATGTGAGAATAACAATATTGACAGGTTTGTACAAGAGACATAATTAACTCCATGATCTGGTGATCCAGCGGCACATCTTTCTCTTCTTCCAACCTTCTGGCTTTTCTACAAGTCTTTTTAAAATCCTGCTTTAACCTTGATAGATAGATATATATTTTTTTTAAGTGTGGTTTGAGGGCCAGGGTTGTAGTTCAGTGGTAGAGCGCTTGCCTAGCATGCATGAGGCACTGGGTTCTATCCCCGGCACCACATAGAAATAAACAAATAAAACAAAATGTATTGTGTCCATCTACAACTAAAAAAAATATTTAAAAAATAAGAAGAAAAATGAAATAAAGTGTGGTTTGACTCTGAGAAAATATCCTTACTGTATGCAATTTATCTTTGGTTTTTTTGGTGCTGGGAACTGAACTCAGGGCCTCGTGCAGGCTAAGTACATGCATCTACCACCAAGTTACACCCCTGGTTCCTGGCACTTTCTTTACAAAAATCATACAAAACAGATGCTGGGGGAAGTAAAGCACTTTGTACTGACACTTGCCTCGTGCCATCCATTCTCTCTTTGTGACAGTCTGATTTTCTCAAATGCTTTCTATCCAGGCAGAGGTCAAATATTAAGTCAGAGAGCTCAGAAATACAAATGAACATTATCTAAGCCTCAGCAACAGGGGCAGGCGGGGGCTCTGCTGGGAAAGCTATGCAAACACGGATGAGTGCAGGTAAAAGCAGGGCAGCCACCGAAGCCTTTGTAGTCAGGAGCAAGCTCTGCAGCCTGTGCATCCGTTTTAGATGTTCCACAGTATTTTTAATTCACCAGTCACAGAAGAGCTTGGTTAGGAGGGACATCTTTCATCTCTGATCCTCTCCCTGACAACTAAAAGAGGGTGAGCACATTTGCATAACAGAAGAAAGGGACAGATTGCCACTCCAGAAGGACCCGCAGGACACCTGTCAGAAATATTAAAAAGCAAGATAATCTCACAAAATGCGAAATGTCTCATGTACTGGTCTGGGGATGGTCAACAGAAAGGCTACAATGAAAAGGAAGAAAATGGGGGCCATATCCCACCTACAAAGCCTCATCGAGTGAATGACTCAGAATCTACTCAGCATTCCAAAGCCTTCTCCCTCTGTTCCCCCCCACTCCACCACCAACCCTCCAGCCTGCTGGCTCCTCTCACACAGAAGTGATCGAATTACAGGAGCTCAGGCTCTGAGCCAGAGCACCCTTCTCCTGCCCTTCCCAGCCACTGGAACTTACTGGAACCACCTTCATTGGAGCATCCTTCCCACCAGGAGGTGTGTTCCTATTCTCAAAATCACATAATCACATTCAGATCACAGGAGCCATCTTTTTTTTTCCCCCCAGTAGACAGAGGTAAAACAGTACAATTAGAACAGAACTCCAATTCAGGCCCAACCGTGATGCAAAGACTCTCATCATGGCTGCCCCTGAATCCCTGCATTGAATTGAAAGGTGCAATCCAATTTTAGGAGTATGGCTCCTTAGATCAATTTCACTGCAGAAAGTTAAGATTGTGTCTCCCCCAAAGACTCTACAACCTATAGGAAGCAGAGCTTGGGGTTTGTGGAGCAATTGGGAATTGTCCTGGCATGGCCGAGGGAAACACACGCCTTCACATTTTTTTTGTGTGCTGTACTGGCTGTGGTCCATGATCTAGTGTCTGAGTGGGAGGATAATGGGTTTGGGATTAGATTCCCTATGCCCACTCATAGAGAGGGGACAGATTTGCTATCCCCCAAAGATGTGTGGAGGTACAGAGACAAAGAACTGGAAAGCAACTGGCAAGATTTGGGGGGAGGGGCAGCAGCATAGAAGGAGACAAGAACACTGAAAGGGATGCTCCCTGTGATGGGCAGAACAGACCCTCCACCCTGCACCCTCCAGTAGTTCCAGGCAGCCAAGCAAAGAGGAGAAGCCCAGGGAGTCTGAGCTTGTGAGGTGGGAACTGCCCAGAGCTGCCTGCCAGTGACTCAGGATGGAATTTTCCTTCCAGGCAAGGAAAATAGGTTGAGGTTTTTGTTGTTATGGTCATTCATATTGATCTTTTATTTAGATCTCTCTCTCTCTCTCTCCTCCCCGCCTCAATATACAAACACACAGATAAATACACATGCACACATCCTTAACCTTATCTTGACCTCACTAAAACAGTCTTCAAACTCTTTTCTCAATTGCTGTCTTAAGACTGGAGTTAGGAGCACAGAATCTGTAATTTCTGAGTGAATGGGATAGTGATTTTTACCATCTGAGTCTTATAATATGGGCAAACTGAGGAGAAGGGTCAAGAACACACACACACACACACACACACACACACTGAAGCACACAACTAGTCCCCCTCCTCAGAGGTTCTCATTCAATACCATTTTTTATTAATCACAGTATTCAGCATTAGCATCTCTACAGAACAGACATCTGCCATAGATGGGAGACTGTATATGAAGGGTCCTTCTAAGCAATAAGAGAGGAAGAATTTGGAAATGCTCATCTCCAGCTGGCATAGATTTTCAACAGAGAAGCTAGAGAAACTGAGCCCAGTGTCCTGGTTTAGACATTCGCATGAAGCTATTCGCATTTAAATATTCACATGAAGTAATATTTAAAGCTGGTGCTCTTGGCATGGGACCTAAGGGATGATTCTGAGGGGCTTAAAGGAATTTTGTGATGGAACAGGACCCATCCCTGGCTGCCAGGAGCAGTGGCCTTTCAAGAGTATTTATAAGCCATGTCTAGCCATTGGTTGTTGAGGGTTGGATGGGCCAACCTCAGAGTTTCTCACATGAGCAAATGGCTCATTTATTTCAAAGAAAGCAGCATATGAGGCTATAAAGGGAAAATATTTTGGAAATTTATGGCCCTTTATCAATCTTAGGTAGGAGTTTCAAATAACTACTCCATTCATGAAAGAATGAGCCCAGAGGGGGATCCTGATTCAAGTATGACCATTAGTCTCTCAAAACTCTCCTAGACCAGCGCTGTCCAATGTAAAATGCCATGTGAGTTTACACATGTAAGTTTGATTTTTTAAATTCATATTTAAAACAAGTAAAAATAAGAAATAAATTTTAATAATTCATTTTATCTAACCTAGTATACCCAATATAGCCAATATATATAACCTAATGTATATACTATCATTTCCACATGTAATCAATATTTTTTAAATTACCAAAGAAATATTTTACACTCCTTGTTTGCACCCAAGCTTTGAAATCTGGCATGCATTTTACATTTACAGCTCATCTTAGACCAGCCAGATTGGAGTGCTCAATAGCCACATGTGGCTGGTGACTCCTGCACTGGACAGCACAGCTGTAGACCAGCAGCCATCTTGGGACAGAGTGGGCTGAGACAGTGTCTACTCCACATCCTCTGATGGAAGTGCAAGAAGAGAAGCTGGAGTGTTGTCGAGTACCCTACGCCCAAGCCAGTAAGGAATTCCACTGGTGCTCCCTCCTAAATATGTCCAAAATCTGGCCACTCTCACCACTTCCACTGAGCCACTCTGGGCCAAGCCACTGCTCTCTCTCACCTGCAGCACTTCTTATTGGTCTCCGTATTTGTAAACTAGCCCCCAACAGCTGCTGCCATATCCTATCCCCAGGGCAGAAGCCATATTAATCTTATGAATCAGATCCTGTGCCTCCTCTCTTCAAAATCCTTGAGTGAATAGCTAACTCAAAGATGAAGGTTTTATAATGGGCTACCAGGCCCTACCTGTCTATCTTCCCCTCCCTACACTACCTCTTTTACTTCTTTTCCCCTCCATTTCCTCTGCTCCCACTCCTCTTTGTTCATCAAACATCCCCATACCCTCCCATCTCACTGCCTGTTCTCTCTGCTAGCATGGTCTCCCCCCAGAAAAAAGACAACTTCAGAACTAACTAACTCCCTCACCTCCTCCAAGATTTTGATCAAACATAAAGGTGATCAAATAACACCTTCTTTTGGAGATTTGTCTTATGTGCAGACTGCCTGTTTGCCATCTTGCCCTACACTCCATAACATGAATACTCTTTACCAAGCTCCACATAATACAGTCATATTAGGTTTATTATTTATTCTCTGTCCCCCCCACACCAATGAGTGTTTCGTAAAGTAAGAATCTTTTTTCTGTTTTGTTCATTATTCTAACTGTAATGCCTGGATTAGTCTCTAGTACATAGTAGGTATTCAATAAACATTTGCTGAACAAATGAACGAATCGATGAGGATGGAGGCATCCTGCATTTTCTTTCTGGTAGTTCAGCCCTCCATCAGGGAAGAGGGCTCTGTACCACCCTATCACCACAGTCTCATCTTCCCACCACACTATAAATCCTCAAGAACAGTCAGGATCAGAGTCAGTGAGCTACCTCCCTGAGCAAACTCTTCCCTGGAACAACAATTCACTGGTTTTTCTTTTGGGTTTTGTTTTTTAATCACTGTGTCCCTTGGGAAGTTTTTGTTGGCTATCAGTGTTCTTCCCTAAATATACACACAGACGCAATCTCAAGCACAATTTCGGGAGGTCCGTAGGCCTCCAATGCTCACCAGTAGGAGTCCTGGGACTTAAGAATTCCTGCCCCAGAGGCTCACCTATCTGCAGTCTTTCTATCTGTCTTTGAAATCAAATCTTTCTGCTGCTCTAAAAATAGAAACCATATCCAGAAAGAAATTACAGAGCTCTACAGCCAGAAGCAAACTGCAGTTGAATGTAGTTCATCTTCCCACCTGCAAACGGCATTGAACCATTAGACCTCCTAGGAAAATGGCACCGTTCTGGGAAGGTAAGTCAATATCCGACAGGCAAAAGTTCTTCCTAATAGCAAACTTAAATTTCTCCTGTTCTAAAACGGGCCTTCTAACTTCAGTCAGATCTCCTGGAAAAACAACAACAAAGTGTTTATCTTTAAAAACTCATTAAGAAGCCTCTGTTCCCTCCCTCAAGTCCCTTCAGGCAAAATAAACAGTCTTTGGCCCATTATCCAGTGAGTTCACTGAAAATGTTTTTGTTTGGAAGGGCTGGAACCCTGGCCTGAGAGAGCCCAAGGACATGTCCCAAGAGACCCAAAGAAACAAGGGCTAAAGGGGAATTAGAGGACCCGAGGTCCCCTGTAGTCCCAGGGGAGAGGATAGCATTTCCCAGCCATTCATGTCCTTTGCCTAGAAATGTGGCATATGATGACTGAGAAAGTTACAAAGCAGGGTTCTTCCCACACCCTTCCCTAGAAGTGGCTGCCAGATGCACAATGCTGTCCCACAGACTAGCTGTCTTTAAAGCTCACCCTTAGTTTGGGAACAGTTAATCAGATGATAATCTACATATAGATTTTTGGTCAATGGAACAAGATAAAAGATACATTACATCATTCTGAATTTCAGTTATCCATTGACTATTCTAAAAGCTTTAAAAAATGCTTTACAGGGCTGGGGATGTGGCTCAAGTGGTAGCCGCGCACACCTGGCATGCGTGCGGCCCGGGTTCGATCCTCAGCACCACATACAAACAAAGATGTTGTGTCCGCCGAAAACTAAAAAATAAATATTAAAAAATTCTCTCTCTCTCTCTCTTTAAAAAAAATGCTTTACAAAATAAATACATAGAGCTTCTTTTCTGAAACATAATTAAGTCAGAAAACAATAAAACTCCCTAGACTGGAACTGAAACATCCCAGAATTGTCGAAATCAAATAAAAGCATGGCAGTCTGTGTCTTCCCAAAGCAAATCCATTCATTAGGCCCTAAAAAGTAAGCAAGAATAAAACACAGAGTTGAAATTAGAGTCTGATCAGAAGGTTTGGATAGAAATTACATCCCTATCAATATTTTTTTTTGTTGGGATTACAGGTTATCTATATTGCGAAGAGCCTTTGATAACTTGTGAAACTTTCTAAAGGAACCAGAATTGCATGATTAATAAAATTGAGGTAAAACGCAGTAAGTTCCTTGAAGAACTTGGTGGAAACAGAATCAGCATATTGATTACTCACACCTGTCTCCCTTTTGCCACCTGATGCTGACCTGGAAGCCTGGGGTGTAAAAACCCTTAGACCCAGGAGCCAGCCCTGAGCTCCCCTCTGCTGTGCTTCCTGAGCACCGAACTCTTCCTTGATGACCCCAAGCAGAGACTGCTGGAGATCCATTCATTCTCTCCATTAACACAATACTGATGAAATATTCACTAGCTCCCCCAAACCCTGTCTTTGTTCAGGGTTCTATAGCAGCAGATGGGGCAGTAAAACAACAGGAATTTATTTCTCACCGTTCTGGAAGGTGGGAAGTCCAGGATCAGAGTACCAGCAGGTCCAGTGTTTGGCAAAGGCCAAACTTCCGAGTTTGCAGATGGCGGTATTCTAGTTGTCTCCTTACCTGGAGGAGAGCAGGGAGGAAGCAAGCTGTCTAGAATATCTTATTAGGACACTAATCCAATCAAAAGGGTTCTACTCTCAATGACCTCCCAGAGTCCCCATCTCCAACTACCATCACATTGAAGATTAGGGTTTTGATATGTGAAACTGGGTCAGGGATGGGGGACACATTTGGTTCACAGCAGACCCAATTCCACTAAAAGAGCAGCTGCTGGGGCTGGGGATGTGGCTCAAGCGGTAACACGCTCACCTGGCATGCACGGGGCGCTGGGTTCAATCCTCAGCACCACATAAAAATAAATAAAGATGTTGTGTCTGCCGAAAACTGAAAAATAAATATTAAAAATTCTCTCTCTCTCTTAAAAAAAAAGAGCAGCTGCAATTGTTATATAGTTCATACTTCTCTGGACCCCAAACTATTGAGGATTAATATTAATAATCACAAAAAAGCCAAATAACCCTTTCAAGATAGATGCATAGCTCAGTCAAGCAAAATATATTAAAATATTTCATCCATTCTCTCTCATTATCAGACTTTAATTTCTCATGGCAGGTAGGTTTTGAGAAATTATAACGGACATACTTTTTATCATAGCACCCCTTTTCTTTGTGTTTGTTTGCTTTGTTTTGTCCAGAATAATTGCTCTAGAACATTATTGTTCTAAACAGTGAACAAGGAAAACACCATGCAGGACTTAGAAAAAAAATATTATAATTTAGCAAATTATAAATATTCTTAGAAAGGGATTTTATGACTCCTACATCACCAGGGACAATCACTTCTGAGTTTAAGTGACTCCATGGGACGTCACAGTGAGCCACAACTACCAAAACAGACACTGAGAACGGAGCAGTTCAGACAGAATTATTGCAGAGCTGACTCAAGACCGAAGCAGAGAAATCTGGACATGTCTGTGCATTCCAGAAATAGCTTTTTTCTTTCTTTCTTTTTATTATTAATTTATTAATTGCTCTTTTTAAATGCACATGATAGCAGAGTATATTTTACCATATTGTATATACACGAGTATAACTTATTCTAATTAGGATTGTATTCTTGTGGTTGGACATGATATAGCATTGCCCTGGTTGTTTATTCACATACAAGAATAGGAAAGTCTTTGTCTGGTTAATTCTCTTGGCTTTCCTGTTTCCCTGCCCCTTAAACCTTCCCTTCATTCCCCTTTGTCTAATCCAATGAATTTCTATTCTTCCTCTACTCACCTTCCCTTGTTGTGGGTTAGCATCCACATATCAGAGAGAACATTCCACCTTTGGTTTTGGAGACTGGCTTATTTCGCTTAGCATGATATTCTCCAGTTCCATCTATTTACCAGCAAATGCCATAATTTCATTCTTTCTTTATCCATTCATCTGTTGAAGAACACTTAAGTTGGTTTCATCACTTGGTTATTGTGAATTGAGCTGCTATAAACATTGATGTGGCTACATCAATATAGAGTGCTGATTTTAAGTCCTCTGGGTATAAATCAGGAATAGGATAACTGGGTCAAATAGTGGTTCCATTCCAAGTTTTCTAAGGAATCTCCATACTGCTTTCCATAGTGGTTGCACCAATTTGCAGTCCCATCAACAATGTGACTGAGCTCAAAAGTAGTTTTTAAAAGCTTCACCATACAAGATGGATCTGTGGAGGGTTTCAGGCCAATATATAGGTCAGATCCTTGGAAACCCCACTGAGCCACACGGAGGTTGAGCAGATCTTTGAACTCAGACCTATTTGGCTTGAGTAACAGATGCTCAGAATCCAGAACAGAATCATCCTTTAGGTTGCAATTGAGAGGTCTAGTAAACCCTTTTTTGATTATGGATGGAGAAACCAATCTCTTTGTCACAAAGGGTGGGTGGGGGAAAAATATGCAATGGAAAAATTAGGTTTTGTTTCTCCCTTGGTATTACTCTCAAAAGTCTCTACCCCCAGAAATATGGCAAAGAAGAAACTAACTCTAACCCTGCTAATAATCAGCCTTCTCCCTTGAAGGAACTAATTAAAGAAATAAGGACCTTGGGGACACCACATCTTTTTTTTTTTAAATTCGTTCCAGTCAGTTATACATGACAGCAGCATGCATTTTGATTCATTGTACACAAATGGAGCACAACTTTTCATTTCTTTGGTTGTACACGATGCAGAGTCATACCATTTGTATAATCATACATGTACAAAGGGTAATTATTACCGTCTCATTCCACCATCCTTCCCACCCCCCATACCCCTCCCTCCCTTCTCTCCCCTCTGCCCAATCCAAAATCCTTCCATTCTTCATTCGCACTCCCTCAACCCATTATGGATCAGCATCCACATAATTTACCTGCAAATGCCAGAATCTCATTCTTCTTTTAAACTGAGTAATAATCCTTGTGTATACATACCATAGTTTTTTTTTCATCCATTCCTCTATTGAAGAGGATCCAAAAAATTCCACCAGAAAATTTCTAAAACTAATAAATGAATTCAGAAAAGTAGCAACATATAAAATCAATGACCCATAAGTCAAATGCATTTCTATACATCAGTGATAAATCCTCTGAAAGAGAAATTAGGAAAACTACCCTATTCACAATCTCAAAAAATAAAATAAAATACTCGGGAATCAATCTAACAAAAGAGGTGAAAGACCTCTACAATGAAAACTACAGAACACCAAAGAAAGAAATTGAAGAAGACCTTAGAATATGGAAAGATCTCCCATGTTCTTGGATAGGAAGAATTAATATTGTCAAAATGGCCATACTGCCAAAAGCATTATACAGATTTAATGCAATTCTAGTTTAAATCCCAATGACATTCCTCATACAAATAGAAAAAGCAATCATGAAATTCATTTGGAAAATCCTCAGCAAGAAGAGTGAAGCAGGAGGCATCATGATACCAGACCTTAAACTATACTAAAGAGCTACAGTAATAAAACATGGTATTGACACCACATCCTTTTTAATGGGACAGACTGGACTCTGGAGAGTTGCTGGAAAATTCACCTATGGTATATATCTACCGATTCTACTGGAAATGGAAATTGGAAAGGAATACAGGAGGATCTGGGACGAAATGTACTAGGATCAGACCAAGTTTGGGGCTTGTGCACAGGATTTTCCTCAACTTTGGAGCTCAGGGTGTAAATGTGCTAACTTTCTGCATGTAGGTGAGGAACTCTGAAGAATTATCCTTGAGGCTGTAAGTTGAATGGGTTGTTCGTTTTAGAGATCTTTATTTCTTCTTAAAAATTTTTTATAATCAACATTAAAAGAATCTGTAACTGTGCTTATTTTGAGGAATTTTAATACTTTTGTGTATTCATATGTGTACACCCAAGGCCTGAAATGAAAAACCAGTCTTTCCTTTAGCTATTGGAGTCAATTTCCTGAAGCGTCAAGGTCATGAAGTTTGTCAACTGGATATTACATACTACGTCTTCATTAGAATAAATAAAAATTTTACTTTTCTTCGAAGAAAATGTAAATATGTACTATAATTTGAGATATTAATAAAAGAATTTTTCTACTCTATTTTTACAGCAATATTATTTTGTTTTAAATATATTTCAAGTTTAGATGAGTGATGATTTCCCTTTCTAAAACAGAACTAAAAACTGACACAGTGGCATACACTTACAGTCCTAGCATTCCGGAGGCTGAGGCAGGAGGATCATTTGAGCCCAGGAGTTTGAGGCCAGCCTGAGCAACTTAGCAAGACTTGGTCTCAAAACACAAGAAAAATAAAAAATAAAATTGAATCTTCTGCTCCCAACCATTAGTTTAAAAACAAATGGTTAGAGAAGATGGGCTCACTTTATCTATCATTATACCTATCTGTAATCTGATTTTTGCAAGTAAAAACCACCAAGAATCAGGGCTGTTATTTTGTTTCTGTATATTCCAGAAATGGACTTAAAAAGACAGGGGCAGATGCAATGGTTGAAGATCTTAGGATAAAATGAAGATCTTTGGATGAAATGAAGATCTTAGGATAAAATGATTAGAACATTCTGATACAATGTAGTCTGAAACCAGATTTTATATATAAATACGGGTGTTGGTGGATTCTATAAGGCCTTGTGGAGAAAGAACTAGTAGGTTGGTACTGGATATTATTGCAAAAGAATGGGAAAGGACAGAAGAAAAAAGATACGGAGAAACAAATAAGGCCAAATAGAGAAATTCAGATGGAAAATCTGGATTTTTATAAAAAATTTTTATAATCAACATTAAAATTTTTTGAGTCCCCTGGAAAAAAAGATAAAATGAGAGTTTAGATAAACCCTTGAAATTCAAAACTGTTGTATGTAAGTGTTCACAGCAGCATTAGTTACCAACAGGCAAAATATGGAAACAGCCCACATGTCCATCAACTGATGCGATATAGCCAGACATTGGAATATTATTTGGCAATAACAAGAAATAAAATACAAATACATATTAGAACATAAATGGACCTCAAAACTTTTATGCTTAGAGAAAGAAATCAGACCAAAAGAACACATACTCTATGATTCCATTTATCTGAAATGCTCAGAAAATGCAGGACCAGATAGACAGAAAGTAGAAAAGAGGTTGCCTAGGGCCCAGGCAGGAATGAGTGACTGTAAATGGACACAGCATTTCTTTCGGGGAAGAAGGAAATGATATATAATCAGATTACAGTGATGGTCACACAACTCTGTATCGTTGCTGAAAATATTGAATTATACATTTAAAATGAGTGCTTTTATGGTATGGAAACTGCCCCTCAATAAAACTGCTAATAAGAAAAAATGACTCTGGCAGTATTGCCATTATTCTATATTAAGTATTCAAGGATCCCTCATACATAATGTTTATGTTTTGATTAATTTCTCTTTTTAGGCAGTCAGAGTTGTGCTCAGATATTAATAGGATTGAACTGGACTACCAGTAATTTGAGGACACCTGGGCCATTACCACTCCATCCCTATCGGGTGCTACTTCTCCTTCTAGAATTGTGAGCCCATCACTCTTCCTCAGCATCCAGAGGAGGGACTGGCACAATGATGGAGTTGGGGATTCTTGGGTTTCAAGGGTGAGGAATGTCCATCAGTGGAGAAAATGTGAGGGAAGGCTGGAAAACAACGTTAATAAGCACACACAAGCCTAGTACCAACGGCAAGAGGGATAATCACTCAAACTAGCAGAAAACTTTCACATCCCCTCAACTGACACTGTTTCTTCAAGGCAGATGGTTCTGAATTGCTGGGAATAGCTTCACATTTGCATAATGAGTTTCCGAGGGTTTTTTTTTTCCTATTATCTCCAACTAATTGCTTTAGAATAATATTGCTATTTCCAGCAAATCCCTTCCCTTAGTAAACGGTCCTAAGCATAGGTAATATTTACTCAGGTAAGTCACGTGTCAGCCAAGGATGGCTGATCCTGAGTGAGTTGAGCCAAGGTTGGGGTGAGCTCTGTCCTGGCAGAGGAAGACAGGGAGGCGCTGGCTGCTGGGAGAACAGCCTACGGCTTAAAATGGAAAGTCATGAGCCAGATGATACTATCAAGGAAAGTAACAATTTTTTTTTTTTTTTAAATCAGAACCAGAAAAATTTACCATCTTCAAAAATGGAAGCTACTTTGTCATGGATCAAACTGCATTTGACTTACTGCTACTGTCTGGGCCTAGCAGCAATCATTTTCAGCCCATCTTGAATGTGACATGGGTTCATATAGCTGCTGGCTTACTAATGATCCTGTTTTTCACAGCATATGTGTCTTATAAAGGTTTTATAAATTTTCCTTGGAAAATATAGGTGACTTGAATTGGGAAGCTTGTACATAACCCGGGGCATCGGTTAGTCTTGGTCTTGTAGCCCGAGTCTGTCTGCTTCACTATACCCATAGATGATGACATAGCAAAGAAACAATTTAGGAAATTAGAATTTCTAAGACTGTCTTTAGAAAAATGTTATTTTCCATTTTGTTTCAAATTTTTTTTGCAGCCTACTTGGGGCCTAGACAATACAAACTACTTATAAGGGCTTTTTGTTTACCTAACCCTAGCCTAGAAACTCACATTCTGAGAAAATATTTATACAAAAAAGATGATAAAAAAAATTTTAAATACTGGTATTATTACAAATTTTTTCACTATGGAGGGCTGAGACAGAGTCCTAGATAAGATAGGATAAGAGATGTCCCCATCCCTTTGGTTACATATCACAATGAGGAAGCCGGTAGAATTGTAAACAAAGTTCAATTTTGTAGCTTCTAAGATCTCAGTGAAATTTTTCTTGATCTGAAACAGATTAGAGAGAAAATATGACGTGGTTTGCATTGAAGGAGAATAGAACATGCCTCCATAAAATATAGCACTTTGACAGGTTGATCATTTTGAGCCAAAGGCAATTAGAAACAATGGATGCAAGAAAGACTCTTGGACCTCCTCCCTTCTGGCTAAATACAGAGCATAAATTTCTTGTGAACAGGTGCCCTCCCTGGACCAGGAAGAAGTGAGCATTCTTATCACTGATTTAAGGGAGTCAACACCAAGATGAATCTGTAAAAACAAACCTATTAAAATAAATTTATTTTCCACTTATTTTTTCCTATTTTCCACTGTACTTTCCCTACATATTTTCTAGTCTTTTCCCCATGATCTACTGACCCAGCACAATCCCTTCTTCCTCTTTCTTGTCACATCCTTCTGGATTCATCATTGCTTGTTAAAGTGGTATGTAAGTACTGGACGTATTGGTGCACTGTAATCCCAGTGTTTTAGAGGATAAGGCAGAAGGTTCTCAAGTTCAAAGTCAGGCTCAGGAACTTAGTGAGGCCCTCAGCAACCTTAGTGAGGCTCTCTCAAAATAAAAAAAAAAAATTTAAAAAGGGCTGGGGATGTGGCTTAGTGGTTAAGCTCACCTGTTCAATTCCTGGGACCCCACCCCACCCCTCAAAACAATAGTATATAAGCTCTCAGGTCTCTCTGCTTGAGTCTTTTTTTTTTACATAGTAAGGTCTTCATGTACATGTTAAAATATTAACATCAAATAAAAGATGTATATTGCTCTCCTGTTCATCTGTCTTTTGACAGTTTAATTCTCAGGCCCCGGCCACAGAACCTGAGTTCGAGGGGAAAAAATCTTTCTCTCCTTGTACCAAAGCTTCAAAATTTTCAAACCAACAATGTCAATTCTCTTCTAAGTTATCCAAGGATTCTCAAGAGTCACACAAGGAAAGCAGGTAGCAAAAACAAACAAAACATCTCTAGTCCTTTTACTCATTGTTCTTATTTCTACCAGACAGAACAAGCCAAGCTTTCTTCAACATGACAGCCCTTTCTAGATTTGAAAACATCTATTGCATATATGTCGTCCTCTAAGACTTCTTTAATGCAAGCTAACTGTCCACAGTATATCAGCCATTCCTCGAAGGGCATGCATTTTCCTGCTTGGCTGGAAGAATTATGCTGTTGTCCCTCCTAAAATATGTTGCCCCACTCTAAGGTACAATCTGACTAGAGACGTATGTGGTGTTACTATCACTCTCCTCATTAATGATAATGACTGTGGAAAATATAAGCAGTGCTCAGAAAGAATTCTTATGGGCAGGCAGACAAAGCTATCATTTGTGCATGTTTACCATGAGCAGGAGAAGGACAGGAGGAGGGAGAATTTTGCTCGCCTGTAAGGAACTATAATTAGGATAAGGATTTTGATTAAAATCATCAGTTGGGTTCCCCTACTTGAGATATCACCCTGAAGGAACTCTTTCACTTGAAAATTCACAAAGAATAAAAGATAATTATATGAAAACTACTAACCCCATACTATGAAATCAGACATAAATGCAATTTGTTCAAGAGTTCACTGAGAATGATTATATCTAGTGGCAAGTATTAGGCAATTTAGCTCTGATGCTAGCCTCCAACTCCTCTTCACTGGGGAATCACAGAAAGCCGTCCCCTGGGGTGAGCCAGGAAGCAGCCAAGTGTCCCCGCTCTTTCATCATCGTAGGTCTGCATCACCCACCCATTTCCAATCTGGGCCACACAGTTCTGGGCCTGGAGCACCCATCTGAGGTGTCATGGCAGCTTTAATTAAACCAACTGTTGGGAAATCACAGCCATTATGTCTGCAATTGCTTCAAGTTTACTCTTTAAATGCAACCTCCAGGAATTGTTTTCTGAGCATGTTTGGGTTCCTTTAATGAGCACTCCACCAAATGCCAGTGTCATGGCTGCGCTCTGTGTGAGCTGCATGCTCGCCTGGGCTCTGAGCTGTATCCATGGGGACGGCTTTAAGAGCCGACAATGTTTAGTGGGAAGACAGCAGCTTGTTGGGTCAGCCTTTTCCAATTCGGGAACTTTAATATGTTCACAGGTGATGCTTGGAGGAAAAAAAAAAAAAAAACCAATGCCAGAAGTAGGTTTTCTTCTAGAACATATTTATACTAAATACATACGAAAAAGTATAAGCGAACTAAGAAGTGGTCTGTGAAACCCAGGAATGTGAAAAAGGCATCAGTGCAAGAGCATGTCATGTTTAGTCTTCACCAAACTGACCATGTACACTCTGAATTGAGATGTGTCATTGGGGTAGCCTGTCTTATAAACTTAATGTGTATTTGTGATGTGTAAGAGGAAAGTTTTTTTTAATATTCATTTTTTAGGTGTAGATGGACACAACGCTTTTATTTTATTTACTTATTTTCATGTGGTGCCGAGGATCGAACCCAGGGCCTCGCCTGTGCTAGGGGAGCACTCTACCACTGAGCCACAATCCCAGCCCCAAGAAGAAAGTTTTAAGTGCTAAGAAATAGAAAACTTTGTTAACAGCGGCTTAAATGATTAACGATTTTTTTTTAACCTAATAAGTAGGAAAACATTCAGTGGCAAGCTAGATTAAGCTGCTCAGTGACCAAGGATCTGGGACTTTCTAGTTTTCTGCTCCAGCATCTCAGCCTGTTGCCTCATGGTCACAGGATGGAGGTTGCCTCTCCAAGCAGCATATTCATACGAGAAACAAGTAGAAGGGAGACAAGCCATGGCTCCAGCAAGCTTTTCTTTTGTGTCTGCCCTTTTATCTGAAAATAAAATCTTTCCCAAATCCCCCCTAGCAGACTTCCCCTGTGTATCTCATTGACCCAAATTAAATCTCATGGCCACCCTTGGCTACAGAGGAGACTGGGAAATGGGTATCTGACAAAGGGAGCTGGATTATTATAACTGGTTTAAAGAAATTAAGATCCACAGAGCAGAGCTAAGCACACTGTTACCCAAAGGCAATAAGATGCAGGGATGGGAGGCGACTGGGTGAACCTCTGTGATGGTGTGCAACAGACCAGATTCTAAGAAGCTTCTATGGAGAGCTAAGTCTTGTTCTCAAACTCTTTCTCTATCCTAACACACAAAATCAGGATTCCAAGAAGGAAAAATAAATAGTCATGGACTTGGGTCCCTGAAGAGTTGAGAATTGGGGAATATAAGGTAAGACGGTGAATGGTTTTTAGAACAAATTGGGTTCAGTGTGTCAGAATATCACCAAACATACAACTCGCTTTGCATCATGACTCTGCAATGAGTCTTTTTGAAAACGGCATTTCTTCTATTATCATAGAACCCAGACAAACCAAAAGGGCGCACTTGATGCTTTACCTGATGGGAATTGGTGCCCGTGTTTCCTATGTTATACAAATATTTGATTAAGACATGCTTTTCATTTTTAAATAGTGGTTAATGGCATCATTTATCTAAAGAAAAAATTTATTTGCAAAGGCAGTATCATTTAATGACAAAAAGAGTAAGCTTTGAGACCAGGTAAACCTGTGTTCATCTTTGGACTTACTACTTGCTAGCATCTCAGTGCCTTACCCTGTAAAATGAGAATAAATAATAAACTGACCCTGACGACTTCTGTGAGTGTTAAAAGAGCCCATGAACATTACACACTTAGTTCATTGCCACCACAGAGGAAGGCCTCAATATTAGCTATCTCAGTATATTTCTTCTTTTGTTTTGAATAAAATAAAGCATTGGGACCTAGTTTTTATTGTGAATTATAACAATTTATTTCTGAGATTTTCCTTTGTTGTTGCTGACTTTAATCCAAGTATGCATGACATCTTGTGACCTCTTCCTGTTGGTGTTCTGCCAAAAAGTATAATTTTAAAAATATTCTGTGGTATGTTTTGATGACAATACTGTGATTAGATGGTGACTTTACAAAGTGTGTAGTAGTGAATTGGACCACACCTAATGGAGTCCCTGGTATTTCCTAGGTAGATTTAGTCACCTCCTGGACCACTGGTCCCTGACTGCAGTAATTCATTTGCTGTTGACCCTCCTTCTCCGGGACTATAGGCTCCAGATGCAGCAGTTTGAGACTGACTTATGGAAGTGCTGAGTCACACTGGCTTTTTTCCTCACACTCTTCAAGTTTCCACCCAGAAAACGTCTCTTGGCCCACATTTCCTCATTTCTGTCCTCGAATAGTACATTTTTTTGAACTCAAATATAAAATGGAAACTTGTATTATCCAGATACATTCTTCCATTTTTGTCTGATACTTTGTTAAGTCCATGTGTGTCCCATTTGTCTGGTCTAGAAGTCTGGCAAAGGCATTGAAGTCAGGTGGGGAACACTTGTTTTAGTTATAGTCTGCCCCCTCTGTTAGACAGTAAGAGCCAGTAGGATAGAAACCACATCTGTTTGGCCATAGTATTAGAGACAAATGAATAAATTTTGAGAAACTTTAGAGACTAGCTGACAAACATACCCAACCTAGAGTGATCGCTGTTTTTTAAGTCTACATGTTCCTGTGTCTTCCCTTTAATAATTACTTGCTGGGAAGTGTTTGTGATCAATGTGAAGTCACCACCTCAGCCTCACTTTTTCTTGCTAATATCACACGTAGGTGGACAACTAAACATCTGTAACATGATTGACCACAGCTAGGGCTGATGGAGGACAGCATGCTTTCCCTAAGGCAATCGAAGTAAAGCTAAAATCAATCAGATACAAATCAAGTTACCTGGGAAGCGGCCGGTTGCTTTAGACTTTTTAATTCCAGGCTCCAGCACCTTTGATGTGGTCAAAGTGGTATTTAAAAAAAAAAAAAAACTGTTTATGTTCTCAGTGGCAGAGCGCTTGCTTAGCATGTGTGAGGCCCTGGGTTCAATCCTTAGCGCCGCTTAAAAATAAATAAATAAATAAAAAATAAACAAAAAAGGCATGCTGTCCAAAATAGAAAAGAAATTCTTTACCAAATGTGAGGCAAGGGTAAGGTAGAATTGAAATCCAATGCCACTTGGCTGAATGCTCTTCTTTGGTTTTTGCAATCATCCAAATATCCTCCTTACTTTTCAAAGGTCTTTGAAGCAGAACAGAATTTAAATTTGTAATTGGAAAAAGATCAGGGCAACATGTCTTTATGTTGGGTGCTTGCATTCCCACTCAGAATTCCAGGAAATGTGGTCAGAAACAAAGAATAAAATGCCTGGTCATCTATGACATTCTGGAAAAGGTCAAACTGTGGAGACAGTAAAGAGCATGGTGGTTGCCAGCGGTAATGGAAAGTGGGGGTGGTGGGGATGAATAGGTGGAGCAAAAAGAATTTTTAGAGCAGTGAAAATACTCTGCATAATCCTGACTCATTATTCAGACTGCATTATCCAAACTCACAGAATATATATGAGAGCGAACCTCAACATAAACTATGGATTTTGAGTGATAATGATATGTAAATATCATTGATTGATTGTAAATTAGGTTACCAGTCTGGTAGGTGATGTTGAGGGTGGGGAGGGTCTACATTTGTTAAGGCAGAGGGTATATGGAAAATCTCTGTACTTTCTGCTCAATATTTCTGAAACCTAAAACTCTTGTAAAAAATCAAATTTGTTTTTTCAAAAATGTTCTAGTGTCTAGCTTGAGTATGAAGAACAAAGTAGAATTTGTGTACTTCTGAGAGGAAGCAAATATGATTTAGGGTTGCTGTTGAAGGGTCAGGTGTAGATTGCACCCCAGAAGCCACTAATAGCTTAGGACAGACCTGCAGCTATGCAAATGGAAGCTCAGAACAGCAGAGGGACTTCTTCAAGATTATGAGAGTAAGATATTGTGATGGCCATGAAAATGCACCAGTCAGGTCTCCCATGACGGAAGCGTAGTTGGCTGATAGCCCCAGCTGCTGCCCTTTTGGATCTACCACCACACACATGCCAAGTCATGCTTACTCTGCGCTACTCCCAGCTACCTTGGCAAGGGCACTGAAGCAGGCTCCATCCAATGAGATGCAGGACTCCTCCAAGGATTCTTCTAAGGATTACTTTGTCTTGGGACTTCCCATAGGCTTGCTTGGATCTTTCTGGAAATCTCTGTGGTCTGAGATTTGCTTAACCAAATCCCTTTTCCTTCCTTCTTTCCTCTCTTGCTTCCACACCTTCCTTCCCAAAGATAATTCATTCACCCTGTCCTCAAGGAGCCACTGCAACTTGCCCAAGGTCTAAGATCATTCTCAGTTCACTGTATGAGATCCAGATGTTCCAGAGGTCTTGTACCAGCAAACATGTTATCTGCTGCATACACTTCCTATAATGTTGCCCGTGTAGGGTGGGAAAATACCATAAGACACCCCATTTGGAAAAGAATAGGAATGGGAAGCACAAAGCAGTCACTGGTGATTTTTCAACCCTACCAGGAGGACATGTCCTTCTTGAGAGTTCCCAAAGGTTACAGAGTCACATGTTTTAGTAGATCATTCATATGATTTCTTTGATGATACAATTCTCTCCAAAACTCAGTAGATGGCTGATCTCCTTCCTTCTGATAAGTTCTATGCATAAGTTATGACAGCCTAAGATCTTGTCGGGATGTAGTTTTTAAAACTGAGCCCTCCTTTCTTTTCTTACGGTCCTTTGTATTCTGCCACACCAGCCCCCTCTTCATGGAATGACCCTGAGGATAGGTGAAACCATAAGCTGTTGGCAAAGGTAAAGCTTCTAATCTAATCTAAGCTTGTGCTCGTAATTTAATCTTTGCTGCTGTACTGGCTTTCACTGTCTAGCAAAGAACACTTAACAGAAGGTGATTAAGAAAGGCTTGAAGCATGAGCCATATCTTCTTCTGAGACTGTCATTCAAATTCAAAATTTCTAACTCCTTCAATACGGGGTGAAGAGACAGCTGACATTATCAAATATGCAAGGTCCTAAATAGCATCAAAAATTGCATGCAATAGACAGAGAGTGTCGCTCCTTAGGAGTTTCATCTGGGGGCATGCTTGTGTTTTGCATAGGGCCATGGGCATCCCCACAGCACAGATCCCTGACTTGGAGAATCTAGTTGTTCCATCTCTTATAGCTACTTGAAGTACACCCCAATGTCTCTTGCTGCCGTGGTTCTCTTTGCCAAGCAGACAATCCTCTTGGAGGTATACCCTGGAGACGGCTGTCAAGTACCCCTTGAACCAGTGTCCTGGCTCTCCAGCCACTCCACCTTCCACCTGTTCATCTTGTCTCAATTATCTTCTCCCTAGAATATCAGCAAGTCCTCTTCTTGGCAGATGTGTCAGCTGGAGCATGGGATACCAGGCTCTCTTTCTTTCTGGTATCCCCGATCTTGCAAAGGAGCATCTATAGTCCCTCACCACTTTCACTTAACTTTGGTGAGGGAATGAAAAGTCACTCTCGGTGATAACAGCATTCCTGAAGATTTGGACACTCTTTCTTTACTCTCCCCAGTCATCTGCTCGTGAAGACCATAGACCCATAGTTGGGTGTGGGGGATTTTAGTGATAGATTCCATTCTACAAACCCTCAGTAAGCTCTTGGAGAGATATTACTTCATACTATGAAGTATTTAGAGCCTTAGTTCAAAATTCAGGACACGGAATAAGGTTGCTTATGCAAGTAAACGAGGTTGGATCCCTATCTTATACATATAAAAAAATTAACTCAAAATGAGTAAAACCAGAAACTACATCTAAGAACTAAATTTATAAAACTCTTAGAAGAAAACTAGCGCAAACTTACATGTTTGTGGATAGGATAATGTGGTTTCTTCGTTATGATACCTAAAGCACAAGCAACCAAAGAAAAATTGTTAAATAGAATGTCATCAAAATTAAAAAACTCCTTTGTTTCAAAGAATACCATCAAGAATGTAAAAAGAGTGTCGTGTGGTGTGTGGTGTCATGATCCTATAATTCTAACTACTCAGGAGGCTGAGGCATGAGGATCACAAGTTCTTGGACAGCTAGGGCAAATAGTGAGACCCTGTTTAAAAATGAAATAAAAAGAACTTGGGAGGTAGCTCAGTGTAGAGTGCCTGCTTAGCATGTGCAAGGCCCTGGGTTCAATTGCCAGTACCTGTACACACACAAAAAAAGTGAAAAGACAACACATAGAATAGGAGCAAATCTTTGCAAATCATATATCTGATATAAGTATCCAGAACATATGAATAATTCTTACATCTCAGCTGTAAAAAGACAAATAGACCTATTTAAAATGAGCAAAGATTTTGAGTAGACAATTTTCTCAAAAAAAAAAAATGGCCAATGAGCACATAAAAGGATGTTCCACATCATTAGTCATTAGGAAAGCAGTGAGATACCACCTCCCCTCCACTAAAAGGAATGAATGACAATAATAAAATATGAATGGTAATAAATGTTGATTAAGATGAGGAAACCAACACCCTTATACACTGCTGGTGGGAATGTAAAATGGTGCAGTTTGTCAGTTCCTCAAACAGCTAAACACAAAGTTATTATACAACCCAGCAATTCCCAGGTATACACTCAAGAGAGCTAAAAACTTATATCTACCCTAAACCTGATATATAAGTATTTATAACAACATTGTTCATAACAGCCCAAGAGGGGACATAACCCAAATGTCCATCAACTGTGGTATACACATACCACAGAATATTATTCAGCCCTTAAAGGGGATGAAATACTGATGTATATTACAACATAGTTAAACCTTGGAAATATTCTGCTATGTGAAGGGAGCTAGACACAAGAGGCCATATATATGCAATGTCCAGAATAGACAAACCCACAGAGACATAAAGTAGATTAGAGGTTGACAGGGAGATGGAGGAACCAAAAATGATGGCTAACAGATATGGATTCTGAGGAGAGTTAAAATGTTTTGAAGTTAGGTGGTGGTAATTGTACAACTTGTAAATATCATAGAAACCACAAATGCATACATTTTAGAAGGGTATGTTTTACTGTATGTGGATTATATCTCATTTTTTAAAAAAAAGTCAGGCAAAGGCTGGGGATGTTGCTGAGTGGTAAAGTGCTTGTCTAGAATGTGCAAGTCTCTGGGTTTGATCACCAGCATGGCAAAAATAAAATAAAATAAAATAAATGTTGGTCAATAGGAAAAGTCCCTTTTAATTTCCTTGTTATATTTGGAAGTATATTATTACAAGAGGGTTAGATTTTATTTGAAAATTTGACTATAGCTTCCAAACTAGAAACAAAAGTTTTTAGTAACATTTCAGTGCATGTATTAACTTTTGAGAAGAAATGATGCACCTACAAATGCATATATTATATAAAAGTACATGAATTGTGCCACTTAAAATTCTGTGTTCATTTCCAACTGCTTTAAGTTGACAGATGCACACTTTTTTTGAGCTATTCACAGTCCTAAGTTCTTGCACTTATGCATGAATACATCCACTAATCTTCCTATCTCTTATTTCTTTCACAGTAGCTCCTATAATCCCAAATCAAACCTTGCTTAAAATTGAACACAATAACTAATAATCACAGAATGTGGTGACCTTTGTGTCCACAGTGTCCAAATGGGGATCAGAGTTCTAATATAACAATGGTTATATATACTTTAATTAAAGGATTGATTGTGGTATGGTTGTCCTCTTTATTTTTTTTAAAGCAAATTCTGCAAAATCCTGAGTTGCCTTTGAGTAGAAGAGGACAATGTTGAAGGTTGCAAAGGAGCTAATCAAGAACAAAAATAAATGTGATAAAATCACTGAATTTTATAATATATTTATATCATAAATACCACAACCTGAAAAGTGAAATAAATAAAAATCAGAGCTTAAAACCAACTACAACAGCTCATTTATCTTTTAAAAAATGGAACTGAGCATTTCATTTGAGACCTTTTTTTGCAATATTGTTGCAAATAAACATTCTGAATGATAGAAGTAAAGTTGTAATCATAATTTATTTTCAGCTTTGTATATTAACTCATTAGTCATACCCTTCAATGAAACAGTTTACAAGAAACATATCCATTTGTTTGTAAGCACATTATGAATAACATAGGGATGTTTTGTTAATTTGATAATTAAGAACCATTATTTAGCTGTAGAGAACCAATTAAGTAAGAAGAATTTCTTTCTTTCTTTCTCTCTCATACACACACACACACACACACACACACACACTGAGAGAGACACACACACACCTGACTAAGCTTGGGGGAGCAAAAAAGAATTAATAATACTGCATTAAAATTAGTAGGAGGCTAATTTTAATAGAATAGAAATAATCTAGTCAAGGAGTCTTAATCTGGGGACCATGAATATCTAGGAAATGAATGAGTTGGCTTCATAGATATTCTCTTTAACTCTTAAGTTACATGTAAAATATGGTAAATAAGTGCATGTTTTATGGAGCAAGAACCTATAATGTCTAAAAATAAGAAGCCAATGTGCTACAGAAGTAATGAATTAGAAAAATTGTGCTGGATTCTTGGAGATCCTGTCAGATGGTTGTGGCAATGCTGACCAGGCCACCACACTGCCAGAGATGACATGGGCTCAGTGGATTCCAAAGCCCTGAAAGGTAAGAATGTGAAATGCCAACAAACCAGAGAAAAGAGCAATAGACCATTCCCCCAATGCTCAGCTGTCTATGAGCATCTGCATGTCCTCATGGGCCATGGGGATAAGTTATCCTAGACATGATGGTTCTATCAGCCTGGAGGAGTGGGACTTCGGTGAGAGCATGTGTAGGGCAAGGAAGAACAAGTCAAAGATGGGAGAGTTGTGGTGTCTTGGATAGAAGCATAAAAATCATCAAATATTGGGTTGGGAGGGTTAGCAATGGTTTGGCTTTGAACATAATGATCTGGGAAGAATGTCCAGGCTCAGTTGTTCCAAAAGCATCTGGAAAGACAGAAGTAAAGCTAGGTGTTTCCTACTACTCTAATAAAATCCATCCTTCATGAGTTCTTCCTTCTTTGGGGGTTCTTCTGACTCAATTCCATGTCCACCAGCGTACTTGGTGCCAAGAGAATGCTTCATCCTCCTTTTCCTCCTTGGCCTGCAATAGTGTGCTTACATGGTTTATTCTCAACTCTGCCTTTAATGATATCATGTTGGTAACTTGTAATTGGCTATCGTGGGAGTAGTTTCCTCATAGAAATCAGCAAATGCCACCAATTAGAATCCAAGTTTTTAAACATTTACTAACACTTACCAATCAGGATGAGTCTATGGAGCCTCATAAGCAATGACCGCACCATTAGGGTGGCATTGGGGCAGACTAGAAAAACGTGAGAAAATAAAATTTAAAAAAATAAATAAACCACATGGATATTTGACAAAAGAATATTCTTGTCACTGGAAATAACAAATACAAGCCACCTGATAGAGGAATGACCTTGATGTTCAAAGGACAGCAAAGAAAGCCAGTGTGGCTAGAACAGACTAAAATAGAGGGGTGGGGGATTAGGTCAGAGATCAATGATGGGAAAGAGACTATGTGGTTTGGATATGAGGTGTTCCCCAAAACCTCCAGTGTTAACAAAGAATATCGAGAGGTGGAGTTGATTAGATTATGAGAGACTTAACCTAATCAGTCCATCTTAGTTTAATGGATAAACTAAATGGTAACTGTAGTCAGGTCAGGCATGCCTGGAAGAGGTTGCTCACTGGGGCATGGCAACAAAAGGATTCAACTTCCCTGCAGCTCCTTCTCCCCTCTCTTAATCTCCTACCTGCCATGAGCAGAGCAGGATTCTCTGCCATACTCTCCCACCATGATGCTCTACTTCACCTTGGCTCCAGAGAAATGGAGTCAGCTGACTTGGACTGAACCCCTGAAACTGTGAGCCCCAAATAAAATTTCCCTCCTCTGAGTTATCTTTTTAGGTATGTGGTCACAGTGACAAAAAGCTGACAAGCTCAGGGGGAATTATAAAAGATCTTTTAGGTGATTATAAGTTTTACTTTCCCTCAAGTACAATGAGGAGCCATTGGGAACTGCACAGAAGCAAATCGACATGAGTATGACTTGGATTTTAAAAGGATTACTCCTTTTAATCCTTTATGTCACTTTAACTGTGACTGGGACCAGAAGGCAAGCTGTAGAGGGAATGAGAAATGATCTTAGCCGGAATACAAATACAAGGAATTGTTATTAAGTAACAGTTTTCAGCTCAATAAAAGGAAGACCTTCCTAACATTTTTTTTTTTTTTTTGTAATCCCAAATGAGGTACCAAGCTTCTGTGCCTAGAAATAATCAGGCAGCAGCCTGATATTCACTTGCCAGAGATACTATAGAAAACTGTCCTGTACTAGGAAGGGCTGAAATTCTCACTGACCTTTAATATTCTACAATGGTATAGGAGCCTGGCTACACAAGAAATGTTTCTGTTATAATTTAATAACTGAGTTAAGGCAAAGAGATAAAATAGAATTAGATATATCCATTAGAATGACTTCATTTTTCTCTCTTTCCACATTTTTATTGGTGCATTATAGTTGTACATAATGATGGGATTTGTTGCTATATATTTTACATGCACACAATATAACAATATAATTTGGCCAATATCACTCCCCAGGACTTCTCCCTCACTTTCTCAGATTCCTTTCCTCTACTAATCTCCCTTGATTTTCATGAGATTCTCCCCGCCCACCACCACCTTTCTTTTCCTTTCTCCTCTCGAAATTTCACACATGAGAGAAAACACAACTCTTGACCTTCTGAGTTTGGTTGATTTCACTTAACATAATCATCTCCACTTCTATTTTCCTGAAAATGCCATAATTTTATTTTTCTTCATTGCTGAGTAAAAACTCCATTGTGTATATATACCACATTTTCTTTAGGATGGCTTCATTTTGAAATAAAGATGTTAATGGGTTTTCTTGGAAATACACCCCGTTTGGGGGTAAAGTAAGTGTGGGAGTAGGTTAATCTCCAGTGTCACTCTCCATGGTGCTGAAACACCAATGGTTAGGGGATAAGTTTCCACTATCTAGGTGACTCATCATCCGGGGAAGTAAGATACCAGCCTTGTGCAATCACATGAAATAGAAGTGGGGTGAATTCAGGAGGTTAGTAAGCAAAGGAAGAATGGCTGTCTTAGAACTTGGGATATTACATCTGGAAAGGATTTCATTGAGTGTCTGGCCCTATTCCTTAATTTTGCACCTGAGCAAACAGGCACAGAGAGGGACCCCACTTGTCCTAAGTAGCAAAGGTTATGACCCATTGTAGACTTGTATGAGATAAATTGAAAGAGGGTTTGCCCTGTGAGGTTGTACTTAACATTTCCACCAGAAGTTTCTACTAGTTGAGCTTTTCCTCATCGTGTGACTCCATTCACTAACCCATTGAAAAGCATCCTCATAATTTGGCCAATATCACTCCCCAATATATACTCCCTAAACATAGGAGTATTTTTTATCATGTTCATATAAATTTTCATGAGTTTGTGCGTGGCACCCTTAATCTCGACTTTATATTCTTAGGTATGCTACAGTCTCTGGGGTCTCTCTAACTTCCCAGGCTTCTGCAAGTTACTTTCACTTCTTACTAACTACTTTGCATCTAACTGATCTGTCATGATTTCCAGAATATTAGGATTTGAAGGATCTGAGCATCCAGTAAATAACATGTTATTCTTATCCTTGTGTGGCTGACTTTATGCTTAGTGAGGCTATAGATCTGGTTGGTAGAATATAACTTATGACATTGCAGGAGCAGATGGTAAAGCAACCAGTGATCAGCCATGCAGAGGTTCCATGAAGTAAGTGCTCACATGATAATGTGGTTAATTTTACAAAGAAACGACAAGTGTTTGCTGAGAAAGGTGATCACACAACCAAACTGGTGGGAGCTTTCCTTATCTGAATTTTTCAGGTGTGCCTAAGAGATAAGATGTATATATGTGAAGAACTTACAGTAAATTTTAATTTGAAATTTGGATTAAGGGGCTGGGGTGTGGCACAGCGGTAGAACGCTCTCCCAGCACATGCAAGGCCCTGGGTTCGATCCTCAGCACCACATAAAAATAAATAAAAAAAATAAAGGTATTGTGTCCAACTACAACTACAAAATAAATATTTTTTAAAATTTGTGTTAAATTCCAACCAAGTATTTTTTTTTAACTGGGATGACAGACATTACATTAGACCTTACTAAGCTTGTGAATTGCAACCAAGTCCGGATCTGTAATAGAAAAGCACCAGACATGATGTAGAGACCAAGGAGGTTACTGCCTCCCTGAGGCTCATTACAACCTCGGGTGGCAGATGGAGACGGCTCAACAGCCCCGAGTGCCAACTTCATCTGGCCTCAGGGGCCCCAACACCAAGAGCAGGTGTGGGTCACATGCCTAGTCTCCCCAGAGGGTAAGAAGAGCTGCCCTGGGGGCCACACTGCAAACAAAGCCAGGCAAGGGGACTTGCCCAGCTGTTTTAGCAACCTATGCCAGAGAGATGAGGCTCAAAGGCAAGAAAAGATTTGGTTTTTATTCTGACACCTCCTACCTGAGATGTCCAAGATCATCTCAGAAAAGAGATGATTTTACTAAAGTGTATCTCTAAGTCTGAGCCCTGGAGGTCTCATCATCTGGCTATTTAAAATTTGGCACGGAAGTTTGGGGTTTAGTTCGGTAGTAAAATGCTTGCCCAGCATGTGTGGAGCCCTGAGTTCAATCCCCAGCACCGCAAAAAAAAAAAAATTAGGTAAATAAAATAAAACCTGTGTGTTAGAGGCTGGAGATCTGTCTGGAGTGCTCACCTCTCCTCTAACTGAATCGCTGGACTTCTGTTGAAACATCTCTGCCTTGACTAACCTGCTGTTCTCCCCTGTTGGAGAAGCTTTTATTTTATTTTTTTTCCTGTTTTCTTTTCCACTTGAGTAAATGTGTCATTTCCTTCCTGGTTCTAAGAAAACTTCTTCTTACAAACACTTCAGCAATGAAGAAATTATACTCGCAAGGACAATGGCCTCCATTTTTTTATTCTGAGATCAGAGAGAATCTCCTTAGCTGAGGTTTGTCCTTGAAAGCGCTTGTCAGGATGAACAGGTTCAGAATGCAGTGAGAGGACGCCCACCCACAGATCTCAGATTTCCCTGGCTCAGGAAATGTCTGACACCAATAAGGTCTGAAGGGACTAAATCAATGGTTTGGGGTGGTGTGGGGAAGGTTCCAGAAGGACTGAGCTGTATTCCCAGAAGGCCCTCAGGAGGCCACTACACAGTGCCTGATCCTGTACTGCAGGATGAAGTCGGCTTAATTGCTGGTAATTAAAGCAGGTTCTATAGTTTCTGGGCATGCCCAGTGGGGGAGGGGCTGGATTTCTGGCCTCGGACGAGCTGTAGGAAAGCAATTGCTGCTCCGCTGAGCTTGCAGCTCCAACACTCCCAGCAGGGCCTGTTGCTGGGCGGTTTTCAGCACTAGGGGTTTTTGAAAACCTGTTCTTTGAGGATGGAGACTTGACTTTCCAAAGGAAATCAAAGTAGAATAGAAAGAGTTAACCTTCACTGAGGGTTTACAATAGGTCAGGCATTGTGCTAAGCACATTTAATTCTCAAAACATATTAATGGGTGAATTTTTTAATTGATGATGATGATAAAAGATTAGATAATTCACTTAGGTACACAGTTGGCACAGAATGCAAATCTAGTTAATTGGATTCCAGAATTTGTGCTTTCAGGCACCATGCTATTCTGCAGAGATGACAAGCCAGTATCCTATGAGCCTTCAATGCCCTTATTCCCCACATCACTTTAGAATATGAAGATGCACAGCAGAATTCAAGATTTCTGATTATCGTGGAAAATCATAAGATCCATCAGCTCTGGCTAAATTTCTGCATGGCAACAATGATTTGGGGACGAGTAAAAGTTGCCCCTTATTTAGAGGGAATATATAGAGGCTTTCTGTTTGTACTGGTCCATCTTTCTTAAATCCTAGCCCATTTAAATAATTTGTTTGCCTGAACTTTGTTGGCATTTTAAGATTGTAGAACCAATTCCCATCCAGCAAAATAGAACAAAATTGTAAGAATAAGATCTGGAAGAAAGAAATGAGGTAGTGGGGCCCAGTGACGTGAGCAGCAAGTGTCCTTGCACTTAGTCACACACTCAAAGAGCAAAAGCTCGTTGTCAAGTCCAATTTATCCCCAGTCTCATTTTCAAGCTTATAGATAAGCAGAGAAGAGCTGGCTCAGGGATGGCAAGAGTTGCACAGAAATCTCAAGAAGCATTGTAGTCCCAGACAAGCCACTTTCCTTGTCTGCTTTTAAGAGATTGCTTTTCATAAAGCTTTGCTATAAGCTCTGCTTTATCATTCCTGCCTGGGCTTCCAGCTGGATAGAATCCGAAAGCTAAAAGCTTGCAAAATGCCTGCAACTTCCAGAGAAAGAGCTTTGGCTGCCCGAGGCTGTCTGGACACACCAGTCTGCTTGCTTCTGGGTAATCAGGTGGGAAAGTTCATCTACATTTCGAATTTCTTGCAGATTCAGTCTTCCCCGTAGAGTTCAGATTCACATCCCCTCACCCACACCCTGTCCCTTAAAAGGCTCAGGTGCCTTTGGGGGAGGAGAGCACAATCCAAGGTAAGGACCATCATGAGATGGGGTGATGTTGTGGTCCAGTTTTTGGACTAAGCAGAGATTGATCTCCTAACAAGCATCTCCAGAGAAGCACGGGACCCCTCAAGTCCACCTCCAAGCCAAGGCCATAAGCCTCCAGAGGGCTTCATCCTGGAATGTATCTTTCTATGCCTCCGAGGGACAATAAAGCCTGGGTTTCAGACACTGAGGGTGACCAGGCCTTTCCCTGATGACCTGGAGGACAGCTGGCCTTTCTACTAGCCAGAAGACTCTAGTGTCATAAGTATGTCTCCCCCAGACCAGTTCTTCTGCATTCCTTTCTAAAACACCTCAATTAAGACGGCTCTTTCCTAAATCTAAACCTCAGAGCTTCCCAGAAGGATGACTCCAGTTCTGAGCAGAGACAATATAGCAGACCCATAAGAGCAGGGTGTGGACTTAGACTTTGTGTCCTGCCTTGGCTGCTTGGCTGGCTGGTGGGCTTACTCTTCAGTCACCTAACCCCTCTGGGCTATGGTTTTCTCATTCAAGAAATGCGTAGTGACCCTATGAATGAGAACTCTTCATAGTACTGCCACACAGAAAACTGCTGACAACTCCTGGCATAGAGGAAATGTTAAATGAAGGGTCTCCCTCGTTCTGTGTGTCCCTGCCTGTCTCTCTAATTTCATTTTTTTCCCCATCACTCTCACTTTCAGTGCTGTGTATCTTTTGATAAGAACCTTCTCCCTACCCCCCACCCCTATACTTGCTATCTCCCTCAGATCACTGCCTTCTCTGGCCTTCCAGACTGGGTTAGGCCCCATGCTGAACTCTCAGAAGGCACCATGAGCCTTTTCTTTGCAGCACTTACTGCTATGTGTGAGACACTGCTACCTACTCTCAGACCCTCCCACTGCCTTGAGAAGATGGTAGGAGCAGGGCTTGATGACATAGTGTTGTATCCCAAGTACCTAGGAAGTACCTGGCATCTAGTGGGTACTTGATAAATATTTGTCAAAGATTATGACATTCTAAAACTCAGCTGGAACTTTCTTTTGATTTTGTGATAAATGAACAATTAACAGGTATATGCTAAGGAATCGTTGTAACCATATACAAAAATTAACTCAAAATGGATCAAAGATATAAGTGCTAAAGCTGTGCATCTTTTAGGAGAAAACTGAGGGATAAATCTTCATAATCTTGGGTTTGCAATAAAGTCTTATAATATGACCCCAACAGTAGAAACAGAAAAAGAAAAAAAAAATAGATTAGAACTTAAAGGAAAAAAAATAGATTAGACTTTACTCAAATTAAAAAACATATACCAGAGAAATGAAAGGTTGTGCTGCAATTGTGTACAATGAATCAAAATGCATTCTGCTGTCATATATACCTAATTAAAATAAATAAATACATATTTTTTAAAAAAAATAAATGTATTTCAAAGGACACCATTAAGAGATTGAAAAGATAATCCACAAATTGGGAGAAAATATTTCCAAATCACATATCTGATAAGAAACTTGTATATAAAATATATTAAGAAATTATTATAACTCAACTAAAAGGTATTGACAACATTTTGAAATAGGCAAAGGATATGAATAGATATTCTCCAAAGAAGATATAAAACGATGAGTGAGCATATGAAAAGATGCTCACATCATTAGCTGTCAGGAAAATGAGAATCAAAACCATAATGAGCTGGGCACGGTGGCCCACGCCTGTAATCCCAGAGGCATGGGAGGCTGAAGCAGGAGAATCACAAGTTCAAAACCAGCCTCAGCAAAAGCGAAGCTCTAAGCAACTCAGTGAGACTCTGTTTCTAAATAAAAATACAAAATAGGGCTGGGGATGTGGCTCAGGGGCTGCATGCCCCTGAGTTTAATCCATGATACCCCCCACCCAGTAAAAAAAAAAAAAAACATAATGAGATCCCTCTTCACAAACACTAGAATGAAAGTCAGGTAATAACAAATGTTGGTGAAAATGTGGAGAAATTAGAAGACTCAGAAACAGCTGGTGGGAGCATGAAATGATGCAGCCACTTTGAAATGTAGTCTGGCAACACCACAGAAAGTTAAAGATAGAATTAGCATTTGGCCAGCAATTCTACTCTTACACTCAAGAGAAATGAAAAATATATATATATGTCCTTGCAAAAACTTGTGCATGAATGTTCATGGCAGCATTATTCATAATAAACAAAAAGGGGAAACAACCCAAATGCCCTTCAACTGACAAGTGGGAAATTAAAATATAGTGTATCCAAACATCGGAATATTTTTCAGTGATAGTCAAAGGGCATGGAATACCAATGCATTCTACAGCTTGGTCAACCTTGAAAACATGGTGTGTGAAAGAAGCCAGACACAAAAAGCCACATATCATATGATCTATTTATATTAAATGTCCAGAATAGGCCAACTCATACTGACAGAAAGTAGATTAGTGTTTGCCTAGGACTGTAGGGGAGAGGACAGAAGGGTTTGGGGGTAAAAGCTAAAGAGTATAGTGTTTCTTTTGAGCATGATCCAAATGTCATGAAATTGATGTTGGTGATGGTTTCACAACTCTGTGAATACACTAAAAACCATTGAATTTTGTACTTTAAATGGGAGAATTGTATGGAACATGAATTACATTTCAAAGCTGAAAAAGAGAGAGATCATTGTATGTTTGTGGATTTTTAAGTATTAACAGAAGCATGTGACTCTCACCTACAAGGAGTTAACTTCCAGTTGGAAAGACAAGCTTGTATGAAAAAACAAGCAATACCATGCAGTAATAACAAATGTTGGTGAAAATGTGGAGAAATTAGAATCAAAATGAATCAAAATGCATTCTGCTGTCATATATACCTAATTAAAATAAATAAACACATAATACAATCAAAATACATAATCAAATGCCAAATTATAAATACAATCAAATGCCACACTGTGAAACAAAAGCTACAATTCCGAGAGGAACATGACCGAGGGAAGCGGGAAATCTTGCATAGGAGATATTTAAAATTTTGAGTGTAGAAGTTACATCCTGTGACACTTGATGGTGGCACTGGTTCATTTTTAGTACAGTCTGATTTGTCATGTGTTTTCAGCACCTCTTCCTGCCTAGATTGATTGTATCATCTTCATGTTATCTGCCCCCCCACCCACCACCACCACCACTGGCAGCCAGCACCGTGCCTGATAGCATTCAGGATAAATGGGTTCTATGCTGGGGACCGGGACCGAGCCAGAGTAGAATTTAGAGCTTCCTGTTGGAGCTGACTTGTCTCTTTTCATCATGCCTGTGTCACCGAGGCCTTCCTTTTTGCCAGTAGTTTCCTGTGTTTTTGTTCATTAGTCTACCCCATAGCCCAGGAGGGCAGAAAAGCCTGCTAATGTTTCTGATCCAGGAAGTAACTGGAGAATAGGAAGGAGCAGGGAGGCTGGTCTTAATTCAAGGTCACCCAGGGGGCAAGCACCTGGCTGATCAGGGATTAGCATAGATGTTACTGTCCTGCTAAACCTATAGAGCTGGGCTGTTTATTTAAGAAGTAGGTTTATAGCCATTTGGGGGAGGAAAACCAATCTGGACCAAAAATTATTTTAGTACTAAAGTGTGTGTGTGTGTGTGTGTGTGTGTGTGTGTTTGGAGGAAGTACAGATCATGTCTTTAAAAGAGGGGAGCTTGGGGCTGGAGATGTGGCTCAAGCGGTAGCCGCGCACACCTGGCATGTGTGGGGCCTGGGTTCGATCCTCAGCACCACATACAAACAAAGATGTTTGTATCTGCCGAAAACTAAAAAAAAACAACAACAACAAAAAAAAAAAAACATTAAAAAATTCTCTCTCTCTCTTTAAAAAAAAAATTAAAAGAGGGGAGCTCTGCTTTGTGTTCAACCAGAGACATGAAAAAATGTGTTCTATTTGTGTAATATGAGTTGAATTGCATTCTGCTGTCATATATAACTAATTAAAATAATTTTTTTTAAAAAGAGGGGGAGACCTAAGAAAATAATTAAGTTACTTTAAAAAAGGGTGGGGGGAGTGTTTGTTGTCTCCAATGCCCCTGAGACTAACATCTACAGTCCTGAGAGGGGGATGATTACCTTTGGCCAGCCTCAATGTTCCTTTGTCGATTCTGTTCTGTTTAATATATCATCTAATGTATTTGTTCATTCAGACCATGACTCATTGCTTCTCATTCTATTTTTAGCTACTGCTCCTTGGTTGGATTTTTCCACATATCAGATGTTCAACTATGTGTCTAACAGGGGACAAATGTCTATCTTGATCATACAGTTGTTTTATTTGTAAATTGTAAAAGACTGTGGTCAACATGTCTCCCCCTAAATTTGCTACAATTGTGAAGTCACCCTAGAGAGAGGGTGTGAAGAAAGGCAATTGCTTTAAGTGTGTCATAAAGTATAATTCTGAGATGCCCAGAGGAAGATGGTAGCTACCTACCTACGTGTTATTGTCCAATATTGAACATATTTCTTCTGACTCATGGCCCTAGAAAGGAAACTGGTAGAAACATAAACAGGGAGAAATCAATCAAATGTGCCTACATAGCTGAGGACTGAGGCTGTGAGAAGCTAAGAAGACTTCACAGAGGAAAGTGGCTTTGCAGAAGGTTAGAGGAGTGCCTAGGAGAACAGATCCAGAGAGGGTCACTCAGACTGGGGAAAGCAGATTAGAAACAGGAGTGGAGAGAGAAGGAATTTAAGAGAGATCAAAATGGAGACTAAAATGGCAGACCACATGGCTGCCAAGAAACAGCCCTTTGCTAGACTTCATTTTTCCTAAGTTTATAATTGATATTTGCAAATATCTATAGGTAGAGCTACAGAAAGCCTCTGAAATGCTACACCAAACTGATAATAAATTCTGGAAAGAATAAATTGAATTGGAATTGATGAAAGTGGAATGACTGCCTTTTATTCCAAATACATCAGTGTTGTTTGATTATCTTAAATAACAAAAATCACAGTCATTTAATCCTTGTGTAATCAAAGAAAATACAAGTAAGGGACAAAGGAGAAAAGTAAAATTAGGGTAGCAAAATTAGGAGAAAATAAAAACCACCTGTAACCCTGCACCAGGATTATGCAAAGATAACTGTGCTAGGAGAGCATTTCTCACCCACACCAGAGCAATGGACTTGGAATCCAGGAGGGAAAAGTTTCCACTGGTAGTGAACTGGGCACAACACCAAAAGGACTGGGCACCAGAGGCCAGACTGGGAATCATGGTGAAGTCTGAGCGGATGAAGCCATCAGCTAAATGAGGAAGAAAGAAGCAGCTGGGCAGGCAGTGGAATTGGGGGCAGAGGTCAGAGATCAAGGGTTACAGGGAATAGTACCAGCAAAAGGGGATTGGGGCTCAGAGACTGGAGTCAGATGTCCATCCTTAAGCCTGTTTCCATTCTGTGCCCATAGGTGTCATCCGTCACAGGTCTGGATTTATAGTTGGGTCTCACCCAGACTGGATGCTGGGATTATACCCAGAGTTAACACAACTGCACAGACTTTTCCTAGGTCCTGGTAGAAATGAGGATGGAAGGAGATTCCAAAAAAAGTGGCGCTTGTAGCTTTAGAGGTCGGTCTTAGGTAAGGAAAGAGACATCTGTGATAGAAGAGACTTAGAGAATCTAGTAGAGTCTAGAGGTAGTAATCATCAAATAAATGTTGATTTTGTTTTTAGATGCACATCTCTAGGTCTCTAGCACTTGCGAGCTTAGAGGTAGTGGGAAGACTGTTAGCACTGGTCAGCTCTGCATCGTGTGGACTGTCCGTGCCACAGGGGACATTAGGTACATTTGGCCTTCTTTTACCAAGTCCACTGCTGCCCTAATCTGATGACCAAAACATTACCACACATCCAGGCATCTCTGTGGCCTCAAAACACCTGCTTGTTTGGAAAGCACCATATCTAATGCCCATCTAAAGCAGTAGTGGGAGCTACAACCTCCCAATTCTCTTCTGTTGCAGGAAAGTTGAACGGTAGCTACCAACTGACCCTGGGTGCCAGGGCCACAGAGATGGGGTAAATTGGAAGGGATCTGAGGAGCAAGAGAAATAAAAGAAAGGCATACAACCAAGAGGCACAGCTGCAGTGAGAGAACTAGCCCCCTTCCCCCTCTGATGGAGAAGCCAAAAGTCTCTGTGCTACCTTGAGCAGAGGCCAGACCACATGGGAGACTCTGCAAAGAGCCTGCTTTGGGCCACCAGTTATGAAACAGTGTGTCCACGTCCATCTTTTGGCTTCAGGACTGTTGCTTTTGGATATCATGTATTTTTAAGGAAGGTGAAGAAAGATCCAACATCTGCTGTGAATATTTAAAGAAATGTGCTCTGAACCTATCACAGCAATAAGAGCCTCCTTAGACAGGGCCTGCATGTCATTCAAATGTGACACTACTCCATCTCAGAATCTCTCCACATTTAACCACTTGGTTGGGAAGAAAACTTTCATATTTAAGTAGGATATAGATAGTAATCATCAAATAAATGTTGGTTTTGTTTTTAGATGCACATCTCTAGGTTTCTAGCACTTGCAAGCTTAAGAAAGCAATCTCTCACTTTATGTGGGAAAATGCTTGCATTTCTGGGTTGCTCATAATCATTTTCACAAGCAAGTTAATTGCTTGAGAATATGTATATGTGCATTTTCGCCTTATTTCTGTTCTGCAAAAAAAAAATTGTTCAAAGAGCAAATACTCAGCTGAAAACACTTTTCATTTCTTTAGATTTATGAGACATAAAGGGCAAATTACAAATGCAAAGCTTTGGGCTGGAGTGTAGCTCAGCGACAGAGTGCTTGCCTGATTGGCAGAAGGCCCTTGGTTTGGTTTCCAATACCACCTAAAAAAAAAGCTGGGCCCTGAAAGAAACAATATATACAATGCTCCTTGGAGAGTTCTAATCTGAATGGAAAGGACCCTCCACATTCTTTCATCCCCTCATAGAAGGTATCTGAGAAACTCTCATTTTCTCCATTCCTTGGACCCCTATCGGCTCTGGATGTGACCCTTTATCATCAGCTCAAAGACCAATGGCAATAGCAGCCATGAATGCTTTCTTTTTTAATTTTTATAACTTTATTTTATTTTTTATTTTTATGTGGTGTTAAGGATTTAACCCACACATCCTAGGTAAACCCTCTACACTAAGCTACTACCCCAGCCCATGAATGCTTTTTGAATTGCACCCCTCTATGGGGCATCCTATTAAGTACTTTACAGGCATTGAATCATCATCTTGCTAAGGCGGATATCACCCATTTTACAAATGTGGAATCTGAGACAACTCCCAGGAAGTGGTAGGACAACAGCACACTCAACTTCCCTACAATGCCCACCCTCCATCCTCTGAAGCATTTCCTGATGCTTAGCTCAGTTTCTAAATAGGAGAGAACAAAGACCAGAGAATCTCCTTGGCGTTGGTATGGAATCCCACAGCACACAGGAGGAGCCAGAGATAAACATAGGGCCAGGGTCTGTTTCGGACCCTGTGGATTCCCAGTGTGGCCCCCCAAGGTGACTCCAGCATTCATTTCCCCATACTTTCACAAGGATGGGCTTACAATACAATTGGTGGTTGCTGCTGTTCAGGGTCATATCAGCCTTCCTGAGTGAACAGGAAAGAATTGGTCCCCTCAGCCTGTCCCTTCTTTCCTCTGCTTATTCAGTACCTTCTCCCTGATAGCAGGGAGCAGCTGGAGTTAGTGAGCCAGAACCCAAGCAGATCAATAGCACGTGCATGTGAGGCCATCCTTAACAGAGTACTAATGCCCATCGCGGATACATCCAGTGTGTCTGTCATGGTGTAGAGGTTAAGTAGAGTCTCTCTAATGTCAAGAGATTCATCTTACTGGAACATGGGGCATTCTTCCGCCTCAGTCACCCATATAGCTTTAGAGATGATAAACTACATGTTATTTTTAAATATTTAACACAATGCTTTGTTTGCCGTGTTTGCACAAAAATTTAAAATGCCACATGTAAAAACATATATAAAAGACATAGATGTATAATATATGTAGTTAAAACTTTAGACAACCTGTCTTCCAATCACATTGTGTGCAAAATGTTTTAAAACTGGAATATAATTTTCATTGCACTAGGAACCCATGTGGATTACTAAGGTAAACTGTTGCTAAATTCCTTGGCAATGGTAGCATACTATTCTCTTGTGTGTTTTGCAACATCCGTTTTTGCATTTTTGTTTTTATTTATTTTATTTTTTATAACTTTATTTTATTTATTTATATGTGATGCTGAGGATAAAACCCAGGGCCTTGCATGTGCGAGGCGAGCACTCTACCGTTGAGCCATAACCCCAGCCTTGTTTTTATTTTTTGGTCATAGCTTTCTTAAATGAAGGCACAATGCTATTGCAATGAATAATGACTAATAACCTGAGCAAACTTGAATGTCCTTACTGATGGTAATGCCACCTGCCTGGGCAGGCATGTTCTCTTATATGGGTGAGCAGAGGGACAGGTCTGTGCCACACATGCTATTCTCCCCCGGCAAGTCTCCCCACCCCACTACCTACTACTGATATTCTCTAAATTTTCCTGGGAGGCATGATTCAATTTAAAAATTTTCTGTAGCTCTATAAGAGCTGTTAGGGGTGGCAGGGAGGAGAGGGGACACACACACACACACACACACACGCGCGCGCGCGCAATTTTTTCCCCCTGGTCAAAAATTTCTAGGAATAGCTCTTCTCAAAATTAAATATATTTCACCAAATGTGACCAACCAAGGCCATTCATGCAAACATAATAGCTATATTATAGGCCATGGATTTTCTTTCCTGAACAATATCACATTTTCCAAAAACTCCTACACAAATGCAAATGCAAAGAGAGAGATTTTGTCAGATGTCTCACCACATAGATAAAACTGTCCTGCTTGTCATTTTTCTAACCTATGCTCCTAACAGAAAAAGAGAAATTGTAGGTTCCTGTTGCCACAGACATCCCTAGGCCCTGGAACACATACCAAAAAGAAATGGTATTTACATACTGGATGTAACTGCGCTTTGAAACCAATGAATAATGATTGATGCCCAACTATTGGAAAAGATAGAACCATCTGGCTACCCCAGGACTAAACACATTTTATCTAAAGGCCCTGATAAGCTAGAAGGCTGGAGTCAGGTGGATCGTGTGAGATACTGGCCTTTAAAAAGAGCCCACAGATCTGAACTCCTTGCTAATCGATGCAACAAAAGTGCTGTGTAAAGCCAAAATGCGAGAGCATCTGTGGGATGCTCATATAAGGGGGGGGTCGAATGTGTGGGAGCTATTTATTTATGCAGTTGCTCTCTTTCTGGGGCACAGTTGACCAGAGGTGGACTAGGAGTTGTTTATCTTGTTATATGGGCCTTCTGTTGGGTTGATTTAAAGCAGCTTCTTAAATAAACTACAAGGCCCTTCAGACATCTTGAACAACGGCTAATGCATATAAATATTAGGGGCAGACACATCACAGCCTGTAATATGCTTTAAAGTCTTTCACAAATACATGTGGAAGTGCTTGGTACACAATGACAGGCTTGTTCAAATCAGAGATTATTCTCCAGATCACTGCTGTTTACAAACAAAAAAAGACCATTGCAAGCAGGTGGTGATGAGGCGCCACCCCATTAGAGTGACTGGGGTTGAAAGGAATTCTGGAACACACGGACTAGTCCTGTGTAACAGAGAGACAAAGAGACTCCATCTGGATGGTCTCTACCTTAAGCATCTGGATTGTTCTGGCTAATCCAGACAATCTAGGTGACATCTCCGGCAAGTGCACCCTGTCGAGCTGCCTTGCCTGTCTTCATAGCCCAGGCGACTCAGAGCCCTGTAATAAGTACCCCCAGGTGTTTCTGGGTTCCATGGAGCCGGGCCTGGTGTTTCTGTGGGGCATCGATCGCATCAGCTCTAAGAAAGGTGCAGAGCTCACAACACAAAATAGCTGTGGAAGAGCAGGCAATCTCAAAATGACAGTCAAACTGTCACAGAGGGCCTCCGAAGAGTCGGACAGAAGCTTCTCCCTTTCTGGTCCAGCATCTTGTTTGCTCTTGGGCAAGAACAGGAAGCCATATTCTACCACGTCGCCAGCATCTGAACTTCCACCTTTCAAAGGAAGAAACTGCTAGAAATTTTCCTCCAGGGAAGAATCTTGTAGCCTATAAAACTGATAGCGGCAACCTCCTGCCTTGAAGTGCCCATTAAGACATTATTTGACTGAAATCCATCTATGGTGGCATTATAGGTATTAAATGGGCTTTAAATATTTTCTAAGGACAGCTTTCCTGCTATTGTTATGGAAGACAACAGCAGAGAACTCCAGGTTTAGACCAGTGAAGGCGGATGTGCCTCTAGGAAGGGAAGTAAGTCATAAAATCACATGAAAATGTGATGTGTTGCTTGGCTTTATGTGTTTTCCTATAGTCTTTTTTTTTATCAAGATGATTTATTCATATTATTTCATCAAGCGTAATAGATTCTTTAGCCCATCTTCACCTTCAGGTGACTTTGGGTTTTATGGTATGATAACTGTGTCGATTAAAGTCGCGTTGGATACAAATCAACTCTGGAATAGCCTGGTTGACAGCGTGGCACAGAGCTGCAAATAAACAGGGAAGGCAGCTGTTACAGGATGCGAGGGGTTGGGGGTCCACACGGCAGTTATGGCCTGCATGTTGGGGACAACCTTCCCCAGAAATGGCAAGAAGGGACGAGAGCAGCACACTCATTCTCCTGCTGGCTCTTCATTTGCTTTCTAAGCCTGCACTTGGAAAATAAAGCATGATCTACCCAGGGCTTCTCCTAAGACACAGCCGCTGGGGACTCTACACTTCTTCCCCAACTTCCTCATAGTACTAGCAAAAATAGATTCCAGTTTTTTGAGCAGTTTCTCTATCCATGAAATATTTATATGCCTTACAGGCATTCGCTATCTCATTTAATCCTCCAAACAGCCCTGTGAGGTGAGCTACTATTATCCCCCTTTTACAAATGAGGAATCTGAGGCATAGCGGTTGGATGACTTGTTCACCTACCAGCTGGGATATCAATGGAGGTTTACTGCTTATGTCACGCAGAAGATGGGAGCATTTATTTCTTCCTCAATTTCTTTTACCCCCAAGGTCTTGCCTTGTCCTTCAGTCCCTTAAGTTTCAACATGTTAGAATGGGTGCATAAATTTCTACTGAAAGAAATGACAACTGGTGGCTTTGAACTTCGATGTTGTTTGTGTCAACATTTGGGGGTCAGACGTCCTAGTCAGTGGCAGATGTCAGGGGTATTGGAAAGAGAGAGCAGGACGTTTTTGTGCATTGCCCAACAAAGGCATCATATTTGAGCTCCTGAATAATGCTGAGATGCACTGAAATGAGAGGACATTTGGAAGAGCTTGAAGCCTTAGGGGGCCTCTTTAAAGAATGACTGCCTCTGAGGAGTTTTCAGACATCAGCCAAAGAATCCATTTCCTCCCACAAGCTAGAACTTTGAGGGCATATTTTACACTGCGGCTTCTGAGTGCCTATATTTGTCCCTGTCCAGTTATCGATGGGCTGAAATGTCTTTTATTTTCCACTGACACTGTGATCTTTTGCTATTTATTTCAGGTAGATATGATATTGTGAGAACAAAGCTTCATCTCCACCTCCACCTCTACCCAACAGAACAGGAGCAACGATACAGCTCTCTCTCTCATCCTCCAGAACAAAGTTCTCTTAACTAATGAAGATGATCGCAATCCTGTTTTGAATTTTTCAATAGCAAAGAACTCAGATTTTAAAAAGAGTATGTCTTCTGCTGGGTGCAGATTTCCACTCTGGGAGCATCTTGCTTGGCCTCAGGGCCATGTGAGCTGCTGCAGTTGTTTTTCCTTCTCTTTCTCCTCCAGAGACAAGGAGGTCCACCAGGAGGGCTGAGAAGCCACTTGCACCAAGTGTGAGCACAGAGGGGGTCACTGCTCAGCCCCAGCAGAAAGAAGTCCACTTCTGGAGCTCTGCCCTAACTCTATAGTCCCAAGGTCTGGGCAAGGCCCAGGGTCATCTCCTAGAGGCTGCCAATCTACGCAGGACCCAGAGAGTTGATGTGGGGCCTTATGAACTTCTCTTGCTGAAACTTTCTTCCTTTCTTGAGTCACCATCTTCTCTCCTAGGAAAACTAAGGGAGTGATTCAAAACACAAAGGTACCCCTTTCAAAGATCAAGACACTATCCTCCTTGGTTTTTCTTCCTATTAATTATGCTACAAGAGAAACTTCTCAAAACATCCTGCTTGCAAGGAGAAGTCAAGAGGGAATGTTGCCTGTGGTTTATTTTCTAAGGGAAGGCATAAATGACATGTAAAACAAACTGATTTTTAAGCCAAAAAAAAAATCAGATTTGAATTGTAGTATGAGACATGTAGGATTTCAGTAGGTGCTGGTTAATTATGTACTTATTTCTTTATTTAGGTACTGGGATTGAACCCAGGGGTTCTTCTTGAGACAGCATCTCTCTAAGTTGCTGAGACTGGCTTCAAATTTGCAATCCCCCTGCCTCAGTCTTCCACGTCACTGGGATTAATTATACCTTTGTTTTTAGTTTAACTTTTGAATAAGTTATACAGTAACATGAATCAAAACTCCAAAAGCTATCCAGTAAAAATTTCCCCACCCTTTTCTATGCCGCAGACACTTCACCTTTCCCTATAAAAAAACAATGTTTGGCACTTTTTTTTTTCATTTTACAATATTTGAGAGATCTTTTGATATTAGTACATGAAGAGCCTTCTTTTTTTACCACCACAATGTATCCCACTATGTGAATGTACTGTTACTTTTTCTTTTATACTGTCCTCTAATGTTGGATAATAAATTCCTGTGGTTTGGCTTTTCAAATTTGGTTTGGTCACTGAGTTCACTTGGGACTGCCTACTTAGAGGTATTGTAAAATAAAGTAAATTCTCAATATACAGTGGTTTGATAAATACACAGGAGACAGGGTCCCAGATAGTTCCTTTTGAACAACGGTAGTGTCATCTGAGAATTGCCAAAAATTGGGACTCCAGGATCGTCCACACCATGTTGTAAGGCACTGTTTGGCTGCTAAGAAAGATTAATCCATTTTTACAGAATTTTTAAAAATGAATGTGACAACATTAATAAACAGTATTTTTTGATAGCTTAAGAGGTATATGTCTGTGTGTGCTTCAATGTGGGTTATCCTAATATTGCTTTTACATCTCTATAGTGAACACATTAAAACAGAAAATGCACTTGACATCTACTCCGTGCTCCCCTTTCCTCCGGTAGGTAAAGCTCCCTTCATCTTATGGTATGTGTTTCAAATGCAGTAGAAAAGGATTAATTGCCTTCTAATTCAGAACATTTAAACAACATTTGAACTATATTTAATCATAGTCTTCAAATCCATTTTCCTCATTTTTGGAGCTACATTATTTATATCACTGACATAATAACATGTATTTTTGATAGCGCTCAGGACCGAGCTTCATCAACCGTATTGTTAGAACAAAGGCTCTTGGAATGTCTGCTTTGGGGCAAGAAGACAATGTGACTGCTGGCGATGGCAGCAGGTGGAACAGCTCATCCTCCTGAAATCCAGTTTGAAGAGGTGACTTGAAGAAGACTCAGAATTACTGGGTAGTTTCCTCAGCTGCAACCTAGTGAGTGCTGGGCCACCAGGATTCACTGTAGAAGCCTAGGAAATAACTGAATGAATGGCACACAGGCTACTCAGAGTGCCAGCCTAGAGGCCACTGTCACCAGAGGAGGCTTGTTTTGCCTATCACACAGTATGCCAATCACTGAAACCAATTTTGCAAGAGTTTATTCATGAGATGTCAATGGTGAGGAGGGGGAAACCCCAAATTTCAAATCTGCCTTCCTGAGGATAGGATTTAGAAGTTTTTTTTATGGGATAAAATAAACAGGGTAGTCTGAGACATGCGGAAAAGTGACTGGAGTTAAGGAAAGGTGACCTATTGGGCAGTCTGCCCATGTGTCATTAAACTTCATGGCTCTTCATAGGACACCTGTTCATAAAATTGCTGCATTAGCATGTTATGAGGGTGGAGTTTGGGCTTCCTGGCTTCAAAAGGTCACCCATCAGACGCTTCCATAGACCCAAGTGCAAGTTGGGTGGTTTTAACTGGTGTGAGAAAGACAAAAGGTGTCCTCTGAGTGCCTGAGGGGAAAAAAAAAACATGAACAGTTGTTACTGTAGTGACCATACATCAGTGGTGTTACCGATGGCAAAGCTAATAGCTACATGATCTTGAAAATCGATGATAAAACCAAATAACTAAAAGCAAGTGAATCTTAATGGTTTATTCAGTTTCTCTGGGTTTCACCACTTTGCATGTTTGCTACGATTCCTTTATGGATGAGAGCCGAGGATGGCCACCTCAGCTTCTTCTTAAGTGGTCCCAGTGCCAGTTATACACAAGGTGCTTAATGTATGCTCATTAAAATAAGTTTTTGAAGTGTCTTCTGATGAAAATGAGGTGGTAAAGGAGCTTATGGATGCTCATCATGTACTTTTAAGTGAAGGGACAAAAAACTAAAACAACCAACCAACTGGGACACTATTTTCGTCAACGTGACCAAAAGATCTGATAAGAGCAATTTTAGAGAACGAAAAGTTTACTAGGTGCTCGTGGTTTCAGAGGTCTCAGTCATAGACAGGCAACTCTGCTGCTCTGTGCCTGAGACGAGGCAGAAGGCAGAACGTCATAGTGGAAGGGTGTGGTGGAGGAAAGCGGCTCAGGACTTGACAATCGGGAAGCAAAGAGAGCGCTGTCCCTCTCTAGGGATATATATACCCCAAAGGCACTCCCAGTGACCCTTCCAGCCATCCTGCCTGCCTACAGTCACCACTCAGTTAATCCCTGTCAGGAGATTAATCCACTGATTAGGTAAAGATGCTTGTAACCCAATCATTTCACCTCTAAACTTTCTTGCATTATCTCACACATGAGCCTTTGGGGGACACCTCACATCTAAACCCTAACAGACATAAACAGAAGAATTTACTGAGTGATAAGACAGTGAAGCTAAATTTCAAGACTCCTTCCAAGGCCCTGGACATGTGTTTATATTTGTACATTTGAAATATTTTCTTAAAGATCCCCAAATTTTATAAGCTTCAGGTCCCTAAAAATATTTCTCCTCTCTGGGCACAAAATAACATATAAACATGATTCCATTTCCAAAAACAGAAAAACAAGTATACATACAACACACACACACATACACACACATAAGTCAGGAAGGAGATACAATGTAAAGTGTTAAAATAGTCAAAGTATTAAAATAGTGTGTTAAAGTGTTAAAATAGTCTCAGGGCAACTATTTATTTGCTGATCTTGATTTTCTCTTTACTAGAATGATCAATTTGTGCCATATTAAAACTAACATTTTCTTCCCCCATGTAAGGAAGCATTCCTGTGCACTACCTACGTTTTTCTAAAATTTTACTTCCAGTTGATCGTTGTCATATTCCTCCCCATTGATTGCCAGGAATGGAGGTGTACTTTCAGTTTCCTTATAGTTAACTTAACTTTGTCAACTTTGGGAGTAAAATAATATAAGAGTAAAATTGGTTTCCACAACCCTCCGCTCCCAGTTGGAAACTTAGTATTTACAGAAGAATGCACACCGGATATCTGGCAGCTTTTAGGAAGTTGATAAAAACAGGCAAGAGAGTTTCGCTTTTCTACATGCCTTAGTCGGTCTCCAAGTCCCATTGGTCCCATAGGTTCCCTCACCACGGTTACGCTCTGTCTTCTACCCCATGGTGCTGGGTTATGTCTCACCACCACCTGCAAGAAAGATGACCTCTAAAAACTCTAGGGTTGTGAAGAGGACAGCAGCTTCAGGCATGAACCCCCTGAGCCCTGCCTTTGTCCATAAACCCCACAACTAGGTATGTTTGGACAATCCATGGCAAAGCCTGGGTCCCCTGAGTTCTAGTCTTCAACAGAGTGTCTCAGAACTAGAATCTTTGAATTACCTCCACCAGCAAGAACCAATGAGCAGTGACACAAAGCACTGCTCTTTCTCCCTCTCCCACTCCTCTCTCTCAGAGCTGGACCTCTGAGATGTCTAACTTCCTTGGGAGTGTGTCACCGGTCTCTCCACACAGGACAACGGGGGACCAGCAATCAGACATGATGAGGAGGCAGTGATATTGGCATTGCCCTGGGTTCATTACTCTTGTCCTGCTCTGTCCTCTGTGACATGCAAAGAATATCACAGCACCAAAGACCCCACTATGAGTGATGGCTATGGCTTTCATGGGTTTGACTGTGAGAAAAAGAGGCAGAGTGGAGTGTGACCAAGGGAGCCCAGGCTACCTACAGAGACATTCCACTGCATTCTTAGTTCACTCATTCATTTAACAAACTATGTGCTAGGAGCTGTTTCTATGCTGCGGGTACAGTCAGAGATGAACAAAATAGTTAACTCTGCATTTAGGTATTCACAATATGAGGTCATTTCCTGGTCATTGTTAGCATAGTTTTAATTTTCCTAAAAATAGGCAGATACAGAAACATAGACCGCAAAAGGAGGAACAGCAGTAACTTTCTAATAAAATTCAGTTACAATGAGGTGTGTGCCTCAAAAATATCAGGGTAGGTCAGAAATGCTTTGTATACAATCTCAGTCCAGTACTTCAATGCTCTGGTACCAGGCCACCCCCCTTAGAGCCTTAGAGGGAAGAGAGGTCACAGCATGCTCAAGGAGCTTAAAGTAACTTGTAAGAGGAGCAAAGATGGTGAGATTCTGAGAGAGAAGGAGGGGACAGATTTGAGAACTTTTTAAATCATACCAAGGAATTTGGAATTTGGCCCTGAGGAGTCATTTAGGATTCTCTACCTCCCCTGAGTTGGGTTCCCATTATTATTCCCCTCGACTTCTACTCAAATAGAATATTCTTTGGCTTCTCTGCTTCCTTTTTTCTTCTTCCACCATACACTGGCCATAGCTGTTGTGCTAGTTAGCTTTCCGTCACGGTGACAAAATAGATGAGAAAACAGCTTAGAGGAGAAAAGACTTATTCTGACTCAGGGTGTCACAGGTTTCAGTCCACGGGTGGCTAGCTCCACTGTTTCTGGACCTATGGGGAGGCAGTACTCAGGGCGAAGGGCGTGACTGAGCAAAGGGTTCGCCTCACGATTCAATCATTTCCCCCAAAAACCCACCTCTGAGCATGGCTGCATTGCGGACCAGGCTGCATTGCGGACCGGGCTGCATCACAGACCAAACATTACGGAACATTCCAGATGCAAACTATAACAGATGTCAATATTTCCATTATTCCTAAAACAGGGCTCTCATCAGATCACTTTCTTCCGTGGCTACCCCTTGTGCACAGAACCCAGCCATTGTCTAGATCTGCCCTGTGAGCCCTGCTGTGCCCAGGCTGCTATGTCCCTATCTGGGGTGACCTTTTACTAATTCCCTGCACGCTGTCCACATCCAGCCACCTAGGGCCACTTGTTTCCAAATGCCCCCATGCTTTCAACACCCCCCACCACCACCAAATGCCCATCTCAGTCTTTTGAAATGTGAGCTCCTCTCAAAGACCCTCTTGGTGCTGCCCACTTTGTGAAGCCTTTTCTTAGACACACAGTAGGTCTGTTCCTTCTTCCATCTCTTGTATTTCCTCCAAGGGTCTTTGGTCATGTACTCGTCTGTTCCTCGGCACAGGATGATAAACTCTCTGAAGTCAGACACTACAACACTACCTTCACCCATTTTTCTAGTACTGTAATAGCCACTGTGGGTTAACAGTGGGTTGATGCTGCACAGCGGTGCTCAAACAATGTCAAATGGCACCAAGTTGTGATGAAATAGACTGAAAATCCCCCACCCCGCCAAACTGGGACTTCTGAGATTTTTACCACATTTCAGCTTCACCATATAAGTGGCGCTGCCTCTCTACACAGGAGGTCTTCCAGTGTTCTGGGGGATACTGTCCACTGGGCTAAAATAAGTTTTGAAAAATTGAATTAAATGATATTTTTTTTCTTACTATGAAACTTTTTTTTTTTGGTACGGGGGATTGAACCCAGGAGTGCTTAACCACTGAGCCACTTTTTACTTTTTGTTTTAAGACAGGGTTTTGCTGAGTTGCTTAGGGCCTTACTAAGTTGCTGAGGTTGGCTTTGAACTTGTGAGCCTCCTGCCTCAGCCTCCTGAGTCACTGAGATTATAGCTGTGTACCATCATGCTTGGTTTATTGCGACACTTTTACATTTTTCATATATATGGTCATTGTGATTCTCCAAAAGGATATTTAACAACTAGTATTCCTCTGCTCCATATACATTATTTTAATCATTGAAAATTTCTTTTTGTGGAGACTTTGGGGATGGGTGTTCTGAAGAATAAACTAGGAAATACAAGGGGAAGAAGGGGTGGAAACCAGATGCCAGGGGGGGCCTGGCACATTTCCATCACTGGGTCCACTTTGATTTCCTGTGGAAGGAGCCTGCAGGTCCTCAGCAGAGGGTAAGGAAGGGCTGAGTGGCCAAGGTAGGCTGTGGCCATACGCCCTGTCCATCTGGCTGATCATTGAACCCAAGGAAATGGCTGCCTGAGGATGTTTCGATATGTCATCAAAATAAACCCATTCACTGAAGCAGCAGATTGGAGAGAAGATGAGCGAAGGCGGAGAACTCCGCAGCTGAAAGGAAATCAAATAATTACTCTCCTTTTCCCTGTTCATTCCTTCCCTCCCCCCCCCTTCCTTCCTTCCTCCCTTCTCTCTCTCTCTCTCTCTCTCCTTCTTTTTCTTCTGAAGCACACCTCCGCCAGGTGGTTAAAACCCCTTGGTTTAACCAACTCACCTAGGTTCTCTTATTTTTTTTTTACATTCCCCTGCTTAATTACTGTTATTGACTTTTTAGATTTTTGTAAACACAACATGCTAAATAATGAGGTTAATAAAACCAGTGAACTCCTTTGCCATGTACACCAACTGCTTCTGTAAAAATGCCAAATGTATGATTAGCTTAGATTTAATCATCTTTTCTAACATCTCATAAATTTTTCCTAATGAACCTATCAGCTTTCCAGTGGGGGCTTCACTTACTCCGTGTTAGATCTTTAATTCCTCTGGACTTGATTAGAGTCTGTGTATTTATAGCTTCTAACATTTCTGCAGTGAATTATTTCCCAAGTGAATATGCATCTGAAATTCAACAAATCACGCCTGAAGCCCCACCAGGAGCAAGGAAGTCAGCGCCTTCTTAATTCACAGGGTCACCATAGGACTAAATGATGCAAAATATTCAGGGCAGGATTTTTTTTAATGTAAGAATCAGTCTTTAAAATTGCATATATCCATTCAACAAACATCAATTGAGAGCCACCCTGTGGGTCAAACTGTACACAAGTACCGAGGACACACAATAAACCAGCTAGATCTTGTTGCTGGACCCACTGGACTCCTGAAACTTTCACACTAATGAGACAGACAGGCATCAAACCAAATTTTTATCTTATTTTCATAGGGAAATTAGCAATAGGTAAGTTTATTGTGGACAGACAGAACAAATAAGTTCCATCGGGTGACATTTTTAAACAAAATCTAGTTCTATTTAGAGTACAAGTAAACTTTAGAGGCAGAAGATACTTTTTGCTTTTCTTTCGGGTGCAAACTGTCCTGAAAAATAACAAATCCTTTGGATTGAATTCCTGTGCCATTGAAAAATCAAAGCAAACACTGAGGGTCAAAAGTGGGGATGTAGAAAATGGAGCATGGTAAGTCAGGGGTATTATAGGGAGAAAATCAGCGATTACCTTGAGCACTGGGTTTAATGAAAGATCCAAATACAGAATCCGTAAAAAATCTAAGATGGCTTAAAATCTCACAGATAGGTCATCTCCGCTGAACTGTGACCAACACAGAAGCCTAGGAATATGTACTGCAAATGCACAGTTGGAAAGGAAATTATTATTTGCTTATTTTTTCTGCAGCTGGCTGGGACAAGCAACCTAGAAAGAACTTCCAAGTATGGGTGGGGTGATGGAGGAATAATCTAAGGAAGGCTATGTGCACATTTCCCTGATGACCCCATCAGCAGGGCATATTGGAGACTTAGTCACATCAGGCACCAGATTCAATCCAGGGAGAAAAGGGGAGCACAGAGAAATAAGCCCCATTGCCCAAGGCGAGGAAGAGGCACTGACACCTAGGAGAGAAGCTCACTGCATCTCCAGGACCAGCAGCCTCTCGTGGTCAACTTCCATGAGCATGGTAACGTGGAAAGCACTTTCGTTGTTTTGTTTTGTGGTGCTGGGGATCAAACCCAGGGCCTCCTGCAGGATAGGCAAGTGTTCTACCACCAAGCCACAACCCCAGCGCTTTTGGTTTTTTATTTTAAGACAGCGTCTAAGTTACCCAGACTGGCCTCCAACTTGTGATCCTCCTGTATCAAGCTCCCAAGTAGCTGGGATTATAGGCATGTGCCACCATGCCAGGCCCTTTGATTTGTTGTTGTTGTTGTTGTTGTTTTAATGTCCTTCAACAGTCATTCAAAATAAGTACTGTTTTCAACCCATTTTAGAGACAAAAAAATGAAGCCACAGAAGGGCAGCCTGTTTAAGACCAGCTGTTGAGCCTCTGTTTGTCACCTCTGAGCTGTGGGGAGTGGTTACTGTCTTTCAAAGACCACATTTTCCACCCTGAGATGAAAGAGAACTTCTGGCAGCACTTACCTGCTCTTGCTCTTTACCAGTGAGGACAGCTCTGTGGTTAGGTGACCAATGCATTTGAAAGATGATGTGAGAGAAAAGTAACCCATCATCTCAAGCAAAAAGCTACAGCTGAATAAGAGTGGGATCAGGAGAAATTTTAACAGAAACCAAAGAAACTAAGGCATAAAAATAGGAGCAAAAGCAGAAGCCCTCTGAAAAAGGGTGGTCAGGAGTCAGCAACGTGGTCCAAACAGTGGCAACGCCAGTCATCCTGATTGCCTGGCAACAAGGGCCCATAGGAGGCTTGGCGGGGAGGGAGACAGGAGTAGGTTCAGAATCACAGAACTGCAAGGGAACATCGAGAAAAGCGATCATTCCAGAAAACCATGCCTAGGACCCAAGACTGGAAAGAAAAAGTGAACAAAAGGACCTAGGGGACTCCCCATGTATGCAGGAGGCTCAGATGGAGAAAAGACCCAGCATACTGAGCCCAAGAGAGATGCAGCAGCCAGGACAGAGACAGGCAGTCCAGACTTCTGTGACCAGGTAGCCTCCCTAGGAGCTGGCAGCTCTTCCCATTCCGTGGCCTGATTCAAGGACCCTGGGGGGTCCTACAGGTAACTGGTGTCACTGGGAAGATCTTGGACTTAGGTAAAAAGGCAGAAAATGCTATCTTCCATCAAGACTCAATTCCTGCAATAGCCAAAATCACTTCCTGAAGTACAGGTGCAGGAGTCCCTCTGGCTTTGAGGGCTTCATGGTGGTGGAGGAAGGTAGGACAAAAAGTGAGCAAAAGCAGGACACTGAACTCTAATTTTCAGAAAAGTTGATTTTTTTCAAAACTGTTTCCATTTGCCAGTTGCCTACAAAAAGGTGTTTTTCTAGAAAGTTCTGAGAGTACATATAGTGGCATAGAGAGAAACACAGAGGTGAGACATATGCAGAGGGTGGCTTCTCTCCCTTCTGTGTCCTGCTGGCTCCTGCTGTTCATCCATGTGTCTGAGCTTATTGAATGAAGGCTGGAGGGCTCCTGGCCCAGGATTAAAGACCACCAGATTTGGAGTGACCTTTTCCTCTCAGTGGGGGTTTCAGGCATTGAAATTAAATATCTAGTTCCAAACTACCTGAGAGTAACCTGGAAGTAGCCACCCAGGCCTCCTTTTGGCCCTCACCCAAGTGAGCTTGCATGGAAATCACTAACGTAGACATATTTATGTTCTGGGTTCTCTCAGAGTAACCGGACTGGCATGCAATGTTTGCTCACACATCTATTCCATAATCTGGAACTGTCCACAAGGTGGGTGCTGCCAGGATGGGGCGAGCATGAGTGGACAACTGCAGGCATGAACTCTGGCACCACGCAACTTAGATGGTAGCTCCCTGAGCCTCAATTTCTTCATCCAGAAGATAGGCTAGTGAGAATATCACACAGTGCCTCTTGGACTTTAGCTCACATCATGATCCCCCCTCTGTGTTCATCATATGCTGGTTGTGGGGCCCTTCCTTCTGTTTCTCAAATCCACCAAGCTCAATCTCACCCCAGCACCATCTGAAAGCCTTCCCCCAGTTCTTCTTCCCATGGTGGATGGCTGCTCATCAAAGGGTCATTCAAATGTCATTCTTCAGGGAGGCCATTATTGGCCAAACAATCTCAAGCACCTTCTTCCCCAAATCCAAGTCCCCTTTATTCCAATCTATTATTTCACAAAATTTGCTATTCTGAAATTATCTTGTTTGCTTGTTAATTTGCAGTGACTCCCTGAAAACTCCCTGAGGTCATCATTTTATCTACAATTTGCAGCCCTATTCCCTTCTCTGCTTGATTTTTCTCCTTAGCATGAATGATATGACACATTTTATAGTTTGCTTATTTCTTTAGTTTATTGTCTGTCTTCTCCTCACTAGAACATAGTTCTGTGAAGGCAGATATTTTTGTTTGGGTGGCTGTTCTATCCCCAGTGGCTAGCACTTCGCACATAGTAGGTAATCAATAACATCTCTTGGACGGCAAAATCCATTTGCTTGTCTCCTTCCATCAGAAGGTAGAGCATGGATCTTAGTCCTGCTCACCATTGCATCCCAGCCACTCTTTTATGATGGCACTCAAAGACACCAATTGGTGTCCACATATTTTATATACAACCAGAGATATGAAAAATTGTGCTATATATGTGTAATAAGAAAAAAAAGTAGTTGTTCGGTGTGCGAATGATCTCTACTTCAAAGGAATATCCGAAGATTAAAACGAGATAATTGGTAGCGTGCTCGCCTGGCATGCGCGGGGCGCTGGGTTCGATCCTCACAACCACATAAAAATAAAATAAAGATGTTGTGTCCACCGAAAACTAAAAAATAAATATTAAAAAATTCTCTCTCTCTCTTTCTTAAAAAAAAAAGTGCTTATAAAAAAAATGAGATAATCCTCATCAGCTCAGCATAAGTGCCATGCACATAGTAAGAGTTCAATAAAAATTAATATGTAATTACTATTGAAAATTGAGGTTTGGGCATTCTTGACTTGGGTTTCGGGACACCTTATTTGTACCCTGGGAGATCTGGAAGAGACCTCTCTTATCTGCTTCTGGTTAAAGGGTTCTTGAAGCTTTAGCCTGATCCAGGAAAAACTTTTATCTCTTTTTCACCCTCTCATTGTACAGTGAATCTTTGTTATATCAACTTGCTCAGCTGACAATTGCTGTGATAAATTATATTTAAGTCAAAGTTTGAGCATTTCCAGCCAGATAGTAACTGGCCCTCAATCCAAAAACTGATCAGCTTTGAGCACAGCTGTATCTAGCAGGTCTCCTGGGTTAGATGCTTCCCAGCTCTTCCTATGGTATTTGCCCCCCATTTCTCATCCCAGAGGTTTGTTTTTGAGTGAATGGATGTATTTTCCTACACCCAGGGGAACTGCTTCAAAGCATAGAGGCTAGCAGGTTTACAGCAGTGATTTTCTCAAAAAAGAGAAGCCCAGACACAGCTCAGCAAACCTTGGGTTTCTGTCATGAAGTGTCTTCCTTAGGAGATTCTTTTGGTACAAGATACATCCCTCCTGTTATGGGTTGGATATGACGTGTCCTCCAAAACCTCCTTTTAAGGCAAGAATATTCTGAGGTAAAATGGTTAGATTATGAGGATCATAACCTACTCAGTTCATCCTAGTGTGAATGGACTGACTAGGTGCTAACTGTAGGCACTGGGTGGTAACCATAGCTGGGTCACTGGGGAGGAGCTGTGGAGGGAAACATCTTCCCTGTGGCCCTTGGCCTCCTCTCTGCTTCCTGACCCTGCCCTGAGCTCACAGCTTTCCTCTGCTAGGCCCCTTCCTCATGATGTACTGCCTCAACTCGGGCTCACAACAATGGAGTTGGGTGTCTGGGGACTGAGACCTCAGGAACCAGGAGCTCAGATGAAATTTTCTTCCTCTAAGTGCTTCTTTTAGGGTATTTTGGTCACAGTGAAGCAAAAGCTGACTAAAACACCTCTCCCAAAAATGGAATCTAACAATTTGATGACCTGTAAGACCCACTCTTTGTGGCCTGAAAATGGGCGTGGAAACCTTTGAGTCCTCACCTTCCAACTGGTTTTAGGCTTTTTGAATCACCTTCAAAGAGCAGCTTGGAAGCTGAGGAGAACCTGAGTAAGCCACCTGCTCTCTGTTCCTAAAAATCCCTCTAAACTTCACCAGTCACTCACTTTCAGTTGACTGCAGATAATGCCTCTGATGATGGTAACAGTTGACAAAGTTTGACCCAAACCCTGTCCTCAGTGAAGGGTATTTGAAACTTGCTCTATCCTCTCCACACAGTTGGCCACCTTGGGAATAAACTCACTCATTGTCCAACTTGTCATTTCAGTGATTGGTGTTCTGCGCTACAGGAAAACAGACCTGGTTTGGTGGCCCATTGAGTCTTTGGTGAATTCCTTATCCCAAAGCTCACTGATTGCTCCAGGAGGCTCTTTTCCCAGGTGTGGCTGTACTAGGAGTGGAGGGGAAGATGGTGAGTTCTGTCAATCTAATTGGCCACAATTGGCTGCCCCCAAATAACAGACAAGTCACATCTCCAAAGGTGGTGAGCAAGACTTTATGTGTGGGTTTTTGTTTGTTTGTTTGTTTAGTTGTAGGTAGACACAATACCTTTATTTTATTTATTTATTTTTATGTGGTCCTGTAGATGGAACCCAGTGACTCACACGTGCTAGGCAAGCACTCTACCACCAAGCTACAATCCCAGCCCAGATTTTTATGTTTAATGCCATGTTCCTGCCTTTGCAGATATCTTGAGAAGAATGTAGTCTACCAGTAAATGTCTAGAACCCTTACCCAGTGGGTCCCCAAATTTTCTGCATCTCCACCCCCAGGTTTGCCTAGGTTCAGTGAAGGCCTCAAGGCAAGGAGCTGGGCCTTCACAACTCCCATCACCCTCTCAGGGGCCTCTAGGCATGAGGAGATTGGAAGCCCACAACCTTCACAAGCATGTAGGGATCCCTTCTTTAGGAGGTGTCTCAGTTTATTTAATGTGGGTTGGAAGAAAGGCTGGAGCCTAGCTGCCTAAATAGAACCTGAACTTGAATATTTTGTCCTATTCCTATCTAAAACTTGGACAGCTTCTTCTTCTGGTATAATATCCTGGGGTCACCTCTGCAAAGAGAGATGGATGACAGCTAAGTTTTTTCTGAATTTCTGGACTAAATTGCAGATGTGAGAAGTGATGTAATTAGTAACAATGTAGTTAAGTACATTCATTTTATCTTTAAAAAAAATCTTTTGGCTTCTCACTGTGTGTACATCTAGAAGTCACAATCAGTATTCCATGAGCACAATTTTGAGGCCTAATATTTCTCACATAGGAACCCACCTTCTCTTGAAAAGAGGAAAATATGTTTTAAAAAAGACTAACATAAAATTGATGCCATTGGTGGGTACGAACGGTCCTTTTAAAAATGAGCATAAAACATTATTACATAAGTATACTAAAATAAAAAAAATCATTAATTTGTAGCTACCTTACAAAATAATACAACTAAATTAAGATAGGATAAATTGAGTTCAAAAGTTTCAGTATTAGGTTTTTTTTTTTTATTTATTTTAGTTATCGGCGGACACAACATCTTTGTTTTGTATGTGGTGCTGAGGATCGAACCCGGGCCGCACCCATGCCAGGCGAGCGCGCTACCGCTTGAGCCACATCCCCAGCCCAGTATTAGGTTTTTATTTGGTACTAGAGATTGAACCCAGGAGGCGCTTTACCACTGAGCGACTTCCACAGATATTTTTGAGACAGAATCTCAATAAGTTACTGAGGCTGACCTCGAACTTGTCATCTTCTTGTTTTAACCTTCCAAGTCCCTGGGATTACAGGCATGTGCCATCATGCTTCATTTTCAGTATTAGGGTTTTTTTTGTTGTTGTTTCGTTTGTGTGTGTGTGTTTTGTTTGTGTGGTTTTGTTGTTGTTGTTGTAGATGGACACAATACCTTTATTTTTATGTGATGCTGAAGATCAAACCCAGTTCCTCACAAATGTTAGGCAAACGCTCTACCACTGAGCTATAACCCCAGCCCTCAGTATTAGGTGATTAACGATGAATGTTCAAATTGTTTAAGCAGCTCTTCCCACACTGCCACAGAAGCTCCTCTGTCCAATTATTTGTGTTTGTTTTAACGATAGCAACTGGAAGAGTTTTCCAAAATAAAATCTACCTTCATCTCTGTAACAACAGACATATGGTTGCATTAAACTTGAATAAGAAGTTGGTATATTTTGGGGTATGTTTTTGGAATCAACAGCAAAACCTCCTCTATTTAAAACTTGTCTATCCTGAAATTTCAGGTTGACAGGAGATGGCTTAGGACCAGAAAGAAAATAGAGGCCTCCAATTAACTAAATAAATCTTGGAAAAATCCCTGCACTAAAACCTCATGCATTTGATTCAAGGGGCAACGCAGAATCTGTGTAGGCCTATTCGACTTCCTATTCTGAGCTTATGGATTATAAAACTATATGAAAAGGAGGAGATTATAGGCATTTCTTTAGGGTCTTAAGATTAACATCATCATTAAGTGATAGCTGAGAGCTGATCAGCAATGAAGGAAGCAAACAAAAGAGAAACCAAGAAACAAGTAAAATCCCCATACGAAGTTGACATAATTTATTGCAGAGACAACATCCAACATAATCTCACTGTATTCTAGCTGATGCTCACAGATGACCCTGAGTCACTAGATTAACTTAGGTTCAGAACACTCTCTGTAAGAGAGGAGAGAAATGCTTAGTATATTTTAGATAACATTTTGCAAATATTCAAATCACCCCAAAAAGCAGAAAAAAGAAAAGTAGGACTTTCCAAAAAGAAAACTGAGCTCCTCTGAGTTATTTATTCATTCAGCAAGTCTTTATTGAGCATTTCTTTGTACCAAGGTCTGTGCTAGGTAGGCCTTAGGGTCCTGCTCTCAAGAAGTTTATGTTCAAGTAGGAGGTTTCAAAGTATGACCCAAAATCCTGGGGTTCACAGGATCCTTCCAGAAGGTCATCAAGGTCAAAGCTATTTTCCTAATTATGCTAAGATGGCATTTGCATTCATGATCCCAAAGTATTGGTGGGTAAAACTACGGGTTCCTTAATATGAGTCAATAAAGTGACACCAAATATGTTAGTAGTTGTATTGTCCCCACCCTAACACATGCACGCGAAAAGACACATTCACTGAAAACTGTCCTTGACAAAGCAGAAGAAATTATTACTTTTATTATATTTCAACCTGCAGTATACCTGTTTTGAATCTTCCCTGAAATGAAATGGGAGGTCCTAGGGACCTATGAGGCACATTGCTACAGAGAGCCATGGGTGTGGCTGTTGGAGTTACAAACTGAGCTAGCCACTTTTTACAAGGGATGTAATTTTTACTTGAAAGAATGATAGACAAGTTGGTTGTTCAAACTTAGGTATTTGGCAGGTGGTTTCTCAAAAATGAAAAAAATTGATCTTATCACATCAGGAAAAAGAGAATATTTGTTGACAACAATAAAACTTGAACTTTCAAATGAAAATCAGAGTTTTTGAAAACATACACTTCCAGCTTTCCAATAATTAGAGACTTTCCGATGAGAATGATGATGATATTAACAAATTGATTACTTAATATTATATGATGAAATTGTCAAATTAAAATAAAGTGCATAGCACAGTGAACCAGTCTTTTCCAAGTAAGCAAAAATGCATGAAGTTAAAAAATCATGCATGGATAAATGTTGCATCCAAAATGAAAAAAACAGACCAATAGATTTAATGTAACAGAACACATAAAGTTCACTAATTTGCTTTTAGATAACACGTTGAAATTAAACTTTAAGAATCTACCACTTGTTCAGTTTTAGCATAGTATCAAAGACGAATATCCACAATTACCTGAAAAGATTACTGAAATGTACTTCTCTTCTCCACACTGTGTGTATATATATTCATATTCACTATTAAATAAGTTATGTATTTATTTAAAATAAGATATATATTTATTTAATAGTATCTTCTTTCAACAGAACTGTTAGGGGACACACACACACGCATACACACACACATATTCATATATATATATGAGAATGACTGTATATTCCTCATATATATCAACCTCCCCAAATTAATTGCATCATATTGAAAACAGAAGTAGACATGGGAAGTCTACTGCAAAAATGTGAAGCACCACCAGCTTTCTTTCTGAAATTTATATTTGAAAAATACTGTAATTATTTCCATAAAAATATGTTCCTAGATATCAACATCTCATAGGTTTCTTATTGTTACATTTATATGAACCACTAAACAAAAATGTTAAGAATTTTTAAATTTTACTTTCTAATATCATAATCCACATAAGCAAAAGCTCTTTGGGGTCCTCAATAATTTTTAAAAATCCAGGAAATCTTGAGAACACAAAGTTTGAGAGCCATGGGTAGATTCTAGTAAGTCAGTCTAACTTACTACAATAGTCCTGTGACAGGAAGAAGCACAAGGCAGCATGGGAGGCAGCAGAAGGTGCATCTAATCCGATCTTAGAGAATCAGGGAAGGCTTCCTGGAGGAGGTTATCTCTAAGCTAGACTCAGCAGATGAGAAGTTGGCATGCTAAGAGGGATGGCATGTGGAAGATAGAAAGAAGAGCTTCTACAGGGGTCCAGAGGACAGTGTGGCTCAGTCATGAAAATTCATTATTTGCTAGAGATCAGTTTGTGATAAATTAGGTTGTACTGATGATATTATCATTTCAATAAAATAAGCATACATGTGGAGTAAAGGGTTAAAACTTGACTCTGGTCTCAAGTGTACATAATACTAATGAGGGAAAAAATGAGCTGGAAATGGTTTCTGGTATGTTGTACCTATTTATAGAAAGTTTAAAACAGACACCTTAATAAGTTGTTACAAATATGTAATTAGAAGGTGCAATCTATATTCCAAGATATCTCTAAATTAAGCCAAATTTGAGACTATTGTTAAAAGACTTTTTTTTCAGATTAAAGGACATCTAATGAGATGTTTAAAGTCTGATTTGAACTGGAAACAATACAAGCATGAATATAAAGTATTATATTCTTTACAACTATGCAATTTTCTTTCAAAATAGTGGTAGTTATCTCACGAATTCAGGTCATGTCCAAAGGTGTTTTTTTTTTCCTAAATGTAACACAAATGCTAAAATGAACTTTTCTATGTTTTAGTGGTCATTCTGTCATGTTTGCTACGTGGCCACAGTTTCCTGGTTTTTCTATTTCTCTTCTGTTTTAATAGTGTATTCTTCCAACAGCATGAAGGAAAATTTTTAAGTCCAATACTCCTGGAACCTCCACCAGGATTGGCTGATTCTAAGGATGGTATTCACTCTAAAGTTGAGGCCAGGAAACCAGCTCTGTTAAGAGGCATGTCCATAACCAAAGCCCTTGCTTTATTCCATGGTGATTTCTAAGCTGACACACAGCTTCTTCTGGTTTGCTGCTGCTTCTTCATCTTTTTTTTTTTTTTTTTTTTTTTTAAGACAGGGCCTTACTGAGTTGCTTAGGGCCTCACTAAGTTGCTGAAGCTGCCTTTGAACTTGCAGTCCTTCTGCCTCAGCCTCCCAAACTGCTGGGATTATGGGCATGTGCCACTGCACCCAGCAGATGACACACAGCTTCTGAGGGTGACTTTTGTCTTTTGGTGGGAGTTCAGAAGAAGCAAAAATAAGTATTTCTGGTTCAGAATTTAATTCTCATACAATTGGCATCCTAGAAAAGAAGTGATCTATAATCACACAACCTCTGTTAAGTGTTACAGAACCAGGAATATGCGGTCAGGAAAACACAGTGGCTCAGGTCATATTGCCACATTTTTCAATCCTTTCTAAAGGGCTCTATTTCATTCATAGATGTCATTTGTAAGGTACTTCAGAGAGTATCTTGCCATGGATCATTATCTGTTAACTTATTTTTTTAAGTCTGCATACATGCTGCTTTGCTACTGTATGTTTTCTATTATCTGCTGGTTGGTTGGTTTGTCTATACATTTTGTGATTCCTGAGAACTCTGAAGAGTAAAATAAGGGGTGAATAATCACGTGATTTTTTTACAGTCTATTATACTTTATATTAAGGCAATAGCAAACACAGCAAAAATATTTCAAAAAGTAAATAAAACTAACTGAAAACTAAGATTTACTCTGTAACTGCACACTACCAGCATCTTTCAGAAGATTTAGAATGTACTAGTTATTAAAATATGCTATCCCCTTGCACTGTGTCTGATACTTGGTGGGTATACAATAACTATTGAAAAAATAAATGAATCAATGACGTTTATAAGTGAAACTTATAAAAATAATAGCCATCATTTTCACATTTTTCAAATTAAGAAATTAAGACATATGAGGTGAAGTAGCTTGTCCAGTAGCTGAGAAGGGATAGGATTGAGTTTTGAAATCATGAATTCTGACTATAAGCTCACTTAATTTATCTGTGCACCTTACTGTGACATAAGTGATGTTTTTGAAGATTATGTTTAGGTAGTATGAAATTTGTTTATCAACTGATAGAATATTTGGTAATTATTTTTAGTATGGTAAGAAGTCAGATACACAAATACTGGTCTACATTATCACTGTCAGCAATCACTGACTGGGATATCTCCGTGGTATCAGTGGGAAGCATGGATGAACTTGGAGCAGAGCCCATGAGGCTGGATGGCAAGCAAGGTGGCCCTGAGTTCAGGTGACAGAGCAGCACCCTCTTCCACCCTTTGTTCCATGACTTCACAGCTGCCATCGCAGATAAAGTAAAATACCTATCCTGGTCAAATCCAGAACATTCTTTTACAATTACCTTTTGTTTTGCTGCGGTTTGTTTTCAGTTAGGCTGTCTAATATATTTTGAAATTTCAAGTGCTTAAAAGGGAGTCAATTTTTTATACTTACCACAGGAGGGCACATGGTTTAAAGGTTGAGAAATAACGATTTCGTCCTATTTCCTCAATCGTGTAATGTTATCTGTTGTCGAGAATCACAGTCACCCTCCTGTGCCGGATTTGCATTCTGAAGAATGGAAGCGTGGGAGTTCAGAGATTCTGTAAAGGTCATGGGGACGCCCTGGGCATGGGACTCCAAGGAGTCTGGTCATCTCTTCACTTGCAGATCCTTCATCTCTGACTCTTTCTTTCATCATGTCCAGTAGATTGGTCCAATTCTCACTCCCTGGTGTGGATGGAGGAATGATAGTCAAGGGCATTCAGGACACCAATTTGTCACACACGGAATCTGCCTTCCTGTACCTTCACTTCTCTCTCTGGGCAGCATGTTTCAAGAGGGTAGGGACCAAGTCTGTTTTTTCTCATCACCATATCTTCAGGAACTCAAACAGTATCTGGCACATGGTAGATGCTTATTAAAGATGTGTTGACTGAAGGAATGTATGGATGACCAAATAAATGGCTACCTCTTTGTACCCTGATATCACAACTTGGAAATCTTTTACCTGGTCGTCGGTGTGTGACTTTATATTTTCCTATCACTTTTTAAAAGTTCACACACAATCCCAGCAATTTGGGAGTCTAAGGCAGGAGCATCACAAATTTGAAGATAGCATGGACCACTTAGTAAGAACCTGTCTCAAAATTAAAAAAAAAAAAAAAAAGGCTGGAGATGTAGTTCAGTGGTAGGAATGCCCCTGGGTTCAATCCTCAGTATTGAAAAAATAATAAATAAATAATTTTGAAAATTCACATGCACAGATTCCACCTCTGAAGTAGCTAATCCATAAGCAATTGTAGAATTCTAAGCAGAACCAAACTTCTTGCAGAAACGGCAAAAAGCCATCTAATGGGAAATCAGATATTTGCTGGCCCTGGAATTTGAGAGAGATTGCCCACAGTTTTCTAAAGGACAACTTCAATTTTACCTCTATTTTAAAACCCAGTGGTTTCAGATGCTTGCCCAGCTCCAACCTCTTTAGAGGGTTAGCGCCTTGTATCCTCACTGCACTCCAGGTGAGAAGCACAGAGGCGAGAATTGCCAAGGCAGGTGGCTTCACGGCAGTCCTCGTCCTTCTGCCTGCTCCAGCCCAGTTCTAGCCAAGACCCAGCATGTTGTGTGGGGAAGGCCTGAGGGACGGTTGTCCAGAATCCCAGGCTACATGGGATCTTCCAGAAGGAATTGCAGGAGGAATGAGATCTATCCAACTATCTAACCCTTGGCATTCGTTTCTATTGAGGTTGCAGCAAATTACCACAAACTCAGTGGCTTAAAACAACACAGGTTTATTATTGTATGATTCTGAGATCAGAAGTCCTACTACCAAGGTGCCTGCAAGGTTTTGTTCCTTCTTTCTGGGAAAGAATCCATTTCCTTTTCCAGCTTCCAGAGGCCACCCACAACCCTTGGCTCATGGCCACCTCCTTCCTTCTTCAAATCTCAATCTCTCTCACCTTCCTTTTCCTTGTTCTCCCTACCCTTTCCCTCCCTCCCTTTCCTCTCCTCACATCTTCTCAGACTCTGGCTATTGTCTCACAAAGGAACTTGGTGACTATGTGAAGCCCCCCAAAAGATGATTTGAATTGTCTGTACATCTCAAAATTCTTAATCACATCTGCAAGGCCCCTTTGACCATGTAAATCAACAAATTCACAGATTCCAGGGATTAGGATAGGAATATTTGAGGGGAGGGGACATCATTCTGCCTATCACACCACCCCATCTGCTTTCTTCTGAATTGCTTTTGAAGGTGGCCTTAGGTCTCCACTCTCCAAAGCAGATTCCCTCACAGGTTGCTGGGGGCTTCTGTGCCAGTTCCTCCCGAGTTTTCCTGGTTGTCTCAAGAGATGCATTTGCTTCTTCCTCCTTATTCCTCAGTGCAACCTGGACCCTGTTCCCCTTTCTGCTCCCTTGTGCCTGTATTACTTTCCTTACTTATCTGAATCAGGAACCAACTCTGTGTCCTCTTGGGGCCTAGAATAGTGTGGAACAGATTGCAGGTATTGTCATTGCTGTTAGTGCTCAGCAGGCGACATACTTCTCTTTGGGCCTGGTGCTGTCCAGATGTTCCCCCCAGGCCCATGACATCACCTGCTCACCCCCACCCTGGAGCACCTCTGCTAATGATATCCTCCCTGGCTGAGCTGAGAGGACTCCACAGTTGCTGTCCATTGAGCATACCTGTCCCTGGTTACTGCTGGTAGCTTGTGGAGAGAGCCTGTGTTTGCACCTGCAGTTTTCCACCTCCTGCAAGCTGGCGTGCTATTGCTGGGCTGTGTGCTGTGAGTGGCTGCCTGTCTGCAGCACCAGCTGAGAAGCCCGGCTCCAGGCAGGCTTGGATATTTCCACCATAATTCTCTCCCCCTCAGGATGCCATCCCTACATGTGTCAGAATGACTCACTTGGCACTTGCACTTGCGAAGAGCCAGGATTTAATGAAAAGGCCTGGCCAAGAACTTGCCCATCTCCTTCTCAGTCCCTCCCTGAACAGGCCTCATCCCCACTCAGGTGGAATCTTATCACCCCAGCCACCAAGAAATGCAGAAGCAAGAATTCTCTCATTGTCAGGCACAAGGAGAGGCTTGGGGCTGGGGTTGAAGTGGATTAAAGGGCAGGGTAAATGAGGGAATGGAAGCATGAAATCAAAGTTTCTGCTCTCACAGATTTCAAAATCAATTGGGGGAAAACATTAGTTATCAAGTAATTACAAAATGTTGTAAAATTTTGTATCAGGGAAGTGCTAAGGAGCTGGGAAGAAATTAGTAGATCTATAGCTCAGAGTCTACATGTGGATCAATGCAAAATATTAAAAATAAAGTCTCAAAAATACTAGATAAAACCCTGTGAGAAATTGTCTTATATAGTCTTAGAGTGGCCTTAGGCCATTCTGGGCCTGAGTATAACACAGGACCTACAAACCATATAAAAAACAAGAGACTTAATTACATAAAAACCTTCCCCATGCCAAGATCTTTTATATATACAGTAAAAACAAAACAACAATAAAATACAACCTGAGAAAAATTCATGAATCATAGTACAGAGAAAGGCTAATTTCCCTAATGTATAAGGAATACAGACAAATCAATAAGAAAAACACTAAGCTTTTTAATGGAAAAATGGGCCAAGAATGTAAGTAGACAGATCACTGAAAAAGAAATGCAGATGGTTTTTAAAAACATGAAAAGATGTTTAGCCTCACTTATAAGAGAAGGCAAATAAAATCACACAGAGATATATATTTTTGCCTATTATATTGGCAAAATTTAAAAAGCGTGAAAATACTTGTGAGGAATCTGCAGCCCACTCATGTGTAACATATTGGCACAAACCTAGAGGAGGCAAATTTTCTACATCTATCAAAATTGTAAATGTGCATCCTTTGACTCAGCAATTTGTTAGGAATTCATCCTATGGAAAGTCTCTAACCTATGAGAAATGACATAATAGAAACTTCTCTTATGGTAATACTGTTTATATTGTCAAAAGATCAGAAGGAATCATCACGAGAGGAGTGATAAAGGATGTTTTTCACATACAGTGGAATTCTGTGCATTGGTCACAAGCAATGGGGATACTCTGTAGGATGATCATGCAAATAGTTTAAAGATGTGTTGCTGAGGGATAACAGCAAGATGCAGGATGATTTGTTCAGTGTGCTACCATTTGTGTATAAAAGAAAGAGAAGTAAACCATCAGTTATGTTCAAGGATAAAGCCCGGAGTCTTCCTGCTGATTGTTTTGGTTTATCCTGTCCTTTCCTGTAGATTGTCTTATCTCCATCTCTGCCTGGTAGAAAAATGACTCTTCCAGGACAATTTCAAATATTTCTTTATCTACACATCTTTATTGATATCTTGAATTAGATACTCTCTCAATTGAACAAAATTATTAAATATTAAATAATTATTTTAAAAATTATTAAATATTAAATAATTAAATAATTAAATTATTAAATTTATCAGGTTTGGGGCTTGAACTCCTTCCTAAATAATTCATAAAGAAGAAGAACTTAGAAGAAATTTAATATTCTATATGATCAAAGACATCATAAATGAAACAAAAGACAAAACTGACACACCAAAAGGAAACATTCATGGCATTTATTGATGACAAAGGCTTATTATTCAGGTTGTATTAAGAGGTTCTACAAACCAATAAAGATAAAATCAACGAGCCAATAGAGAAAAGGACAAATTTTAAGAAAAAATTCAGTTACTTAAATTAAAAGGAAGAAATGTTATTTAAGATACCTCCAAATTTCAAACATAAATACATTTCTCCCCTTGAAGAACAAAAACTAAAAAAGATTTATACGATGATATGAGTAAAGAGGCAAGGATAGGAGGAAGTATAAATAGTTAAATCCTCTTGGGGCAGTAATTTGGCAGGAGTTAGCCAAAGCTAAAATTATGCATCACCTTCAACCCATCTATTCTACTTCTAGACATCTGTGCTCAGAGATCCACAGATGCACTCAGCAGCACTTATAAGCATGGCCACTGCAACATTATTCACAATAGAAAAAAAAATCTCCTAAAGGACCACCAGTAGGAAAAGGAGTGGATGAATTATGGTAAATTCAGGCTCTGGGCTACTGTGCAGCAGTTTCGAAAATAAGGTAGATCTTTACGTATTTGAAAAGAGCTCCAAAGGGAAAATGTCATTTGAAGAATAGTAAGCAAAATATCATTCCACTAATGGGAAGAAAGCTATGTGCGCATGCATATGTGTATGTATAGGTATGTTTATACATATGTGTACATACTAAATATATGTGTAAATACATGAAATACGTGTTTATATATATGTAAAAAAAATCAAATAAAATAGAGAAAATTGTGTGTGTGTGTGTGTGTGTGTATTGCCTGGATAACAGTGTTTTCCTGTAGAAATAGGAATGCAAAAGGAGGGACATTTATTTTGTGCCCTATGCTTTAATAGGGTTTGGTTTTGTTTGCTATTGAATGGCAGTGATTGCAAGAAGCCAGTTCATGCAGCTAGGAAAAGGGATTGATCTCAGTCGATTGGCCTCCCAGTGTGATATTTTTTCCAGTGTTCTATCAAAGGAAAAGAAGAGGCCCTTTGAGTAAAAAATGATTAAACAGAAATAAGTACGAGACATTTTCACCTAGCTATGGAGATCACCACTGAATTTTCAGAATTGTCCCTCTTACAACCAACCTAAATGGCCACTGCAGCATAGTTGCCCCTGTCAACAATGCAGCCCATAGATCATGCTTCTACTCCCTTCTCTAATAGCTCAGACCTTACAAGTTATTATCCTCACTTTTCTTGTTTCTTCCAAGATTCCCTGTTAGATTTTCTACAGCTAGCCTAAAATTTGGAAAGAAAAGACCCATCAATGCTGAGTAAACAAAGACTATTTCTCGACCCTTAAATAATACATTCCCTGAATTACATTCTAGAATGACTTCACTTTTAAATAACAGCATAATATTGGAGCTTCATTTGATGTGACATTTACTCTGACCCTTAAGGTCTTTCTCTTTTATTCTTCTTTCCAACCAACACTTTTGCTTGCTTTGCTGCCTTTAATTTTCCTTAATTCTTATAGCATAGAGGAAGGGTGTTGCTATGGTTCGGATGTGGCTTGTCCCCCAGCTTCATGTGTTGGAAGCTGAGTCTTCCACGTGGCAGTGGGACATGGTATGGAACCTTTAGGAGATGGGGCCTAGCAGGAGGTCCTTAGGTGAAATGAGAGCAAATATACCATCAGAAGGGATTTAGGGATCCCATTCTGTCTCTGGTTTCCTGTTTTGAGATGTGATGCTTCCTCTGGAACACGCACCACCATCTGTCATGGGGTCTTTGTCAGAATTAACACTATGCTGTTTGGACCCTTAGTCCCCAAACTCTGAGCTAAATAAACTCTTTTTCTTAAAAAAAATATCCTGTCTCAGGTATTTCATTATAGTAATGAAAACAGACAAAATAAGTTATAGGGGAAATTGTGGGCTTTGAAGTCCGACATATTTGAGTTCTTGTCATGGGTTTTCAACTTACTATTTCTGTGACTTAGAATTATCTAGCTTTTCTGTCTGACAGTTTTTCCATCAGTCAATTAGCAAAATAATAACACATGGAAAGAAGAGAAATCCCAATGAAGTTTTAAAAGATTATGAAGTGAATGATAATGAAAACACAACATAGTGATATGTTTAGGGTGCTGCTAAAGCAGAATTTGGAGAGAAAAGCATAGCTTTAAATGTATATGATAGACAAGAAGCAAAACTAAAAATCAACTTATTTGTTTATTTTTATGCAATGCTAAGGATCAAACCCAGTGGCTCACACATGCTAGGTAAGAGCTCTGCTACTGAGCTACAGCCCCAACCCCTACTGAGTTTCTTCAGGAACAAAAATAGGAAATAAAATAAAACTCAAAGAAATTAGAAGGGAAAATAGAATAGATACAAACATATTCAATGAGAACATATACACATTTACATGCAATAGAAAACTATCAATAATGCCAAATGTGGTCATTTGTTAATAATAACAAAATTGATAAACCCCTTGCACAACCAATCAAAAAAAGACACAGAATACAAATTACCAAGATCAGAAGTGAAAAACAGATATCAGTACAGAGTTTAAACCAGCAAAATTATAAATAATACTATCCAGCACTTAAGAAGTTTGTGAGAATTAACTCAAGTAATGTACGTAAAGCACTTGGCATAGTAACATGGCTCATAGAAGCAATTCATTTAGCCACCAAGTCTGCTTTTATTGAGTGCATGCTCCATGCTGGGCACTAGGAATATGAAAGTGAGCTGGTGTGAGTGAACACGGTGTGTATGGAGCGTGACAGACATGATCCTTGTCCTATAGAGCAGAGTCCATAGTGAAGATAGAAATTTCAAAAACTACATGTTTAAATGTAAAGTTACAATGATGACAAGTATCATCATTGGGGCCTGGAGCCAAAAGTGCACATGAAAAGTGTAACTGGCCCAGGAAGGAAAGTCGAGAGGCCATCCCTAATAAACGATAGCTGAGATGCCGTCTGCAGGGTGAGCAGACATTGACTAGAAGTTCACCAGTCAGTTCTTGGCAGAGGAAAGAGCAAGGTAAAGGTCCTGCTTTGGAAGGAAGGATGGTCTGACACAAGGTCAGTGTATCCGAAGCTGGAAAGTAAGGGTGAGTAGGGTTGGGGTGGGGGGTATAGATCAAGCAAGGGAGATAAGGACTTTGCAGGGTCTTGTAGGACATGCCTATATGTTTAGTCTTTATCCTAAAGACTTATATAAATGAAGAAGGCATGATAGAATTTGAACGAGACACCATGTGCCTCTTGATAGAACACGATATCATGATATCATGAGGTTGTCATGAGAAAAAATAATTGAACTTGAACATGACCAAACCTCCATATCAAATCATCAAAAAATAAATAAATAAATAAAGACAGTGTGAACCCATTTAAAGATTTAAAGCAGAGGTGGGGTAACATGGCCAGATCAGAAGAGACTGTTTTCCATGTGGTGTGAAGCATGGACTGGCTAAGGGTCAGGGTGGACATGATGATGCCAGTCAGATGATCATTGTTATTGCACAGGGGAGAAACAATAGCTATAATTACTGTTCATAATATAAGGTCAATTGAAAGTAACTCAAATGTTCAACAACAATGGACTGGTGGGATAAGTTATAGTCAATGTATATAATGGGTTAGTACATGGCTAAAAAGGGATGAAGAATATAAATATATATTGCTATAAAGTTATTTCTAGGATATATTGTTAGGTGAAAAAAAGAAAATAAAATAGAAGAAACTGCGTGTGTGTGTGTGTCTGTGTGTGTATGTGTGTTGCTATTTATCTGAGAAAAGAAAGCAGGTAGTATGCATTTTTAGCAGGGGGTTGAAACCAGGGCCTAGCACATGCTAGGCAGCACCCTACCACTGAGCTACACACCACGAACTATATATATGTATTTTTACAATGAAAGGATAAACCAAGGTTAAATGTGTTACTTAAAAGGAGCATGATGGAGTAGACAGGAATAGAGGCTTAAGCTTTCTCAATACAAAGGTTTTGTAGATTTGACCTTGAAACCGTGTAAATATTTTACATAATTATAAAGCAAAATTAAATTTAAAAAAAAATCAATTCAAAATTAGTGAAAACCAAATGAAACAAACACAGCTAACTATGTATTGAGTTAATAACATAAAAAGGAGTCAACTAGACCATAAAACTTTATGCTGTTTGTTTATATCTATTGATGATGGAAATTGTCAAAAAAAAAAAATCCAAACTACTTGCAATATCTTATTGATATTAGTAGGGTTTTGTTGTTATCCTGTGACTACTTTGTATATATTCTGGGATTAAAAAAAGGAGTGATCATTTTAGTGTCTGGCAACTGGAATTTTGGTTTTCTAATGTGATACATTCTAAGAATAAAAATAATTGCAAAAAGCTTTGAACCATTTTTGGTAATCATATTGTTGGCAAAAGTATTCCATTTTTATCTAAAATTAAAAAATATGATTTTTATATATTGTGAGACAAAGAAAATGAAAAATTATCTGTTCTTCTAATCATCCTGGATGTCTCCAAGAACTGGAATTCAAGGCATAGGACAGAGGGAAATATAGATGTAAGAATAAAAGTTTAAACAAAATCCCCATGGCCTTCATACTCAACTGGGATTGCCAGTATGAACTCATAATGTATTTCATCTTGAAAAAAAATGTATTTCCTACTTCTGTCCACTGAAAATATCTAGGAACAATGACCAAGATAGTAGCAAAAACCCTTATGTTCAGATTACGGTCTCTAAATACCATTTCCTACTTTAGGAACTCGGGTTCCTTAGAGAAATGGATAATTCTCAAGTTCTGAGGCCAGATAAGTACATGGTGAGCAGGGAACACCTTTTCCAAAGGTGAAAAAGTTAAAGCATCAACATAATAAAAGCTGCAAGTTATAGTCTTAATGATACAAAAACATTAATTTTTTTTGGATTACACTGTGGAATGGATTTGTTATTTTGAAAGTTAGTAAATAAAGAGAAATTGTCATGTTTTTATCCTTTTATTCCTGTACAAACTGTACCTTTGGCTAATCAACAGATGGAATAAGGCTTCTCCTAACAAGTCTTCCAGTTGTCAAATGAATGAAAAATAATAAAATTAGAATATTACCCCATTTTCAAATCCTTAGTATATAATGACGCTAGGTAATGATCATCAATACTATTAAAATTACAGAATAAGAGTCAACCAATATCACCTAGGAAACATACTGGTAAAAAAATATTAAATCTGATTTAAAAATCTGCATCTGATCAAGCTTTTGGATTTAACTATCAGTATACAGAAAACTCAGGAGATAGAGAACATGTTAAGTAACCCAACAGGGGATACAACCAGCAAAATCAGGACTTTGTGAAACTCTACATAACACATATTCCAACAAGAAATTGCAAGGAAAAAAATTAGGAACACACATTAAAGGAGATTTAAGACTGATCAATCAATTAAAATAAATAGACCTTATTCTGATTTTGATTTAAACAAGAAATTTTTAAAAAGTCACTTGATTGGAGCTGGGCATAGTGGCACACAAATATAATCCTAATGATTTGGGAGAATGAGGCAGGAGGATTGCAAATTTAAGGCTAGCCTCAGCAACTTAGCGAGACCCTGTCTCAAGATTAAAAATAAAAAGAGCTAGGGATGAGACTCAGTGGTTAAATGACCCTAGGTTTAATTCCTGCTACACCTCAAAAATCACTAGATGAGAGATGATTTTGCATTTATAGTATTCTCTGTACTTATATTTATGTTTGGAAATTTTCTATACTGAAATGGATAATAATAAAACAAACTATCCTCTAATGAGTATTTATAATATACAGACACTTTTAGGCACTTTATTACCTTTAAACTATTCCCCATTTAGAACATTGGCAACTCATCTGCATCATTCAAATGAGAAAACCAAAGCACAGAGTGGTTAAGCATTCTGCCCAAAGTTACACAGGTAATAAATTATGGCAGTTGAAACCAGGCAGTTTCAACTCCAGAACCCATTTCCTAGTTTGTACACCAGTACCTCTCATGATGATGGTAGCTTGGACTAGGGTGACTACAGTGGTGAGAAACAGATGAATTGAAGAGATACTTAAAAGGTAAAATTGACTAAATTCCATGCTGGATTGCAAACGAAGCTAAAGGTCAAGGAAGGGTTCAAGACATCTGTGAGTTTCCTGACTTGCTACATAGGACAGATGGTGGTAGTATTAATCGAAATGGGAAACGTGACAGAATCAGGTTTGGAGGGCAAAGGTGATTTGGATTTGGAGTGTTTCAAATTTGAGGAACCTCTGGGACATTCAGGTGATGTCAACTGGGTAGCTGGGCATGCAGGCCTTCTTATATTATTTTCTGCCTTCCTCCTCCTCAGAACTGTAGCCTTTTTCTTGGGATGGGGTTACATTTCTAGGCTTGAAGTGTGATTTAATGTTCTATTCTTTTTTCAGAGGTGCTGGTGGAGGTATCACCCGCACATTTTGGAAAGCTGCTTTTGCTTCATTGTCTCAAATAGGAAAAAAAAAAAGTCATTTAATCAACCATGCCTTGATTACTTATTATGCTTCAACCGTTGCATTGGGGCTTATATAAATTTACATCATTTACTCCTCTCTTACAGAGTTATTTAGAGTTATAAAGAGCTTATTCTTCTTACCATATACATGAGGGGTCTGAATATCAAAAAGAATGTCACTTGCTCAAAGTTACAGAGCTATAAAGCAGCAGTATGCATTCTTTAAAAAAAAATTTTTTTTTAGTTGTAGATGGGCACAATACCTTTATTTTATTTATTTGTGTGATCAAACCCAGTGCCCCATGCATTTGAGACAAGCACTCTACCACTGAGCCACAACCCCAGCCCAGCAGTATGCATTCTTAAGCTGTGTTCTGCCATTATGTCTGTCCAGGTGATGATGGGAGTGGTTCATGGTCATGGCCTTTCACTGCATATCACAGTGAGAAAGTCCTTTTGTTGCATTTTTCATCCAACCTTCTGCTTTAACATAGGGGAACAACCCAGTTTTTCACACCTCTCTAATGCTTGCTAACATGTTTTTATAGAAGATAGGGTATGCCTCAGGTTCAATCTTGAGCAAATAATATGTATAGCAGGAATTTAATCAATATATTTTCATTATGTAGATTTTATTAATATCTTCTACATATAAGGATATTAGTTTTTCCGTGTACACAGCAAAAGAGAATTCTATTTCAAAATAAATTTAAGAATACATTGAATAGTAAAAGAAAATTATCACATACATGGAGGCAATGGTGACTCAGAGAAGGGAGGGGATCACTAGGTGAAGCTGGACTCCAATGGCTAAGCCCTGCCAGATTGTTCTTCACATTACCTCCAGCCCCCAATGGGCTTCCATAGTGATTGAACATCTTGACCATAATCTATTGACACTTCACTTAGAAACTCCTAGGCTCTGTTTACTAGTGTCTGGAGCTCTCCAGTGAATTTGTTGCAGACCCCAAATGCTATTGACCAGATGGTACCTTTATTTCCCATTGATCAGACTGGCATATAGGAGGGGACCCACAGTCTTTTGCTGCCCACTGCCTCTCCTATTCAAGATTGCAGGAAAAGGGGGCAAAGGGTACATAAGTAAGCTATGGCTGTTAATATCTAAGATATTGGGTTATTTTGGAATTCAGAATATCCACTTCTTAAAAATTATTATTAGTTTTTTACTAACATGCATTCTTGTATTACAACTCATTGACTACTCTCATTTCTGTCCACCTCTCTTCCCTAACTCTAATTCCCCAGTTTTTATGGTGGCATCATGTTTGCACAATTTGTCCCCTCTTCATCCTCCCTTCCTCCCTGAGACAAAAGCTATACTCATTATATTTGTGGAAAATGGTTGTAGATGGGTTGTCTTTTAAAAATTTTAATGAGTTTTTCTAAACATAGACAAAGGCGATAAAAATTCCTGATGCTACATGTATTTTAAGACATCACTGTCACATGAAATAATTTTGCCTGTGTGTTCCCCAGGGAATTGAAGAGTACATTATAGTTGCTGTAATCCTGCTGGTTAGAGACAGTATCTTTATTCTTTGTTATGCCTGAAAATATCTGTTCAGTATCCGAGATAATATATCTGTATTCATCTCATTTCCCATAAGCACCACAAAGGCAGTGCTTTTTCACCATAGCCCTTACAGAGAAAAGTTCAAGACTAAACAAAAGTAGGCTTAGTTTTTGCAATTTTCATGCATTCTTTTAAGTGAAGGTGGTAAATATTGCTATTGATAAATATCAGTAAACATGTCTTCCTAAACCCACAAGGTTAAAGAAAAGACAGATTCCAGTCTTCCTGGGGAGAGTACCCTGGGCACCTGTCCACTGTAGCTATCACAGATCTCAGACCCCGGCTTCATCATGGACTGGACACAGGCGAAGGCCTGACTTTGTGCACCTAGGACGTGGGAAATATCTCCACTCTGAAAATGGAAACTCATCCCATTCTCCTGCATAGGCAGGATGAGGATTTGGAAAAGGCAGTAGGTGCGTGGGAGGGTGTGTGTGTGTGTAGACTGCGTGCCTTCCCACTTCACGGTGGCAGCAGGAGCCCTTTGGGTCCCCCAGCCCCTTGGTTCGCGGCCCTGCCCAGACCATTGTCCGCACACCTCGTCCCTTCAGCTTCCGGGCCGCAGGCAAGATGATTTGCTGCAGATGACATCAGCCCTGGGCCAACGGCTGGAAGAGCCAAGGCAGCCACCGCGTGAGGATGTGCCGGGTGGTCCCTTCCTCCTCCTCTTCCTCCTCCTCCCGGGCTCCCTGCCTAGTCTCCATATAAAAGCGGCGCCTCCCCGCCCTCTCTCACTCCCCGCTCCTCTCCCCGCGCACTCTCCACCGCCTCCGAGAAGGCGGAGGGGGAGGCGGCGCGCAGCGCCGGGAGGAGGGGGGACGCAGGGGGCGGAGCGGAGACAGCACCTTCGGTGATAATCCTTTCTCCTGCCGCAGAGCAGAGGAGCGGCAGGAGAGGAACACTTCGCCGAGGCATATCGGGCCGGCAGGATGGCGACCGTGGTGGTGGAAGCCACCGAGCCGGAGCCATCCGGCAGCATCGCCAACCCGGCGGCGTCCACCTCTCCCAGCCTGTCGCACCGCTTCCTCGACAGCAAGTTCTACTTGCTGGTGGTGGTCGGTGAGACCGTGACCGAAGAGCACCTGCGGCGTGCTATCGGCAACATCGAGCTCGGTAAGCGGCCCCTCGCCCCCAGGGACGCGCACCGGGAGACGCGCAAACACGACCCCACCCAGGGAGCGACGGCCACCCAGCTCCCCTGGAGCGGCGCGCCCCGCACCCACGTCTCTCCCGGTCTCCTCCCGCACTCGACCTGGACTCTTTTCTGGGTTCATTTCGGGGAATAACCCGAATATTAGATTTGAGACCTAGAGGGAGAGTCTCAGATAACCTTGAGGGATCAATCACCAGGACGGTCCGCAGCCACAGTCGAGTTGGCCACCGCCTCTCCCGCTAAGTGAAATGCAGGTGTCCGAGGAGCAAAGGCCATAATAAAGCCGCAACCGCGGGAGGCAAAGGGGGTGATGGTGGTGGTAGACCTGATGCAACCACTCCCTTCAGCACCCTTCTTCGCCTTAGCAAAAGCTGGGATCCCTCTCACCCGCAGACCTGAGGGTTGAAACACCATGTGCCAGGCCCGTGGGAACCATCCTCACCACGGCCACCTAAGCCCCCGAGAACTGCCTTTTCTGGCGTAAAACTTCCCGATCCTTTCTTTCCTCAGAATGACTAGGCTAGTCCTAGGGCCACGCCCGCTCCCCCCACCCCTCGGGACTTAGGGATGGAGAACCGCCTGCGCTCGTTTCCCAGACGAAGCCCGCCTCGCCGCTGCCCCTGAGGTCTTAGCTGCAGCTTTGAGAAGGGACAATGGGACCCCAAGTTGTGGGGTGGGGCTTCTTTTAAAAGTATCAGCCTTGGGAGTGCTATATTGAATGGGGAAGGGGGCGTCAGCGGTTAGGGCCAGCCCCTCGCCCGATGTGTGCACCAGGAGCGCGCTCGGCAGAGCCGGGTAGCGGTTCGCCCGGAACCTT
>NW_025999925.1:4213055-4346257 GCF_001458135.2 Marmota marmota marmota | reverse complement strand
TACGAGCTGCCCCCCGCACTGCGCGCCCCCACGTAGGCACGGCTGGCGGGGTGTGCGCTTTGCGGGAGCCTCAGGCTGGCGGGGGCTACTCGCCCCCACCTCTCCCTCTGCCTGGCTTTGTTGCGCTCGACTCCAGGGTGGCAGCTATGATCTCTGCCTTTTCGTCTACCCCTGGCGTCCTGGCCCTCCCCGCGCCCCTGACAGAGGTCGCCGGGTCTCTCTGCAGCCCCAGCCCGGCTCTATTCTCTCGGGGTGGTGCTGAAGCGTTTCTGCCCGGAGACACCGGCTGGTGGGCGTGGTGCAGTCCGCACTGCGGTCTCTACGGCAGCCCGAGGCGGACAAAGGGCGTTCACGCAGCCCTCCTTCCCGGTTCCCCCTCACCCCAATAAAAGGCGGAAGAAAAGCCTTGTTTTAGATGAAAAAAATAAATAAATAAATAAATAAACGCTTGTCATCTGCTTCTTCTGCACTTGGAAATGGCCACTTGTCCCCAGAACAAAAGGCTGCAGGGTGGGGACTGGAGTTGCAGACCTTGTTCTTTTGTTTAACTTTAAAGCACTGATTTTTCTTTTCAGCTTAAAAAAGAAAAAAAAAATGCGAACAGAAAGCAGTCATGATAATTCATTCGAAAAAAAAAATAAAAATAAGAGACTTTAAAAATGAAATGTTTTATTTGAGCATCTCAATAACCCTACGTTCTCAAACTGTAGGCCTCTGATCTGATTTATTCTAATTTTGTTTATTTGCACATTTTTCTCCTGGAAAATTTTTGCACGTTCTTATTTTGGGCGTGGCTATTGTGGGAATCAATGACTTTGATTTTTTAAAAAAATCATTTGTCAGTAGCATTGCCTGGGAATAATAACATATAGGGAGGTGATTTATAGCTACAAAATTTTCCTAATCACCCAGTGTGGTGCAGGGAGGGATCCTCATCCTTATTTTCCAGATGAGGCCCAGAGGCAGGAAGGGGACTGGCTCAAGGTCACACCGCTTATCAGTGACTGGAGTGCCAGTACTGCAGCGTCACTCCTTTTCTGACCCTGTCATGATGTTGGCGCAGGGCAGGCTAATATCTGAGGGAGATTTCAATACAGCAGTTTTCAGAGCTTGCCTTTGTACAGTCATCCACTTGTGGGCAGCGCCCCATGCAGGGAGATGGTTCAACACTCACCTTCCCACCATAATTATCTTCTCGCTTTGTTACTCAGCTGATCATCCTTTCAGTGTCCCATTCCTCAGGGGGTTTATTCAAGTTGCTTCCGCTGAAGGACAAAACAGATGCAGCCATCTATTGCTCCCTCTATACTCCTTTTCACACTACTAGCACTTAGTAATAAAAATTAATCTTTCTGATTTTTTTAAAAAAAATTTAATCCTGTTGATGTATTAGAGATGAAAGGGCACAAATCATAGATGAACAGCTCAATGGATTTTTTCACAAAATGAACACACCTGTGTTATCCAGATAAGAACAGATATTACTGCAATTCCAGAACCCCACCCCCATCTCCTTTGCCCTCACCTTGCCTTCCTGATTTTTAATTCCTTAATTTGGTCACATTTTTGTGCAGAATTCCGAAATGGCTGTATCGATCCCATTAAGAGTCAGCCAAGTGAGTGAGCAGAGCCATTTCCTGTGGGCAGTAACAGATGCTGTTGTTTCTCTGGAGATTGCTCTCTTGGGTCCTGGGGTCTCCAATGCAAATCAGGCTGCAGGGCTTCCAATGCTAAGTGAGAGTACCACTCCCCAGCTTTTCATTCAGACAGTCTGAGATGTCTTAGCAACAGGGTGAGCAGGATTTCTTTCCCTGTGCATGACATGTTGCAGCTTCAGTGGGCAGGTCCCAGCTGGGCCTCCTCCAGAGGTCACTCTGATGCCACCGCTGTTGTTGCTGAACCCTGCAGGCCATATGTGTGAAGCAAGATGGAGCTGCTCCAGGGAGCTCCGCTTTTAACTGGGCCCTGCTGCGTGGAGTCTGGGAAACCATTTCCTCATTGGTTACTCTTTCTTATTATTTCCCTTCCTGTCTTCATTGAGGTTCTGTGGGATTGGAGACCCTGGTGACTTGCCATCTGGTTACTGAGGACCCTCTGGGAAGCCTAGAAGATAATCTATAAATCTGTAGAGGGATGATGGTAGCATGATAAACCAACATGCCTGAGACATCCTAATGTGGATGCTTAATAAATGCTTCTTGAAGCCAAGAGAAATGGTCACTCTTGTTTTCTCAACTGTATTTAAAAAGCACAATGCCAGGTTTGGTTATTTCTGAGTTTGAAACAATTGTTTCCATGTCCTCTAGCTTTACTGATTCAGTTGTGCAGGACTGAACCATTGTGGCTATCACCAACTATTATTCCTTGGCAATATCCACCCACCCCCGCCCCTGCAATTCACCCTCAACATGGTTTTATCCAGTCATCCTTAGATTTTAACAGAACACCTGCTCCTCAAATTTGTTTTGTTCTAGTTTTTTGGGGTGTGTGTGTGCATGTTTTTTAAAAATCTAGATTACATACATGGGTGTCTTGCAAACTGAATTTATTGGTGTGTGTAACTGCCCTGGATTTTGAGATTTAGATTTAGCTGATTATATTGTAACATTCTGATGTCACTTTATTGAACGGGTTTAGTCTAAAATGATAAGAGAATTAAGAACCCAGGAAAGATTTGGGTTTAATTTCATCATCAGGTCTGGAGATGAAGCTCAGTAGTAGAGCACTTGCCCAGCATGTGTGAGGCCCTGGGTACAATCCTCAGTACCAATAAATAAACAAAAATTCCACTTACTTCTAATATAATAAGTGGTAGTTAAATGAAATATTATAAGGTATTAAATTTATTGTACTCATCTTTACTTTTCTAAGTCAAAATGTGATAGATTTCTGCTTGCATCAAGTAGTTGGTATTATCTACTAAGGGCTCTGTGATCCATGCTGAAACACAAGCCAGTCCCAAAACTTAAGGTCATTAAATAGATGATTCATTGTTAACCTTCTCTAAGGGCTCACTTAAAAATATATATAAATATATTATATATTTATAAATATATATTAAAATATATAATATATAGTTATATATTTTTAAGTAATATATATTTATATTATATATATATATTTGTAGATGGACACAATACCTTTATTTTATTTATTTATTTTTATGTCGTGCTGAGGATTGAACCTGGTGCCTCGAACATGGGAGGCAAGTGCTCTACCACTGAGCTAGAGCCCCCTAAGGGCTCACTTTAAAATAACTTCTGACTTTTAGGTCAAATAAACAAATGATCATAAATCAATTATTATTTGCTTCTATCATAAGATATTTTATAAGATCTGAATTATTTATTATCAATACTTGAAATTATGAACCATGTATGTAAGTTATTGTCTGCATTACATATAACATATGTAATGAACATCAAGTTGCTAGCTTATAAAAAAAGGGAAAAACATAAAATTGAAAGTTAGGTCAAGGGAAAAAAATAGGAAAATCTTGTCTCTGAAAAGTAAAGCCTTTCTTAAATTAGCATTTCCTTTTTAATTGTTTCCTTAGCTTATGTTTCTATTATGGTTTCAGTTCACTTTTTGGCATGGTTTTACCAATAGAATCTTATGATTATAGGTTAGTTATTTAGGTATTTGCAAAACTACATTCAAAAGTCCATTTCTCAGAAAGAATAATTAAAGCCCATAGAGGCAGATCAACTCATTAAAGGTCCAAATGACAACATGCAATGCAGGTCATTTTATTCTGCTTTCTTCAATCTGCAGTTGCTTTTAGGAATCTAGGTTTTTGGGTTTTTTTGTGTGTGTTTTTTTAGCTTTTAAAAGGGAGGTGCTTTTTAAAAATTGTTGGTTTCATTAAATAATCCTGCAAAATGCATGCCTCAGGGTAAGCTTGGAGAAATCCAGATTGTAGACTTCAAGGATACCGGACTCTTCCTTTTTCACCCTGACTTGTTCTGTGGTGACCCCACCCCCTTACACACACCTTTTCTTCCCCCCACCCTTTTCCATCTGTAAGTGTCACATGCACATTCTCCTCCTCTTTGTGTACTTCTACCATGTGGGGTCACAGAACTGAGAAGAAAAAACCCTTTGTTACTCCCTTGTCACCAAGGATAGACCAATGATAGTGCTCACTTCCCAGGGCTGGGCCAAACCCATTTAGCAGCCAGGAGTGTTCTCAGGGGTAACAGATGTCCTTTTGGGCCTGGATGTTTAAAAACTGCTGGAGTTAGCAGTTGTTCCCCACCTGGGTAAGCCAAGAAGGGTGCAGCAGTTAGAGACTGCTGGAGAAGGAAAGCCTCAGGGAAGAGCTGCACTTGGGGACTTTTGGGAGGATAATCAGAAAGAGGGCCAGGAATTTCTCCTGATTTCTCTTCTCCCATTGCTGACCAAGATGACCTGCTTCTAAAAGCCTGCTCAGAATCTCTTAACCAATACCCAGGATCCCATCCAGCCACAGATTCTGAGAAGGGAGAAAGTGGGAAAGACCAACAAGAATACTTTCTGTGCTATGAACTCTAGAGGTCCCACTGTTGGCTCCATTTTAGGCACAAAGGGGAGATACCGAAACCTACTCAATGCAAATGAACCTTCAGTGAATAATACTCTCCCTTCACTGATATTATCCAGCAGATGGTACAAAGCAATTCTGAATATTTTCTTTCTACAATTGGTATAGAAAGTGGCCTGATCCCCAAATTTTCCTTTCCAATGAAAATAACTAGTAAATCCCTTTGATCTTTATTTGAAAAGTGATAGTAGTGATTGTGCATTGTTAAGAAATAATTTGGCTGGAAATTGCTCTGATAGAAAGAGAACCCTAAATTTTTAGTTTAATTGGAAGTGCAAACATGTATGTAGCTCAATGGTAGAGTGCCGATGACCTGGCCTGTCCAGGGCTTGGGGTTTGATCCCTACACTGAAAACAAACAAAAAACAAAAAAGAGAGAGAGAAATTATTTTTATCAGCTGTTACTAGTGTAATTTTAAAAATACTAAATGGATATCTTAATATTTAGCATTTATTCATTGTTAAGTTACATATATATATATATATATATATATATAGCAAACATTTAAGTGCTTGTGTCAGACAACTTAATTTTGAAGCAAAGGGAAAAATGACAAACAATAATGTAAGAGCACGCATACGCATAACCCCAGATGGAGTCATTCAAATAATGTAGCAATTTAGACATTATTTAGAACAAAGACAGAAAAATTGTATGAATTTAATTTAAATACATATGTCTCATTATTAACTTATTGACCCAGCTTGACAAGCTAGAAGACAAAGTGGAGCTCTGACCTGCAGCTCGGAGAATTCAGTCAACAATACCAATTAAGTCAGACGCAGACAGGAACGCAATGATTTTTCACACTAGGCTGGTATATAGTGTATATGTTGAAGTAAAATATTCTAATGAATTCAGACCTCTCAACCTGTCAAGCTCTGCGGGAAACAAAAAAAGAACCCATTTATCATTTCTGTACTCAAAAGAGCTGCAAAAATCTCAACATGCCTTTCTTGTTAAAATTTAAATACTCCATTAGCACAAATGCAAACTGAGGCCATTAATGTTTCCAGGGAGACCCATAAAATTCCCCCTTATAATTTATCCACTCTTTAGGGCTGTTAACTCTTCCATTTCTGAATTCTTCTCATTGATCATGTGGGGAATTTCTGCCTTTATTTAGTGGACATAAATCTATTTGAAAATATTCCTCATGGTTGAAAAGGTATTTGATGTGTAATCCGAAGGTATTTAAGATGTGTTTCCAGAAAAAAAAATGCACATATAGACACACACGTATACATATGTATATATTATATGTATGTATATAAACACAGATGTGTACATATATGTATGTATGTGAATATATATATATCTATATCAAGGTAAGAACAAATTCTTTGTAAGATTAGAAAACTGAATAAATCATAAATGGAGGTAAATACAGATAGGCATTCAGGATTTGGAGATGTGTTTAGCACACTGCCATTTAAACCCTCTGGTCTCTGTGCACAACAAATGATCAACAAGAATGATTGAATAACTGGCTATTTAGAGATATTTTACCTGCAGTGTTGTACCCAGAGGTTCAAGCTCCTGCCTTTAGGAGATGGGCAATAAGTGTTTGTTGTTGCAAAGATTTGTTCTTGGTAATTGAGGATGCTGTAAACAAGGGTGCAATCATGAATGCTATGAACTGGCTCCACCATGAGCAATCTGCTCGGAAAAATATAAATGCGCGCACACACACACACAAACACACACTCTCACTCCAGAATCCTGGGTTTCCTCAGTTTTCCCTGGATTGCTCTCCAGTTCTCTCTCATCCAGAGCTCTCTGGATTTCCCTCTGAGCCATCCCCTTTGGGATGAGGAGGTGGAGGGAGGAGAAAGGAAAAGTCTGAGGAGGTGGGGCATGAGCACAGGAAACCACCATCATTCCGAGACTTGATCTTGTGTTCTCACTGCTGATGTTCCTTTCAGTCCAGTGAAAGGAGGTCTCAACTGAAAGGAAGTTCATGGCCCCCAACATCATCAACGGCTTAATAAAGTACAAAATGTTGCCATATTTCTTTGATTCTGGATAAGAAACTTTAATACAACTAACAATTGTGAATAAATGTGCTGCTTGCCAAGTTGGGCAGGTAATGCCTGAGAGAACACATGGGCCAAGTCTTGAGATCCACCCTGCTTATCAAAGACCATGCAAATTTTGGATGGATATCTAGGGGTTGAGAAACATAGGTTAAAAAAATGAGATGAGTACAGGAAAGAAATCAGCCGGGCAGGGTGGTGCATGCCTATAATCCCAGCGGCTAGAGAAGCTGAGAAAGGAGAATCTTGAGTTCCAAGCCAGCCTCAGCAACTTAGTGAGACTTTGTCTCTAAATAAAATATAAAAAAGACTGGAGATGTGGCTTAGTGGTTAAGCGCCCCTGGGTTCAATCCCTGGTTTAAAAATACTACACACTAACAAGAACATCATTTGAAAGACAGAGGCCTAGGCTCCCTGATGGCAGCTCCCTTATTCCTTCCCCACCTGCTTTTTATATTTTCTTGCCACTTGCAAGTGAACCATGAGAAAGCTAGAGATAGTCCAGTGACCTCTCAGCCACAAATAAACTAGCCGTCTTCCTGCCCTTTCTTTTCCCTCCCTGGAGGAGAGCCTGTCATTTCCCTAATAGCTGTTTTCTTTGACTCTTCCAGCAAAGCTGCATTTACGTTTTATGAGGGGCAGAAGTTCAGTCCCCGCTGATGGTTATCCTTCCCTTGTGGCCTGGTGGAGAGACCTCCCTGGCCTTCCCACTTTGTGGCCATCCACTGCTAGTCACCAGCCTCTTCAGAAAAGGACTCTATAGTCTCCTCTAAAGCCTGAGAAATGTTGCAGTGATGTTTTCCAAACCACTCTGAAATGACTAACTGGAAGTCTGTCAACTCTTCCTCTTCCTCCATAGGAATCCGATCATGGGACACAAACCTGATTGAATGCAACTTGGATCAAGAACTCAAACTTTTTGTATCTCGACACTCTGCAAGATTCTCTCCTGAAGTCCCAGGTGAGGCTTCTGTATTAGTCAGGCTAGAATTTGAAAGGACAAGGGAATAGGTCACTGGCTGGAAGCTTTGTGTGGGACTCTGGATTGATATCTAGGGGAAAGATATTCTTGTACTGCTACATGATTCTTTGTACTGGTTATTATCAACTACGTTAGCCAGCAGCCACAGTTTAAGAAAGCCTACTCCAAATTATAGCTGTGTGGATTATTCATTTTGTGAATTCTTAGATATTTAAGTTCTAGGCTAATTTTTTTTAACTCTCCATATTCTAAACTCAAGTGATTGCAAACTATTTAAATGTTAATTTTACCCAAATGAAATTATGAATTCAAATCGGATGCTCCCAGAATCCCACAACTTCCTCCTCTTGAAAGTAAAAGGAGACATCTACATTTCATTTTATCTTTATTATCCCCATTGCATTATCATCTACCTTTCTTACTGTGGGTAAGAGAGTTTGATAATTCCAAACTGCTGTTAAAATAGCCTTTCTTTTAGAGATGAAAAAGAACACTACAGAATAATTAAAGGTAAGGACACAAACATTTGTCATCTGTGAAGGTTCCTGCCTCCCTGGGGATGTGCCCTGTCGCATGTCTCTGGTGCTGGTGATAGATGCATGCTGAATTCACATCTTTTCTTCCTCTTGTGAGTTGTGACCCTTATTTTTCCCAGTTTGTCACATTTGGGGATTATGAAACAATTTCTGGCCCATAAGAGCTTCAAACCCAGGTTGTGTTTTCCAAAAGCTTTGCTATTGAAACTATATTGTGCTTGATTTCTTGACTTCATTTGAATTTTATGTAAAATAAGACTAAACACTTTTCTGTCTACATGCTTTGGCTCTATGATTACTAATTTTATTGGCATTGCTATAACATCAGAAATGAGGTTTGGTCTTTGGGGGATGATTAGATCATCCTCTATTATAATATGTATATTGAGATTTGAAATGACTTTTATGGAATGTCAGTGCCTTCATGAATCATACTTGGCTATAGTATTATGCCCATGGGATTATCCTGTTTTTTTTTTATAAGTTTGATATTAGGATGAAATCCCATACATTTTAGTTATCCAAATGAATTGTAGCATTCAAGCATGGATGGGTGAATCTATTAAGAGAAACTTAGGGGGAATTTTTTTTTTCATTGAAAGTTAAACTTGCTTCAAAGCCCTATGAAAAATCAGTTCTTAAGTAGTATTGCATTGGGTTGAGGAAAGGAATGATCCAGAGACTTATCAGGCAGGATATGATTTACTGAAGGACAGGTACAGTATTAGATTGTCTCTCTTATTATTTTCATGTCTTGCAAAATCTCCATAACTTTTCAAACCATCTCACAAAAACTAAGAGAAGTACCCTTTACTAACAAGTATGTTTATTTCAACATATAAAAGCCAAGTTTTTAATCCTTTTTCTGTAAGTTGTTCTGGTTTTCTTGCTATGACTGTGGGACTTGTTTTCTTTTTTGAAAACATCATATTTTGTAAACATCTTGTGTTTATTCACATTTGGGTTGACCTTGTAAGAAAGATGTGTATTGCAAAATGAAAATTTGTAAGAATTTCTGAAAATCTAACCATTTTTAGACCAAAGACTTATATTTCTCTTGTGGACTAAAAAAAGATCAAGTCCCTCCAAATTTCACTTCAGCCTTGTACGCTTTTCTTCTCTCCTCTATCACCTGTATAAGAGCTGGTCACCTACCTAGTTCTATCAAGTGCTATGCTTGATGCTCTATTTAGAAACTGGCCTTTACATGCACAGCATCCTTACCATTCTTACCAACTGCAGAAAGGACTGGTGTAATAATTTTCCATTTCAAGCATATGTAGGCCCCAGACTCCTCTGGGAACTTAAACCTCTAATGGAGCTATTATAGTGATGCCGTATGTGGGAAACATGAAGTTTTCTTATTAAGACTGTTTCATATGTTGATTATTCCTTATTCAAAATGCATGGAACTGAAGGTCTCAGATTTTGGAACTTGGAGATTTTTGGAACATTTGCCCCCATTTTTACCAGTTGAGCATCCCTAATCCAAAAATCCAGAATCCAAAATGCTCCTAAATCCTTGGATGTTTAGTCTGTAGATGATAAACATACATGTCATATTCAGTTTCAGGTGTGTTCTAGAAAGAGGAGACACCAGAAAACAAGAACACAAAATTGAGGTACATAGAGATTATAGGATTTTCCTTGGATTGGACCATGGAGACCTATAGCTTTTCCTGAACAAACTGGAGAAATTTGAAGTGTGTTTCTTAGTGATTCCAAGCCTAGTGTTCTCTTCCCTTTTCACTTGAAATTCTAAAAGCAAACTTATATCCTGTAGAGCCCTGAAAGTGGAGTTAACTGAATCTCTGCATTTAGAGTTTTAAGAATGAAAGTTAATTTTGAGACAAGGAACAAAAAGAATGATTAAAAAAGAATAAAGCCACTCATTCACGGGTTTTAAAATACTGAGGTGGGGGGCTGGAGTAGTGGCTCAGTGGTAGAGCACTTGCCTGGCATGTGTGAGGCCCTGAGTTTGATCCCCAGCACCGCATATAAATAAAAAAAAATAAAATAAAAAGATCCATTGACAACTAAAATATATAAAAATAAATTCTGAAATGGCACCTACATGGTGCCAGGCACTATGGAGAGTGAGGTGGGTGAGGACATGAAACAGACAAAGCAAACGTATTCATTACTTTTATGACATTTATGTCACGAGAGGAGGTATTAGCAACCACAGGCAGCTCAACATCAAATCTAGAATCCTGTGTCAAGTTCAGGCTTCACAGGGTTTTTTGTTTTATTTTGGTTTTTTTCCTTTTTCTTCTCTCCTTCTTCCTTCCCTGGCTTTGAGAGATGCCCCCCGGCCCCCGCCCCTGTTTAGCAGAGTTACGTAAAATACTCATCCCCTGGCATAGTTGATTAGGGCTCAGGTTGTTACACCTCCAAGTACAGCTAACAGACCCTGCAAATGGCACAGCTAGGTTCATTCCTTTCTACCAGTTTATCCCTTGTTCTAGGGTTTTGAGCTTCATTAAGACTCTTTCTTCAGGATTTGCTCTCGTTCAAGACCACTCTAATCAGTTTAATCATCTAAGATAAATATCCTTTGGGCAGGAACCTGGAATATAAGTGCTTTCTCCACACAAGGTTGGGGTGGCATCATATGAATGGGGAGCGGAGGGTCCCCATCCCCCAGAACCTTAGTCCTGGGATCGTTCAGCCCTGTCCAACTCTGGCGACTACATTTCTTGGAGTGGTCAATCATCAGGTTCATCTTAGTGTCCTGAGTGTGCTACAGCATTTACTTGCCTACAGTGACTTAGCCACACCTGCCATGCCTGCCATGTCCCCAGGGCACTTCTTGCTGAGCTGCCCTGATGCTAGGCTTCCTGGCCACCCCACATGGGAGGGAGCTGATGCAGGCAAGCACAGTCACCTTGAGAGAAGAGATGAGATTCTTTCAAGAGTTCTCCAGTCTTTCACTCAAGTGACAGGTCAGCAGTTGAGATTTTTCAAAATAGAACAAATCTTACATTTCCTTATACTTATGAATTCAAATACCATCACAAAGGTTTTTTTTTTTTTTTGATGTATTATATCCTAGAAATTTTGTCCCTTAACCCTGCTGGATGCAAATCGTTTTTATAAGTCTTACTACAAAAGTAAGACCATGGGAAGCATAGGTTTGCCTTGCAGTATAGAATTTCATTCATTTTCCATTCCTATTGCTTCTTTCTCAAATTTAACATTAGATGTAACTTCATACAGTATTGGGGGAGGGTGTCTCCTGGGGCTATAGGAAGTGCCCCATGACTATCTGTGGTAGACAGGCGCCATTTCAGAACAAGTGAAAAACTTTCCCAGGACAAGGGACACCAGACGGAAAATGTTTCATTTTTCTTTTTCCCCTCCTTTTGCCACTGTTGTCTGCTTATTAAAATAGTTTTGAAATTTTGATAACGCAGTTGCTGACCAGCAACATAATGTAACAATTAAGAATACAGATTCTCTGGGCTGGGGTTGTGGCTCAGTGGTAGAGCGCTTACCTCACATGTGTGAGGCACTGGGTTCCATTCTCAGCACTGCATATGAAAATAAGTGAATAAAATAAATGTCCATCAATCAATCAATAAATAAAAACTATTAAAAAAAAAAAAGAATACAGACTCTGGAACCAAACTCCCATGTTGGATCCTAGCTCTTTCACTGATTTTCTGAATTGTCTTGGACAGTGACTTCAACATCCTCTGCCTTGGTTTTCTTATCTGTAAATGAAAATGATCATTCCTACCTCGTAGGGTTTGCATGAGGATTCAAATGCATGTGTATAAATCTTAAAACAGGCTTTATCACATGACAAACAGTAAATCTACACTAATATTCGTATTATCTCCCTTGTAAAAATCTATTTGGCTTGGGGTTTTGGTGATTATTATTTTCTATGGGAAATATTGGATCTAGATATTTGGCTGGTAATAATGGTAGTAATGTTTAATTTGTATTAAAGATGGTGATTATTATTGTCTATGGGAAATACTGGATTTAGATATTTGGCTGGCAATAATGGTAATAATTTTTACTTTGTATTAAAGATGTTTCCCTGAGAAATTATTACCTCTGGAATTATCAAGGGGTATGAAGCTGCTGGTCTGTGAAGATGGCAGTGACGTTCAGTGACTGAGTTTAGTGAGATCCTTTGGGCATAAGAGTTAAAAAAGGAGGTGTCGCTTTGGAGTGCTGGGTCACCAGGAGCAGAGCAGGGCTGTAGACCATTTGCAAAATGGTTCTGACCCTGTGCAGGTAAGGATACTGAGATGCTAGGAGAGTCCCAGCCTGCTTTCTCACTGTGTAACTTCTTCCACTCCACTCAACTACTCAGTTTTCTCTTCCACTCTCTCCAATCAACAAGTGACTGTAAATTTTGCCAGTTAGAAGAAACTGAGGTTTCTTGTAATGTATTTTCTTAGCTGGATAAATAGAAAGAATTTGGCATATTTCCACTAGTTTTATAACTCCTAGATCACATTCACAAAACCCTTCCTATGATGTGGCTGATTTTGTAATGTGGATAGGGGAGGTTTTGTTTAAGAATGCATGCCTTTTCCACGGAAGATAAACAAACCACAGCTGAGCATCTTTAGATTGGTGCTGAGTGACTGCTAAAAATATCTTGCCTGGAGATTGGTTTTTTGATGGAGAATTAAAATCAGCCCTTTGAATTTCAGTCGTGCGGATCCTCTCTTCCCTTTGACATTAAGGAGGAAAGGTTTTATAGCTAATATTTGCCAGTAGAATGATAAGAAAATGCTAAACTGCTCTTGGAAAAGGGTCTTAGAATATTTTTAGTCATCTTCCTCTGTCTGAACTTGTATAGTTAGTCTGTCATTGTGTAGAATTATGGCTCAATTGTATGTGTCTAGAATACGTGAGCTGCTCTGTGACAGGGAGTGATAGATGCCTTTTCAACCCTGCTTCCAACCTTTAACAGTAAAGCACACGAATATATGTTCCAGTTGCATTCCATTGGCTGACTTTATGCTCAGGGAACCTGCAATTTTGAAGGGAAAGCAGATCCTTTATCCTCACATTTTCTCTGTCACAGGCACACATCTCAGGGATAGGTACCTGCCCCCAAGTCCACAGGGATCATTCATTTTTCCTCATTGAATTGTCATATGAAATGCTAGGAGGAGCTGGGGGGGGTGGCTCAGAGGTAGAGTGCCTGCCTGGCATGTGCGAGGCACTGGGTTCGTTTCTCAGCACCGCATATAAATAAATCAAATAAAGGTCTATTGACAACTAAAAAATAATTTTAAAAAAGCAAAAGAAATGATAGGCGGAATCATGGTTTTAGAGGAAAGGAGCAAATAGAGAGCCTTAATTTTGTCGAAGTAACCAGACCTCTATTTAATATCCATTTAGGTCAATGCTGCCTGCCTAGGAAGGAGACTCATTAAATGCAAATCCCTAGTCTTTCCCCCTATTGCCCCCTGCCCTAGGCCTTCCTGGCCCCGCTGCAGGGAGGGCAGAGTGATCTGCAGCTCCTCCACTCCCTGCTCTCGCCCCACTGCTCCCATTCAGACTTTGCAGGCAACTGCTTGCTCCCTTTGAAATCGTCAAAGAACCAGACCTTCCAAGGAGTAGAGCCCGGGTTTTGTAGTGTCCACAGCACAAGGCGTAATTCCTGAGAGGTTTACATTTGCTCAGCTTTGAAATTTGAGGGATTTCTTTAGATCCACATCCTCACACATATGTGATGCTTTTTTTTTCCAGGTATGCCCATCAAAAAGGAATAAAACAGTGCTTCATTGCTATGTTCAGGCACCTACATTCCTCAGGGTAGTTAATGATGGCTTATTCAGACCACCCTAGAAATACCCATTCATCTCACTTTTTTTTTTCCCCCAGAGTAGAAAGGCTGTTTTAGTCTGCCGGCTATAATGGCTCTCAAGCAGTTCCTAATGGGCACTGTGGAACCACTAGACACAGGCAGGCATGGGCAGGAAGGGAGCAGGAAATTGGCTGCCTGGGCTCAGAAGCCATTTTAGGGAATGTCAATAACCCCTCCATTAAATCCAGCTAAGTGCCTTCCAGAGCAGCTGCTGACACTGCCGAGCAAGGACGGTGTCCCACGTGGAATGTCAGCGCTTTTGTCTTCATTGCCAGAGACCAAAGCACCATGTTTTTAAAGCATGCGGTGACAGCAAGCCATTGGGTGGTCATAGGCCCTTTCTGTTTGCTGCCTCTGTTTGCATCTTCTTTCTGGGACATTTTCAGCATTTGTGGTAGCATGCCATAAATCATAGCGGAAGATGAGGAACAGAGCAAAAACTGATAGATTACATAATACTGTTGAGCACTCACTGATAGGCAAGAAACTGTCAAGGGACAGATGGAAGAATAAGGGAGGTATGCCACTGTTCATAATTTAGTTGGGAAAAGTCACTCACAGCTTTAAAAAATACTGTGCTGTTTAACAAAGAAAGTATCTCCTTAATTTACAAACTCTGTATGTGTATATAAGAGAAAGAGAGAGACAGGCCTACTCAAATCCCTAAAGAAGACAAAGGGCGAGAATGGAAATCATAATGAGTGGTGCATTTTGATTGTTCATCCGTAGATGTAGTCACAGTGACAAAGGTTACCCAGGTACCAGCGCCCCCCCCCCACTCTACCCAGGACTAATTAAACTGCTACCAGGCAACGATCCAGTGTCCCCAAACATCATGCTCCAGGGCTTACCTCTTTTGTTTCCGCGGTCCTGTTGCATGTGAAGTCAGATGTCCTTGATCCTAGAGGCATGGGAGAAAGTAAGAAGTGGTCCTGAGGAAACGTGCTTGAAAATGGACCACGGGGGCTGGGGAAATTAGCAGAAGTCCAAGACAAAAGTAATGTTATTCAAATCAGCTCTTCCAACCTCCGATAAAGGATTGCCTGTAGTTAGGACTGCGGAAATGAATGTTCATAGAAAATGCAGCAAGAGAGTCTATGGGATCTGAGAATAAAAGTATGTCATTAAACATGAGGGCTCAACAGCTCCGCTATACCACACCCCGTTTTAGGTCAAGCCGAGTCTAGCAGTTGCTGCCTGTGTTCCTGAGGGGCTAAGATCAAATACATCCTAAGGACTACCTTTGTTGTCACAGAGGAAAGTCCCCTACACCAGCACTTTGCTGTTAAGCTGTTCACACTGGCCTTTTCTTTCTTAATAAAACCAGCTTTCAGTGGAGCTGCGAGTATAATAATCCTCCGTTGAGCATTTGTCTAAATTCCCAGATTCCTTTCAGCAACACACATCACTGGTGTGCGGGAGGAACAGCGGCTCCCCTGAGTGAGCACCTCATTTCTGTGGATCCCAGCCCCAGGGACGCTGCTCCAGGTAGACGTTGTTTTTTGCTTCCTGAAACATCAGTCAGCAGAAATGTCATATTTGAAGAACAATTAAATTAAAGATGGAGTACATTCTGCAGCCCAGGTGAATGGTTCTTAGTGCAGAGTTCCTTAGCCATTTTGAGCAGTTGTCTCTTTCCCTTTTCAACTTTTGAGAGTCCGATGAAAACAACTTCGTGGGATTCCTGCCCTTTGAATTGCACTAGATGCCTGCTAGAAATGATGTGGGCTGCTCTTTCATCTAGAATTTCAAACAGTTTCTCACTTCAAATACAAGAGTTTTGGGTGGTGTATTTCAATAAAGAAGAGGTGATCAGCTGCGCACAGTGGCACACACCTGTAGTCCCAGCAGTTCGGGAGGCTAAGGCAAGAAGATTATGAGTTCAAAGCCAGCCTCAGCAACTTATCAGGACCCTGTCTCAAAATTAAAAAAAAAAAAAAAAGAAAGAAAGAAAGAAAGAAAAGTGGTGCTGGGGATGTAGCTCAGTGGTAAAGCACCTCTGGGTTCAATCCCCAGCATAAAGAAAGAAAGAAGTGTCAGTGTGAAGTCCCATGAGGTGCCTTGTAGTTAGTTCAGTGAAGTGTGTATGTGTGTGTACACTCATGCATGAGAGAGAATACCTTATCAATCATATTCTAATCCATTGGAAAGGAGATAATATTTTCACATTATATGGCATATCATTTTTAAATGTGCCCTATCATCAGCCAATTTGACATTAAATATTTACGTTCTGCCTCCAGGCACAATCCCAGTCCTAGCTCTGCAAGGTCATAAGAAGACTTGTAAGTAAATCCTGGACTGAGAGTTGCTTACAATTGAGTGTGTAAATAAGACAACTAAGTTAGTATGTGACATGTGCCAAATGAGAGTTTTGCATGGATGTCATCCTGAGTTCTCTGTGTTGAGGATATTTCAAAAGAAATATGTATGCATAAAACATGCACTGAAATATATTATCTATTTCAATTGTGGCATTAGCACAACAGATTCTAATGCATTGAATTCTCTTTGTGACTCAGGAAATTTGTAATCCAGACTGAATTATATTATTCCCTAATTTGAAGCTAGGTTTAAAATTAAGCCCTTTAATTCAATGTTGAAAAAATCAAATTGATACTTTAGGGATTCACCTCCTCTGAAAGCATGTGAGAACGAAACCACTAAATTGGACATATATGCTTAATTTCAAGATTGTCTTCATCTCTCAGTGCTGGAAAATTGTATGTTGGCAGCCTCCAAAGATACTAGGGAGAGATTGTGAAAATGCAAGGTTTTATGGAAACAAACATGAAAATAATCTGTTCACTGCTCCATAGCTAGGATGGACACTTTGGAAGGCGTCCAATTTAGCTGTTCCTGTGTCAGGGGAAGGGAGCTGTGGGGACAGTTGTGAGCTGTTTCCCAGGACCTTCCCTCTTCCAGAGAGTCTGGAAGCCTGACCATCAAGTGCAGCATCTCCATACTGGAGTCACTCATGTGGCTCCCTAAAAAGTTGCTATAAAGGAATTATACTAGATTAAGACACCTTAAACTTTGTTCTCCCAGTCATTAGTTCTACAAAACCTTAAAATAAAATGGTCAGTGGAAAAGAATTCCAGAGCAAAATAAGCTTGGGAACAGTGGCCTACTCTCTCATTTTTGTAGAGGCATAAAGTGTATGTGCATAAGTTTAATTTTATTCAACCACAAATAATACTAATACTAATACTAATACTACTAATAATAGTTATTATTATTATTGTGTGGTGCTGGGGATTGAACCCAGTCCTTGTGCATGCAAGGTGAGCACTCTACCAACTGAGCTATATCCCCAGCTCTGAACCATAAATTTTTACCAGTCACCTCCACCACCACTCTCTTCTGTGGATCTAGGTTTCTGTGGAACACAGTTGGGAAAAGATGGGCTAAATGTCGCAGAGTCCCTTCCAGGTTTTGTGTTCCATGATTCCGTGAATTCTTACCAAATTGCCTCATTGCTGAAATGTAGACAGGAACTTATCCTACTCCATTTAGCTTAAGATGATTTTTGATCCAGGTTTTAAAATACTAACATACTTTGTTTAGAAAACCTGCCTGTCCCATCTATTAGGATTACCAATTTTAAAGGAAGGTGCACAGGCTTATGATTTCTTGGTTTGGGGACTCTTGGCCCTTAACTTTTTCCATCTGTCTTTACCTTGTAGGCAGACCAAACAAGACGAAACTTAATCCTATTTGTACTATGCCAAACACCTGCATGGAAAGAATTTCAAAAGTCAAATTCATGGGTATTTTATCTATGCAATGCCAAAGAGGAAATAGCTTCATTTTGTTTTTTCCATTATAATGAGAACTTGCATGTTGCTGTTTGATGCTCCTTTGAGCCTCAGATTAGCTACTTACTCACAGATCTTTGGAAGGAGGCTGAAGGTTTGAATCTCATGAGTTCTGGGAATTATCTGTAGGTTGAATGTGTTAAAAAGTCCCAGGCACATTGTTTGTTATAGATAATTGAGAGTGGCCTGCATTTTAATAAGCATGATCAGCTATGCATATCTTGTCATGTGAACCATTAATTAGCACAAGGTAATTTAACAAGTCAGTACACGCAGATATGAATGCCCTTGGGAAGCCATGCTCAAGTCAAATTATTACTGACGGTGTACAACTTGCATGCAGGTAATCATTATCAGAAAGCCATGATGATCCAAAAGGAAAAGTGATTTTTATGGTAATGCATCTTATGACTGGCTGTTGGTATCTAATATCTTTAAGATATGATTTCAATCTCTAATTTGATCATGTTTTGCAAGAATTGTTTAAATTACTCATTGAACATTGGATGTGACTTTATGTATTCACAGAGAAACTGAGAATATTTTAAAACTTGAAAGAGAATTTGTATACATTAATACCATTAATGATAATATTCCATAGATGGAAAGTAGGGTGACCTAGTGAATCAAAGATTCTAGTTAATAGAGTTGTCCTAATTCCTTGTGGGATTATTATTTTACAAAATTCTGGATTGCAGTCATATAGTCATTTCTTTTATGTGAACACTTCACATTTATTTAGAAATAACTTAGAATTCCTAAACTCAATTTGTGCATTAAGCCAAGATATATTCCAATGATTTATGGAAAATATGAATTTAGAAATCCATTATGCCTTCTCCCTCCCCAATATAATGATATTTTCAAAGGATATTTTTTAAAAGAGATAATGTACTCTTTATGGAAATATTGGAATTTATTTGGAACATAGGCCAAGAGAGATGTTCTCATTCAAGAGGAAAAAGAACATTTGCTACCTACTTGGAATCCAGAATAATCTAGTGCATTTATCCATGTATTTACAGAGGAAGGTCTTTTCCCTGTGCCTCAGGGTCCTCATGAACTCCAGTGGTTATCACCCTGAAGGCCTTAGAGTATGCTGATGAGTACTGAATTCCTATTCCTGAGCAAAACCATTCATGTTGAGGTAGTCAACAGACAGCCACCTAGATGTTTTATCATCATATTTTAATATAGAACAACTACTATCCCTGAAAGTTATAGGGCTGAAAAAGTCATTGGTTCTAGATATTCCAAAATAACCCAAAACTGCTGTAAAGAAAGGGGGAGTATGGAGAAAGAGACCATAGCAATGTTGTAGATAACTTCCAAAAAATCTCCAAGTTTGTGAAATAAGTACTAAGTTAACTACATTTACACTGGCCTTGTGTACATACAATAGGTGCACCCATTACTAAGCCCTATCATTTTTTTTCTTCCTGCTTCCTATATTCCTTGCCTATGAAAACATGTTTTAACTAGATAATTGTCTTCTCACTCCTAATAAGCTTATAAACACAAAACCCAACAAAGACATGGTGCAGTAGTACATTCCTGTAATCCCAGCAACTTGGGAGGCTGAATCAGGAGGATGAGAGTTTGAAGCCAATCTCAGCAATTTAGTGAGAATGTACCAATGTAGCAAGACACTGTCACAAAATAAAAAACAAAAAGGACTTGGGATGCAGCCAAGTGGTAAAGCACCCCTGGATTTAATACCCCAAAGGGAGGTAGGATCAACAAAGAGGTAAAAGAAATAAGTGAAATTATTTTTAAAGATTTATTACTTATGCTTAAAGATTGTCCAAAATATATATTTGGATCCTAGAAATAGACAGTTAGAGGGCTAAATTATGTAGTCGTTTACATCCAAATTTAATTATGAGCATGTGCATTGTTTGCTTTGTTTTATATTATAGTTATGTGCCACATAATATTTCAGTGACACCCCAGGGGTTCCAGATTATTATTAGGGAGGTGAAAAGTCCCTATAGGCTGGTGACGTGATGTCTATCCCAACGTCATAGCACAATGCATGACTCACATGTCTGTGGTCATGCTGTGCAGAGAAGCCTATTGTGTTGTCAGGCACATAGAAACAGTGCATCCAATTGTGTACAGCACATCATACTTGATAATAAACACTGTGGTGCAGAATTATGGGTTGACTAAGCTTTTTATCACTGCTTTGGACCATACTCTTTTTACTGGTAAAAATGAGTGTCCTGAACCACAGACGGCATGTTGCACCAGCAGCAGCCTCAGATGTCGAGCTTACTCTTGTGCTCTCCTGTTGCTCCTTCGCCCATGTCACTCATGCACTTTCCCCCCTCGAATACCATCTGTTTCCCTCCTGCATTTTCTCTGTGTGTCCTCCTTACTCTCCAATCACAGCCGCCTTTTCTACAAATAATGTTGATTTGAGGTTGTTTTAAGACAGCTAACATGTCAGCTGATCAGTATTTGCTTTTAAAAGAAACATTACATTATGTATTATATTTATTATTATACTCTAGCTTATTTTTGTTTTATTTGTCTTATACATAGAACAGATTATTTGGAGCCTTTGGAATGACATCTCAGAATATAAATATAAATGAAATAATTTGGCAAATTTTGACTCTAGGGGTCATCTAGAAATATGATTCCATCATGACATAGAAATTTCTATTGCTGGACTCCTTTAGCCAGCAATGGATTTCCAGTGCTTGGTGAGATTGAAACTAGTTACAAAAAGAGGAAGAAAGAAAGGACGGAAGAAAAGAAGGAGAGGGAAGGAGGAGAAATCTTAACTTCCAATTTAAAAAAATAAAAAGAAAAGAAAACCCCAATAAACAAAAATATACTTTGAATGAGAAAAATAGAGACCAAAGAACTTAAATTAATCATTGAGATAGTTTTGTTGTTGTTGTTGTCAATGGATTTTTATTTTATTTATTTATATGTGGTGCTGAGAATCGAACCCAGGGAGGGCCTCATACATGCTAGGCAAGCACTCTACAACTGAATCACCACCCCAGCCCATAGGAATAGTTTTTTAAAAATCTTTCTGGATTCTAACTTTCAGAAATGGCTTTTCACCCGGTTGTAACTGACTCATAAGAAAGCAGGAATGCAGTTATCTTCTAACCAGGGAAATAAGGAGGCCTCAGGGTAACACCCCTTGATAAAGAGCCTTAGGTTAATGCCAGAAACACAGGCTTAGTAGGAATGACAATGACTGATGAGGTGTCATGGCTTGAGAAACTATAATCAGCTCTTAGATTTGAAAAATAACTGCATAAGAAATCTGACAATTTGCAATCATTATTTACATTGCAAGCAATTTCTTTGTTATAGATTTCCTTTAAACATTAAGGTACGGGAAAGTGTTTATTTATAAGCTATCAGTTCCTTTCAGAGACCTGGCAAAGAACTCTGGTAAAGAGCCAGTCTCTTGAGAGCAACTGACAGAACCCTTAGGAGGTGAGGTTGGAGGGGCAGAAAATTTGAGCTCTAATCCTGGTTCTACTGCTAAGTAGATTTGAGCTATTGTGGACAAATTACTTAGCATTTATGAACTTCAGCACTTCTGAACTTGATTATTTGTAAGCTTCCTTTTATATTTAACATTCTGTGGTATGATAATATTAACCCAAGTGGAAGTCATTCACATATTTTTAAAAAGTGTTTTACATGCAAAATTGATAAACATAGCTAATATGTAGAGCTAAGATGTGCTGTTTCTTTAAAGTCCTTTGGCATTTTTAGGACACAGTAATTTGCCTGGCTGAATTGAGTATGGAAACATGTATACTCAATCTGTTCATTCCACCAACATATGTTATTTGTCTAATGGGATCTGGTACTATGGGAAATGCTGAGGTTAATAACAATAAGTAAAATAAATAAATCAGACAAGGGCCCTACCCAGTCTCCTGTGGAGTTCTGAGTCAAGGTGAGAAGACAGACATTAATCCCATAGTCACACAAATATGCATCACAAACCACAAAGTAGGAGGGAAGGGAATAGGGTGCTAATATATAAAAGAGGAATCAAATCTAGTAAGGGGGAAAGTGAGAGAACTTTTGCAGTCAAATTTGTAGATTCTTTTTATGTTATGTTTAAGTCATTGGGTCCTGTATTTATGTTTCTTTCTAAGTATGATGTTAGCAACTTGGACTAGTTGCAGAGCTTCTGGGGGTAAAGCTTTTATTCCTGAGCTTCACATGGATCAATGTGAGTTAAAATAACACATTTCTTGGAAAATATGAACAATGAAATAGGAATTATTTTAAAATATTTTTATATAAATATCAACATTCTCATAAGAATTCCACTACTCTTCTGTGGCTCAAGAAAGTAAAGGTGATGGATGCAGCTCAGAGGTAGAGAGCTTGCCTGGCATGCACAAGGCTCTGGGTTCAAGCACCCAGCACTGGGGGTGGGGGGAAATGAAAGCATCAAAGTAAAAGAAAACTATGAATCATCATTGGTCTTTTATGAACATGGGATTTGGAGTGGGGATATAACTCAGTATAGAGGGCTTGCTCTAGCTCTACCCCCAGCATGTGTGAGGTCCTGGGTTCAATTCCCAGTTCCACCAAAAAAAAAAAAGTGGGGGGGATTTGATTACAAGTGCGGGGGTGCCAAAATTCTGATGATAGAGAAGGAAGTGGCCAAAATTTCTGGGGATCAGAACTTGCAGGTTGGGTTGCAACATGCATTGTGTCTTTGGCCCACAGAGTTCTGTGCATTACACTCTGATCAGTTTTCATTTGTCATTTACATTCTGGTACGGCCTTTTCTTTTTCCCTTGTTGATTGATAACTCTAGCTATATTAATGAAATGTCTAAAATTCCAGCTTTTGCACACAGAAATACATCTTTTATAAACTGGAGAATATGACTGAAACAGATAGCTTGCATCTGTTTGGAACCAGTACCCCTTATTGGAAAAAAGAAAACCCAACTTTACCATCAAATCTAATTAGGAACAGATTTTTCTTGTTCCATAATGTAACTTTTTACTTGAAGATGTTAATAACTCAGGTGCAGAGTAACATTTTTCAGGAGCATCAAATCTTGCTCAAATCTTGCTAATCTGACTATCTGAAATTAAAATACATTGCAAAGAAATACCAAGCTACAGGCATTTTTCATCATCATCATTATTATTTTTTTCCTGAAATGTTCTGAATTGCATGCACCCTAGATGAACTCCTGCAGGACCATGGACATGGGATGTGGGAGGGGAACATACTCCTGGTCTGATGTACAGGTTCTAGTTAGTGAAAATGCTGGCACCCGGGAGGGACAGTGAGACTTGCTAAGGAGTCCCTCCACCCCTGTCTGTTGGCAGATGCTGAGCCTAGACTGACTGCTCCCTTTACACAGGAAAAACCACAGACAGAAAGTAGTGGTTCTTGAGGATCCACTGACTGCTTCACTCAGTCTACGGACTTTTTTTCAGATAGCAAAGGTTTTTATTCTCTTTTTCATTATTTCTCTTTCTCTAGTTCTGATTATTAATTCTTAAAATGGAACTTGTTCTTCTATCTCATTCTATGCCTTGTTCTTTTTTTTCCCCAGTCTTTTGTTTTCTAGGAGAACATTTCCCATTTGCTCTGGGCATCACTGAGCCAGTGTTCTGCAGGGTTTGCTCTGTCCATGATTGTCTCAGATGCAGATTTAAATTCTGCTCTGGCATATATATTGTCTTTCCTTGAATTCTTTTGTCCATTTCCCTAGTGGCTTCCATTTTCATCTCTGCCTGTATTTCAACCCACCCTATTTATATTGTTCTCTATAGTTTCATAGAGACAATGTCTGCCATATTTTGTGGACACAAGTATCATTTTCTGAAATTTTATCTTATTCCCTGTAGAAAGTCTTTTTTTTTTTTTTGAGATATGTTTTTCTACCAATGCTCAAACCAGTACTCAATTTTTTTTTCTTGTGCTGCAGAATCTTTTCAATGGCCCCATTTTGAATTCTGTTTGTTTTCTCCTCTTGTAGTGAGATGTCTGTCTGGATCCAGCATTTGTGGACAGACAGGGCTGCAGGGAGTTAGTGAGTCCCACTGTCCCATGTGGCCGCCAGCATCTTCACCCTCTTATAACTAGAAACTGGACATCAGATCCAGGTCTGTGACCCCGTGTCCACAGACGGGCAGGCATTCATCGGGGGTGGGACGCTGGCCTAGGAATACATGGGCCATCTTCGCTGTCAGAGCTTCTGCCTTGTAGACAGAGTTAGACGGAACCTTCCTAGGACAAATGTGAAACAAATGGGAAGGGCTTGCCAAGACAGAGCCCTCCCCAGCCTCCTCCAAATGCTGCTTCTGCTTGCAGGTGCTTCTCCAGGGATAGCCATTCAGCTCAGGTTGTCACGCAGGGCAGAATTTTCCTTCACCCCCCAGCTCCATTGGGTTCTGAAGGTGAGGAGTGAAGAGGGGCAGAGAGCAGTGGGAAGGAGGCCACTGTTCCCCCTGCAGTGCTCCCCTTTTTCCTGTCTTGCATCTTAGAGCCAGGGGTAGATGTTAGGGAGTGAGGCCAACCTTTTCTACCTTCTCTAAGCCCAGCAAGATGGCTCAGGATGGAGGCTCAGGAGCTAGAGGGCCCAGGTTCAAATACAAGCTCCACCTCATGCTTAAGTTCTCTGTGCCTGTTTCCTCATCTGTGGTTCTATCTTATAGAGGATTTGGGAATATTCAGGACACATGAAGTGTAGAAACAGCGAGGGGTACGTATTAAGTGCTCTATACATGTTACCTATTACTAATATATTTACTTTTATCCTGAGGTGGAGCATGCATATAAAAATGTGTGTTCTGGGCTGGGGTTGTGACTCAGTGGTAGAGCACTTGCCTAGCATGTGTGAGGCCCTGGGTTCAATTCTCAGCACTGCATATAAATGAATAAAATATTAAAGGTCTATTGACAACTAAAAAAATATTTTTAAAAAAATGTGTGTTTCGGTAGCTTTTGGTGCAGTTCTTCCCTCTGCACCCTCTGCCCCCAGCCCTGCTGCTACCTATGATCATCTCTTTATTTTGAATCACTGTGGTCAGTTTTTCTGGTTTTGTATATTTTCATGAATTTTTTTAAGATTCATCAATTTGGATAAGGACATATTAGGCTCTTCTGGTGTGCTGTCCTGCCAACCCACTCGTCTTCCTAATTCTATCTGACTTGAAGTAGTCATTATATGACATAAGTTTCATTTGCAAAATCTCTCATGCTTGGGCTAGGGCTGTAGTTCAGTGGCAGAGCACTTGCCTATTATGTGTGAGGCACTGAGTTCAATCCTTAGCACCACAAAAAAAAAACTAAACAAATAAAGGCATGTTGTCCATCTACAACTCTTAAAAAAAAAAAATTTAGATCTATCATGCTTATAGAATGTGATATTATTTTGGTGTCTTTGACATACTTCAAATCATATTTTAAGAGGCTATTACACATATCATAGAAAACAAAACCAATTCTCTTGTACGTTTCTTTGGTTCTGTGGTACACAGCCCAGTATTATTCTAAGTAATGTGTAGGTATTTTTTATTGTAAGCTATAGTTTATTAAATATACTTTTTAGATTTTCAGATAAAAATTGTTTTTCAAAAAAGAATGTCTTCATTAATGATTAATGCTTTTAACCATTCATTCAAGGAAATGAATAAGAAATGTTAGCAAAGCCGGGAAAACTGATTCATCTTGACTCATGAATGTTCAAACTGATTCTCTGCTTAAAATCTCCATAAAATCTACAGTATATTCAACAATAATTTGGGCTTGTGGTATCTTTTAAAGCATTATCAGTTTTCTATACTTGAAGTATTGAGACAAATATGTTCATTTCTCTTTATCTGAGCAGGACCTTTCACACTTCAAAACTTTATTTAAACCATCCTTTATGGTCTTGTAGAAATTCCCTTCCTGCAGCCACCAGCTCCCAAGAAAGAATGAGAGCTCATTCACTCTCATTGTGGCTGCAGGAAAACCTGCTGAATTACAGCTTTCTTTTTTTAACTTTAGTTTTTATGAGCAAAAATTTTGTGTGTGTGCGTTTGCGTGTTGTCTTTCTTGACAGCACAGTTTAATTTAGTTGAACGGAAAAAAAATGCAGTTTTATGTAAATGGTCACTTAGGGAAGATAAGTTTTGCCTCCAAAAATCAAGCAGGAATCTCTGACCAGTGTAGTCCTTTGATTTCTGCTTCTTTTAGTATTGTCACAGCAAGACTCTAGCACTGCTTTAGTGGGTCCCATTGTATTGCCAAGGAAGGCCCAGTGGGAAGGGCTTGCCTGCACCTCCCAGCCATCTCCCCTCCCCTGAATATCAAGTCCTATAATTACAGCAGACATTCTGATCAACCCCCTCCCCTTCTGTGAAATGATGTCATTGCATGTCAAACAGGGGATTAGCACAAGGAAAGAGGTCCCCCTGACATTTTCATTTTCGTTAAGAAGAATTTGGCTGCACTTCTGTTTGTTAACTGTTGTCTTACTTCATAGGAGAAAATTTTAAAAAGAAGAAAAAAAAAAAAGCAAGTAAAACTTGAAAATGTAGAAGCAGAGGGTGCCTGCTGAATGGAGATGTGCTCTGTAGCGCCACTCTGTCAATTAGCAAAAGCGCCAGGGACACAAAGCATGCCTGGGAAAACGCCTCCTTTTCTTACAAAAGCAGAATATCCTTCTTCGCAAGGCCCACAATGACCTGAGCTCTGCTGCAGAGAATGTCCCTGAAAAATGAAGGCAGAGACCAGGGCCACTGCTGGGTAGAAAGGGAACTCGGGCGGCAGGTCCCTTCAGGCCTCTGAAGTGTTCCACTTTCTCAGGATGGCGCTGATGGAGTGTGTCGTCCAGGCTCATTTATTACTTCTCAGGGTAAAGCTCTTAGTTCCCTTCCCACGTGAGAAAAATAAATCGGGACCGCGGTGGAAGCCTGATAGCACAGAGTTTATCAATCATTTCCAAGTCCTCCAGCAAAAATAAACATGGGAAGGGGAGTCATGTCCCCCTTTGAAGCACTCTCATAATAACCTGAGTCGGAAAAATGGGGTTCAAATACCAGCTCTGGGGCTTTTACTTAGCTGTGTGACCTTGGGTCGTTTACTGGGTTGCTCTGAGCCTCAGTTTGCACATCTGATCAATGGAGTTAACCAGCAGTAGTCCCCTCATCTCATTGCTGTGTCTGGTACCAATCAGCAGTTGTTTTTCACCTTCAAAATGGCATTTTCTTTCAGAAAACAGGCTGGTGTTCTGACATGAGCCTATTACTGTAAAAGCAGAAACCCTTCTCCTTTCCTTCCCCATTTGTCCGTGGGGTGCAGAATCAGGTGAGGGAACCGACTCTGGCCATGCTGGGTACCCTCCCTGTGGCATGACTACGAACCATGAGGTTGAAGGCCACCTGCATTAGGAGAGGCTTTAGAATTTTAACCTTTTTAAAATTTCCCCAGACCTTTGGGAGAGAAAAAGTCCCCACAGATTTTTCTTGGGAGGTTTTACAAACCCGTACAATGTTTCTCAGTTGTGTATATGTGGACAAGATAACTTGATTAGCATTAGTTTCTTTGGTTCTGAACTGTCTTGTGAATCCAGTCTAAATCAGGCCCTTCTACCAGGTAGTAATTTTGCATCCAAGTTGCCTGGGACCTTTCCACTTTCTTTCTTGTTTTGCCTTGAAAGGAAGGTGCTATTTCTCTTTCCTGCCTGAATTTTCAGGTCTCGTTACCTAGTTGACGTTTCTAGAGTATGGTATTTTAGGAATAAGATTTAAATCTCACTGAGGTACAGCATAACTGTCAGGGTATTTGGTTGTTAAGTAGAAAGGACACCGGGATGTGCCAAGGTCTGTTTGAGGGGTCTAGAAAGGGCTAGACCGTCTGAATCACCTGTCCTTTGCTCTTGAGTGCAGTATGCTGAGGATCTGCCTACCATGTGAAGAGCCAGTTACCACAGGTACCACAGCTCTCACTTGAGTGTCTCCTGAGTTTTTCTTCTGAATTCATGGAATATTGCTGTTGTTTCCTCCACCCCCACCCCTGGTCCTGCTTGGATTCTTTGAAATACAGGACAGCTGTCTCAGGACAAGTTACCTGAACGTACGTGTAGCACTCAGGAAGGCCATTACCAACAGGAAGTTGGCAGTTGCTTTTGGAAGCTGAAATTGCTGTCTGGAGGTGGCTGGAGGCCCTTTTCCTGGTGACAAGGGTCACCTTCCTAGTGTCTCAGTTGTGTCTCCTTCAGGTTCCTAGCATGATGTTGTCAGCCACAGCCTGTCCTCATCTGTAGGATTGGTTCTCTGGGATAATTTAAAATCTGCCTCACCCTCCCTCAAGACCTCCAAGCCTAGCTGACAGGAGAAGGGAGACTTTTCTTAATCATTTTACTCCTTCTCTCTGTCAGATCCTGCCCATCATCACAATGTTTGGTCCCTTTACTCAATTATTGGAGTCAATTATTGGACTTCTATTAGAGTATGTCTTTGAGTTGTTTTGCATTCTTCTCTGATTATCAACTACAAACTTACATATTTTGTCTGTTGAGTCAAAGACAACCTGTAGGGAAAATCTTATTCAGAGATTGCTAAAATGAGTGTTTTGAGTTAGTCATTCCCTACCAAGAATATTTTTTTTGCAAAAATAATACCAAAATTTATTTTATTATTTAAGTGTATGCATTTGACTTAGGGACAGAGTGCTTGCCCAGCACACACAGACCTCACAGACCTTCCCCGGCACACCACATACACACACACACACACACACACACACACACAGCTTGATTTTAAGTGTTTCACCTCTGGTCATTTCAAGTTGATTCAGATTTCTGCATCTTCTCTCACCAAAGGCTCAAGTGCCCTTCCCTGCTCCTGAGGGCTCTGCTCACAGCACCATGTTGGCTGGGTTGTTGGTGTGGCTTGCATTTTTGTCTATCAGAACTCTCAGGGGCTGAGTAATAATTCACAGTAACAACAACAAAAAAAATCAGTTCAGTGCATTCATCAGGATGGCTTCTTGTCATTAAAGCAACTATTCCATTTTTATCTTTCTCGGGATGTCAGACCATGTGATGATAGATCTGGTAGTTGGCTGTTAACCTGCCTGTGTATGACCCATTGACCCATTGACCATATGCTATAGTTAGTTGATCATTTCAACAGCCTCCATTTCTGAAGAAGCTTTGAGTGTGTTGTTTTTCCTAGATGAGTTTCCAAGTGGGTGTATAAGCAATAAATATGCTTCATATCTACTATTTTCAGGAGGCCACAAATTAAGTCGTATTTTCCAATGGAACTACATGAAAATATTAAGATCTTAAACCGTTAAGACCTATTCTTCCAGAATTAAGTGGAAGCAACTTTCCCTAATTTGCCTGGCCAAATCAAGCAAGAGTTGATTTTAAATGATCTGTATAGGAAAAGCTCTGGTTTGGAGATCTGTCTTTGAAAATACCTTTTATAAAGATAAGTTATAAGAGTACATCTCTGCATTTATCTGATTATTATATTTGGGTTTCTTTCTTTCTTTCCTTTTCTCTCTATCTCTCTTTTCTTCTCTTCCTTCTTCCTAATATTAAGAATTAAATCTAGGGCTTCACACATACAAGGCAAGTGCTCTATCTCTGAGCTACATCCCCAACCCTTTTTATAGATTCTATTTTGAGACACTGGTAAGTTGCCCAGCCTGGCCCCAAACCTGTGATCCTCCTGCTTTAGCCTCCAGAGTAGCTGGGAATACAGATATGTGATACTAGACCCAGCTAAAATTTGGATTTTCAATTATTGTGATTCCTTAAAACAGGGCATATGTACCTATGTCCAAAATTGGCACCAGAAGTGGTTTGAGGTGACTCAGAATTGAATTTTGCTTTTTCTTAATAATGTCCAATATGAGTCAAAGCTAGCTTTCTTTCTTTCTTTTTCCCCAGTTAGGTGGTAAAGTAACCTTAAAAATACTTAAATGAGATCAAAATTTCCTAAAAGCTCCAAACAACTGTTCATCCTTTGTTTCCAACATTTAAAAATAATTGACATGGAAAAAGTATCAGTCTATAGTCCTATGTTGGAAACATGAAGAATGGCCAACTATTCTGGGTTTTTTTACCAGCAGGTGGCATGACTTATTACTGTATTGGTGACAACGTAAAAATCAATATATCTTATGAATTTAAATTATTATACAATTAAAAGTGATTCCCAAACCATTTGCCCCAAATATAACATTCAAAAGTTTTAGGCCCTTATTATGTAAAGAGTTATTACAAACAAATAAGTAAAGCCTTAACTTTTCAATAGGAAAAGAAAGGGTATAGGAACATTCATTTTACACATACAAAGGAGAATGGTAGACACACCACATACAAAAAAGCCAGTAAACATGTTGAAAATATGCAGACTCCTATGAATTAAGAAATATGAGTGAATACAAAAAGATATAAATTTTTACCTATAAATTGAAAGACTTTAAAAAATGGTACTACTTATCATTGGCAAAGAGGTCAAGATAGCCACCTTCCTGTACTTTTATTTGGATATGAACACCCTTTCTGAATTGGAACTTTTCCACATGTATCAAGAACCTTAAAAATGCTTATATATTTTGAGTTAGTTGTTCCCTACCAAGAATTTATTTTGTGGAGACAGGCAGAGATATGCACAAAAACTTATGCAAAAAGATGCTTCCTACCACATTATTTATGTATGTGAGAAACTAGGAAATAAACTCCTAATGTTCTCAACAATAGTGAATGGAGTAATTAATGATAATTGATAGGATGCAATATTCAACCTACATTATAAATTGTATATTCATGGAATCTTCACTGATGTATAATGTTGAGTAAAAACTGTGAGTGGATAGTTCATGTAGGTATTTTTCAGTTTGATCACAGTTTAATGCCTAAGGGATTTTTTGCACCTTCATAGACAAAATACACCCAAATTTTAATATGAGTCATCACATTGATTTTCATCCTTATCTTTTTCTGTACTTTTTACTTTTTGTGTTAATGGAACATAGTATTTTACAGTCAGGAGAAAGTATAAGCATTTTTAAAAATGATAAATCTAATGTTTGAGTCATAAATCACTATCACTTTTGTATTTCTCATGGAAATGAGATTGAATAGTAAGTTCTATATCTGGAGAAAATAGAGCTCTTTTGATTCAGAGGTTGGAAAGCTCTTATGAATACTAACCTCAGAAACCTCAAACTGGTATGTAGTGCAATAATGACATGGCACGAGAAGCCACAGATGTCAGTCTGAGTTAAGGAAGTTGGAGTAGATACATAAAACAGCCCTAAGAGAAAAGCATGTACTCATCCAAGAGCCCCAGCCCCGTTAACCTTGGGGTCAGTGGGTGCCTCCATATTGAACCTGCATCAAAGTGCATCCTATTGGGCCGGCGTCTTGGACACCTGGGTTTTTGTTCTGGCTGCTCTGCTGTTACATTTTGTACCTAACCTTGGGCAAGTCACCAAACTCTCTGAATACTGAATTTTCTTCCAGTGCTGGATGTTTATTCTTTTTTGGAGTTTGGCACTCCAAAATACAATTTCTAGCCCCGTGAGGTGAGGTGTGAGTCTGGGGGTGTCTGGCCAATGCTGAGGCAGATGGAGGCTCCTTCTGGCTCACACCCTTGGCTCCCATGTGTCTGAAGTCATCTGGTCCCTGTCATTTTCGAATAATAAATTACCTTGGAAAGGACTACAGTGGAGGGTGAGAAAGGCAGTTTAGTTCTGACTTGGGGATCACAAAATGAAAAAGAATAAATATGTCGCAGAATGTGAACAAGCCTGAGGTAGACTTTAACAATATTTTTTTCTTATGTAAAAATTAATGTTTGTAATTATCACTAGGCTAATTTTCCCCCCATCCATGGTAAGAAGGCAGTAGAGGTTTGTCCTTTATTCCAGGTCCACAAGAGGGGCCCAGTTCAGGGGATTTTATTTTTTAATCTTAAAGACAACTTTATATTCCGAGAGACATTGCATAGGAATGTTTTGTAAACTCTTTACCTTGACCACAATTATAGAAAATGTATGGTAAGCCCCACTTTTATAAAATGGAAATAAAAAGTTAAACAAAACACTATCCATGTTTACTATCTGCAACAGATGATGACATTTTGTAGTCCGTTTTTATTAAAATATACTGGTTTGGACGCCAATTTGATTTCATGCTATGCTAAAGAATTGCAAAAAATTTTATTTTTATTAAAAAAAATAGTGATATGGAGCTTTGGAAGAGATACCTGAAATGAAGAGAAAAGCTATTGTATTCTTGAGAACTATTAAATATCACTTACAGGTTTCTTTACAGAGAAACAGAAACAGAAAAAGATCCTTTCTCTGTTAAGTTCATTGCAAAAGAAACAAAGACAAAAAGAAAATAGGAAAAACTAATTTTAAAAGGGGAGATGTGAGGGGTGAACGTGGAAAGAGAGAGAGAGCAAGAGAGCGAGAGAGCGAGCGCAACCTGTACCTGTATCTGATGTTTTCAAAGAATAGAGTCTCTGAACTTATGCATATGGAAGCGATCACATAGATGCCAATGAATGAAATCACCATCAACTTTAGACCACATGGGATAAAATAAAAGAACCAAGATCTAAGTGGGCCTGGTTTTGTTTCTAGTGTCCATCTAGACATTGCCTTTTTCATGCGGGTCCCAGTCTCAAGTATATGAGTTGATTTGAATGAAAGGGTGACCAGACAGTAAAATTGCTCAAGGCAGCAACCCCTGAGTGGGGGCAGGGGTGCGATGTCCACTTCATGTGTTGCATCTTGACCTCTCAGTGCTTGCAGGTGCCCACCAGCCTCCGGTGTTCTATGACTGTGTTTTTTCTGCTGTTTGTGTCTCGCAGAGCGCCAGCCAAGCTGCTGTAGGGTGCAGCACCCTGTACCCACATATTGTTTCACTTCCTCCCTGGACCCTGTCACCTCCCCACAGTCCCTTCTCACACTTCACTCTTCTGCCCTGCCACTTCTTTCCTATTTCCTCCTGGTTGCCCCCCATCTTCTGTCCCTGCACAGCAGTCCCAGCGGCAGCGTGGCGTCCCCCTGCGCTCAGCCGGTGGGGGTGAGCAGCAGTCACCAGTGCTCCAGGATGTAAGGGGTTGGAGGTACTTGAACAGGACTTGGTAGCTACAAGCCTTTAATATCTTTGGTAGGTTTTTTTCATCTAATTCTCACTGGACTTGTGCCCAGTGAGAATAAGACAAAAAGACCTGAATTCAGAGTCTGTGTTCCAGGCATTTTACCAGCAGACCCACCCAGTCTTAGTGCTCAGTGGGTCTCTTAAAATCATGAACACATTGCCCAGTAGGCAGAGAGTGACCCTTCCGGCTCCTGGCTGGCCAGGGACCCTGAAAGGCTAGACCCTGTACTGTGGGAACTACCAACTTGGGTCCTCATGTTGCACAACCCAGAAAGCCTGACAGTGCCCTAGAAGGCTTTTCTCCATTGAGCCCAAGAAACAGCCCGTAGAGTCATTCTGTGTGGAAATGCCATATATGGAGAGGTTCTGAGCCGATTTTATGTTTGGTTTGTAAGAGGATCATGGTTTAAAAAAAGAAAGAAAGGGAGAAAAGGAAGAAAAGCCCAAGGCAATGATATCATGTAACCAAGAGGCTTGGTTAAAAAGAACATACTCCTTTGGATCCTTTCCACCCTAAATCTGGATTAAGGTGGGGGGCCACAGCAAATCCACCTCCCCAGTGCTTCTGGCTGACCCGCCCCAGCATCTTCACCCCTAGCTGACTGACTGCTCGCCGGTCTCTCCCAGCGCAGCTCTGCAGAGAGGCTTCGAAGCTGCAGAGCGCTGCCACGTGTTTCTGCAGATGAGTGGTTTTTATTATTTCTGGAACTCAGCCCCCAGCCCTAAATCCTAAAATGCTGACAGGGCAAAGCAAAAGGGACCTGTGGAGTCCCCGACCCAGCGACAGTCTGGTGGCCCTCCCCATCTTGGCACAGTGCCCAGCCTGACTGCCTGGAGGAGCCAGTGGCAGCAGCGGGTATGTGCTCAAGGACTGGGCTGCCCTTTCTGTGCCCACTCTGTGGCCCCGCCCTCCCACCTCATCTGCTGGGCAGAAGGCTGATTTTTTTTTGGGGGGGGGATACTGGATATGGAACCCAGAGGTGCTTAACCACTGAGCTTTATCCCCAGCCCCGCCACTTTTTTTTTTTTTTTTTTTTAGTGACAGGGTCTCTCTGAGTTGCTTAGGGCCTTGCTAAGTTGCTGAAGCTGGCTTTGAACTCCCAATCTTCCTGCCTCAGCCTCCCCAGCCTCTGGGCTTACAGGCATGTTCCACCATTCCCAGCCAGAGGGCAATTCTTACATAGACAAGTGATGGGAAATGATTTTAGGTCCCTCATGGGATGCAGTTCTGTGCTTACTGTGGGGGGCAGAAAATGCTCGCTATTTGAACAAGAGCAATTCCCTAGCATAAGTTTAAATTAAAATCAGTCAGTCAAACAAACAAAACGGTAAACTGACCTTAACATATGATGCAGAAGAATCAAAGAATAAAACAGAACTACCATGGATCATTTTTATATGGGCTGTAGTTCATATATTTGAACATTTTCAGCTGTGGTTCTTATTGTCTCTCAATAGATTGGGGGGCAGGTTGAGGCATAGAGTTTGTGAGTGATTTGAGGACAAGATGTAATTATTCAAAGTCCATCTTCATAGTTCATCTGCCAGAAATAGGATTTTTGGGTTCTTGTATGAAATCCACAGTGAAAAGTTGGATTGTTTAGGTGTTAATATGTTGGAGTTCTAATAAATGATTCTTCTTCTTGTTATGTTCTGTGTGTGTGCAGTTATAATAGAAAAACACAATTATTGAGTAAATGTAGAAAAGTCTTTACACAGACCATAAATAAACTGCCCAGTTTGATGGGATTCCCAGAAAAGAAAATGTGAAATTTTAGTCCTGAGAATTTAGTAACCAAAGAATATGCCACCATGTTGAGAAGCCAAATATAAAAGAGAATGTTTAATGCAATCCAATAGGCAAACAAATACATTTCCTTTTTAGGGCCGCGGGGCGAGGCAGTACAGCGGGGCCTTGTTTGAACACCCTGAACAGAATCCAGCCTTTTAATAACCAACTTAAGGTCGCCATTATGAAACTGTCCACAACTGGGTTGTGTCTTTGTGTCTTCCCAGAGAGGATGCTGGTTTGACTCCAGAATGGTCCAAACTCTGTTTTTTATTTTAAATTCATCTATCTCTTAGAAAACATCCCTCCTGGGCTCCCCGCTTGCTACCATGTTGTCAGGAGTTTCTTCTAAGGTACCATCAATGCATTTGTTTGTAAGTTTCCCTGAGCTGCCAAAATAAGTTGGAACAAACTGGGTAGTTTATAACGACAGAAATTCCTTCAATCACAGTTCTGGAGGCCAGAAGTTCAAGAGCAAGGTACTGGCAAGGCTGGTGACCTGTGGGGGCTGGAAGGGAGGAAGCAGCTGTTCCATGCCTCTCTCCTGGACTCTGGTGGTTGAAGGCAACCCTTGGCATCCCTTAGATTGCAGAGCTATCACTCCAATATCTGCCTCTGATGTCACATGGCATATTCAACTGGTATGTCTATGTTTTCTTATGAGGATACACCTTATAAGGGCTGATCCTAACCCTATATGACCTCATTTGAACTAATTACATCTATAAAGACCCTATTTCCAAATGAGGTCCCATTCTGAGGGGGCAGGTGGCTGTGCATTTGGGGGAATGCTGTTCAATTCAGTGCCCTTCTCTTCTCTTCTCTTCTCTTCTCTTCTCTTCTCTTCTCTTCTCTTCTCTTCTCTTAGATCTGCTGTAGATTGCAAAACCTAGTACTTGAGCTCACTAGATCTCCTAACTAAAGAAGAAGGAAAGAGAGGAAAGACTTGATTCTTGGCGATAAGCCCTGAGAGGGGTCTCACTGGCTTCAAGTTCTGAAGCTTTAAGTACTTTGACTTAGTGCTATCTATTTTGCTTGTTTGGAGACTTCTATCCCTTCTCTTATTCTGTTGTTTTGTTTTATTACCAGATTCCAAGCTGAATTTCCTGCAGTTGAGGCTGCTGGATAAAGAACTTGGGACACATCAGGCATTATTCTTGGGTCTTTCAGATGAAGAGTTTTAGGGTGCTAGGGGGAAAATGAGCCAAGCAATGCTTCTGAGAAGTGGTCTGGGCCATGACTAGAAATCTGAGACCTCAGGCTGCTGGGTGAAGTGCTAGAATGTATTCATTCTTACCCCTCAAGACATAGCTCCCTTTTCTCTTGGCCATCTGAGCTGCTGGAAGACTGTTGCTGCTTGTGTGAGCTTCAGGAGGGTCCGTGCCTGCCTAGCTCTGGTGCTGCCTGTGAATCACACTCTGTTTTGGCGAAAATCACGCTCTGTACAGCTGTGGGGGGCACCGTCTGGCACAAACTCCCTCCTCAGTTCAGTTTGTTAGTATTTTTGAGAACTACCTTTGTGCAGATTTGCCCCCTGGACAAACAGGGGAGGACATTGGTCTCTAAAGAGAGTGACAGAAACCCCAGTGGGAAGTGTCACTAACCCAGTGTAAAATTATAGAAAAATCCTCTTGGGGATTTGGGATCTCTTGCATCAACTTTTGTATTTCTCTGCTGAGAGAAAATACTAAACCTCAGAGGAACACAAAGAAAGAGAGTGATATTAAACACAGAAGGATTTTCATTTTTGGCAGCAGCCCCCATACTTAAGAAAAAAAAAATACCCCGTTTCTATTGTCATGCACCTGTCATGACTGTAAATGAGTTCTTTTTCTGTCTTGATGGATGGTGGTCTTAAAAGCTTGCTGTTTTTCATTAGCAGAGTGCCAGTGCTAATGCTTTGTCATTCTGATGGAGTCTAATGCACGAATCAGTGTAATTATTCAGTGTTTGCATAATCAGCAAGATTTTGAAGAGAAATGTTGCACAACTCAGAAGTGGCCTAATTTCACCTGACAATATTCCATTTAGACGCCAAGCATTTCCTCCAAGAAGCAGTGAAGTGCTGGTGGATTTTCTCGTGGCCCACAGCGAAGATGGTGGGAAATGGAGCCGTCCTAAATCACTTGCTAATTATGAGATGGCCAGTGGTCCCGTAGAGGGTCTCGCTGTAAATTTGAATTTATGTTCCTCCCTATTAGTTTAAAAATGTCATATATTTATTATGCATGAAGCGTGATGTTATTCCACGTGGAGCCAGTAATGAACCACCAGTCAAATCCATTAAGTTTCATTCAGGAGTCATATAAGACCTGAAATGTGGACAGTGAGAGGAATCCTTACGGAACCCTGAAGTTGGAAGGAGATGGGCCAAGCAAGGGACTCACTGAGAGTGATTTGGGGAAATCTACATAAGTTCAATTCATACTCTTCTTTCGCTTTTGCAAGAAAGTAGTCCGTTCCGTTGAGCCCTTTTAGGAAGCTTGGTGATGCCGTTTGCAAGAAGGGAAACTGAATTTTTCATTAACTCATTTAAATCAATTTATTTCAGCCCAGCATGAGACCAGAATCGAGAATCTGAACATTGCCCCAGGGCTGGATCTCACAGTCACCCAGCTCATCTAATTTGGACTAGATAACGTTTTTCATTAAATCTAAAAATAATTCCAGGCAGGCCACCTTTCCAGGGATTTCTGTGAGGGAATCATATTCTAGGGAAGAGGGCTTGTCTTTGTTTGATGGAGCTGGTGGTGGCTTTTCAGTCTGGGTTTGTTCCTCTTTCCTCTGTGAAGCCAGTTTGCCTTAGTCTTTATTCTTGATGAGAGCTAGTAAAGAGCATAGCTAACCGTTACCGAGTGCTCACCTTGTGCCGGGTGCCGTCTTAAGCACCTTACATGGGACTAATGTAATCCTCATCAACCTCCCAAGGGGGTTTCTCTACATAACCATGAGGAACCCAAGGCCCAGGGTATGAGATAGAGAATATGAGAGTCCAGAGCCACACAGCAGTGTGTGGTGGAGGTGGGGTTCAGACCCTGTGGGAATCTCACTCGAGTCTTTTGCTCCATTCTGAAGATGCTCAGGTATTCCTGGGAAGTTCTTTAACTTCTATATTCTGAGGAGCTTGCAGGTCTGATCCAATGGATGCCAAGCACAGGAAGTACTTGGTTTTGACATGCAGCAGTGGCCCCTCTCTGGGGCAGCTAAAACCTTTTTCAAAAGCAGAAGCTGGTTGGCCATGGGATGTTCTAGAGGACACTCTCCTTAGTGGCCGATGGAAGAATACAGTTTTTCAAACTCCTTAAAAGCCAAGAACCAAATTGCTCACATCATTCTTGGTCAAGGTGCATCAGGAAGGTGCTTTGTCATGGGGCCAACATCTGGAAGGACACTTGGGTTTCATTGCCTGCTCTAGAGCCATCTGTGTTCCAGGTAATATGAACTACTGAATGAGTCCTTTGCTATAAATTATAAAATGAAAGACAGTTGGTGACTGGGTAAGAAAGGCAGGCCATTGGCAGAGTTGCCTGGTGCTGGAAAGCCCAGGGCAGAGCCTACAGAGGACATTCCTGACCGTGCACACCCCGCTGGGTGATTGATTGGCCAGTAGGCAGGGGTCCTCCGAGGGACTGCCCATCCTTTCCTCCTGCTGTAGACAGAAAAGCATTGGTGTGGTCCAATGGCCAGCTGGGAGGGGAGGACTTGGAAGACATGTCAAGGGAGAAAATTGGTGACTATTCGATGGACTGGAGTTGGTGGCTGTTGCCTGGGAAATCTGCTGACTACAAAATGCACCAGCAGAGGGTCCAGTTCACTGTCTTCCCTAACAGATTTATAGACTGAAAAACAAAGCCTCTTACCGGACTCAAATGAACATGTTAACATGAGAATTCAAAGAAGTCTCTGCAGAGTTCAGGACAGTGATTTCCAAACTTCTTTTGTTTACAAAGAAAGGAGAGAATCACCCAAATTAAGGGAATGGTAAGTTTCCCTAAACATAAGACCAACAGGTTATAAAGGGGTTACCCCTGTATAGCAAAGGTTTTACGGTATAAACATACATTGTATGGTTGTTATGAGGGCTCTGAAGATTTTTAAAATAGGAATTATTTCATAAAATGTTAGTTTCATAAAACATTTCTTTTGTGATGCTCTTATGGAACCAAAGGACATCCCACTTAGTTAAACCTCTTCTGAGGCTTTATTCCATGGTATTTTCCATTTCACTCTGAGACTGCATAGGGCTCCTGAGAATTCTCCATCCTTCCTGTCTTCTGAGGACTCAGGAGACCGCCCTTTGGTCCTTCTGTTAATGGAGACCAGCCGAGACCCAATAAAGAAGCACACCCACAGGGAGGTCTTTGCTAATAGCACTTGAGGCAGAAGCCCCCTGTTCTCCATGTTATCTTGCTACTTTTGAATATTCTTCTTTTCCAATTAATTGCATAAAGACCAGACCAGCTAACCCATTTGTCAGCATCACTTGGCAGAGAAGGGGTTGCGGGTTATGAATATAAGGATACCCAGGTCTCCGTATTTCAGGGTAGGATCCAGGGATCTGCATTTGGAACAAGTTTATGAGATGATTCTTACTCTCATCAGATTCTGGGGGTACCTGATCCACTTCCCACACACTCAGGAGATGCTGAGGTGGGGAAGGGAAACAGGAGAGGAAAGGAATCATAGAGTGTAGTGTGGTGTGGTGTCACTGGGAGGACGGTCCTGAGGAGGTGGACCTCTACTGGGGCTGTGAGGGTTCTTGGCATCATCAGGGAAAGGAATCTATGGATGGGTTACAGTGAGGCCAGGTTGATTTTACTGAGGGAAAAGAAAGACGTCTACACTTGGAGAGGCAGGGTAGAGTGTCAGCCTTGGAGAGGAACGCCTTAGTGACATCTTAGCTGGGCATGTTTATACATGCAAGATCAGTAGTAGAGGGACATGATCTAACAGGGTGTTTTCAGTTCTCCTTTGTGTTGGTAACTGGACATGTTGACCTTTACCAGAATGAGAGTCATTTACAGTACCTGTTGACCTTTACCAGACAAGTTAACCATTACCAGGATGGAGGGAGCTGGTTTTTTCTTCTTCTTTGTTTTGCTTTATGAATGTGAACAGTACATTGGTGTACCTGTGGATAGAGTCTAATAATTGATTTAACAGTGCTGCTTATGATCAAGATATATAAGGGTGACTTTTAAATCTGGCTTACTAATCCATGTGAAAGTGGACTTTAAATCATGGCCATGTGTGTTTTGTCCCCCATGTTTTCTCTCTGCCTATCCTGTGTCTTCTACCTCTGTAGTAAAGTGATGTTTGTTGTGATGGAGAAAAAGCCTCCTTGCTCCATAATGTTTTTCAAAATAGCCCAGGTCACTAGCTGGACTGTGTACAAAGCTTCAGCTGCCTTCTGGAGTGAGGAGATGGCAGCCTCTCTGTCCCTTCCTCTAATCTCCCAACTGGAGCATTTATGTCCATTGGCCTTTCTCCTGGAATTCTGAGGTTCTTCCCCTGTTTGGATTTAGGGTAGAATCTCTGCTCACCCCCCAGGATCCAGCCTGTCTTGACACTGGGTTGATTTAGGATCCTGTTACACACTCTGATGAACTCTGCATCTTGCTACTTTCTATGTGATTCTTTGCTGAACACCTCACTCCCACAGAGGTCAAGACCGTGTCTTATCTGCCAGTGTATCCACCAGCACCCAGCCCAACACCTGACGCGAAGTCAGTGCTCATCAAAGAATTTGGGTCTGTTTCTTTTGTTTTGATCGAATGCTCTCATGGAAATCCCAAGGCAGTTTCCTGTTCTTTCTCGACTTGGAAAAGCTCCAGGGTTGAGAGTGTAGTAGACCACTTCTGAGATCTTAAGCGTCACTGTTCCAACTAGATTGGAAAGAAATAGCCTGTTTCTAACCAAGTAATTCATATACCCTTGGGAAAATATACTGGTTTAGCCCATGGAATCTTGAAGCGGGTGTTAAGCAAAATCTGATTCCCCTTTTTCAAAATAAACATTTGTTTTTGCAGTGTGTTTTCAGCTTCTGTCTGATGAGCCCTGAATTCTACAGGAATTGTTTGGTGATTTGTTGGCTTGGTGGAGAACATTGTTAGCTCTTTAGCGAGACACTGGTCCAGCCTCCTAACATGAGAGCATCGGATCTTCCAAACAGTCTCTAGGAAGCCCCCTGGACAGAATCCCTTTGCTCAGTGGGGATGCCTCTGGCCTCCTCGGTACCTTTACTAAGAACCAGGGCGACAGTGGGATGACAGTTTGGAGCAGAAAATGCAGCTGGTTGGAGGCAGGGGATGGAGCAAAAAGGAAGGCTGGCTGCTTTCTCTTTTTTTGCCTCCAGATGTGTCCTGTATCTAAAAGGGAGGAAGGGGGACAGTGTACTTCAAACAAGAACTTAAATCAATTCCTCAAAAGCTGACTCCTGTGTAAGTTTAGATTTGCTTCCTAAATATTGATGTAACCACTTGAATGCCATAAGGAGGAACATCCTTAGTGGGATTTTTTTTTTTTTTTTACTGAAAATTGAACCCATGGGTGCTTAACCACTGAGCCACATCCCCAGGACTTTTTATTTTTTTGAAACAGGGTCTTGCTAAGTTGCTTAGGGCCTATCTTGCTGAGGCTGGCCTTGAACTTGTGATACTCCTATCTTGGCCTCCCAATCTTGTTGGGATTACAGGCATGTGTCACCATTCCTGGCCAGCCTGATTCTTTAAAAACAACACATTTTAAAAAATAAATTTGAATTTATATAACAGTTGCAAAAACAGTACAGAGAGTTCTTGTGTGACTTTCACCCTGCTTTTCCCACCATTAACAATTGACCCAACTATGTTACTCTTTATCAAAACCAAAAAATTACCATTAGTAGAATGCTGTTAACAAAAGTTCAGATTTCATTCCAATTTCTCCAGATTTTCCAGGAAATGTCCTTACACCATTGCAGGATCCCACATGGCATGTAGATGGTGGTTTATTTTAAAGGTACAAAGCAGTACAGGGTATTGTATGCTAATTATCCTATCTGTGGATCTGTTTTGTACATAAAAACTAGATGTTATTCCTCCTGGCGTGAAGAAAGAGACACGTGAAGCAGTTGGCCTCTCCCCTGTTGAAATAGGATTCCTGTTCTACAAAACCCAGGGCTCTCGAATGTCGCTTCCCTTCCCACCCTGAGCATTATGTTGGTCAACAGAGGGTCTATAAAGGAGAAATTGTAGAATAAAGTCTCATGCTATTTTTATAACATTTCTTATACATCAACCAGCTTTTTAAAAAACGGATTTGGAAATGCTGTTTGGAGCAAGGAGAGCATCACCAGCCAAGCTCTAGAAGGCAGCGTGGCTGTGTGTGGACCCTGGGCCTCTCTCTTGCTGACTTGCTGGAGAAGGAAGCAGTAACATGGCTTCTCCAGGGGGAACTGCAAAGAAACCAAGGCTGCTGAAGTCTGGGTGGAAAGCTTGTCTAGGGTCCCAAGAGTGACTGCAAGAAAACAAAATGCAGTATGGAAATTGCACTGTGGGTGTGTCTGGCGCCTGGTTCTGTGAGTTCTGACCAACAGTAGCCAAGCATTTGCTGAGCTACCTTGTGTTTGCCTCAGGTCTGTGTTGCTGGATCCGCTTGCGCAGATTTGTCTTTCTTTCCCTGCCATTTTTACAAACATGAGGCAACACGTTAGCAGTGCTCTGTTACCCGGCAACAGGCTGGGTTGCTGGCCGTGGCCAGAGTTCTCACACGAGAGCTGGGAGGGAGCGTGGCTGTGCCAAGCCCATGTCATCGTCCCTTCTGGAAGCTGTTGCACATGCAGGGACCATGTTTGCCTTGACGAGAATCCCTCACTGAAGTTAATTACGAAAAGGTATGAGGTCTTTGAATTGGCCAGGTTCTGGAACTGTTTGTCTGAGGCAATAGTGTTTTGCCATTTCTGTGGGCACCAATCTTCCATGATAATCTCATTCAAAAGCAAATCAGAGGCCAGTGGGACCAAGGCCTAGGCAGTGTGGTGGTTATTTATAGTGACGATGGGAGTAGCTGGTAGTGTCCTGGGGGGACCACACACAGCCAAGGGGGGTGTGGCTGCTGGCAGTGGATAAGTAAGAGTTAGGTGCTCAGGATATAAATCCTTGCAGGTGGTGTTGTCTCTTTCCCTCTCTTTATTCCCTGGGTTCCCTTCTACTGGGTTTTGATCAAGGAGAGAGAGGGGATCCCTTTTTCTTTGTTTAGAGACCACTGGACTTTGAATAACAAATGAGAATGGAAATGACAGTTTGGAATCTGCGCTGCATGCTGCTCAGACCCCCTCCAAAGCCCTGGGCTGTTGCTTTCACAATGTCCATTTAAAAGGGGGAAAAAAATCTCTTCTTCCTGGATTGACAAAATGACCTTCAAGACCTAATTTCTCAATGAAAGAAAGACAAAAGAAAGGAAGAAAGAAAGAAAGAAAGATCTTAAAAAGAAGAAAATGCCATTTATAACCAAATTCCATAGGTTGGCACTTGCAGTTGGTTAACATGACCCTGCAAATCTCTCATATATTGACCAAAAACAAAAGCAAAACAAAATAATATTAGATTTGTAGAATTACTATTACTTCTGTTATTTTGCTCATAATTCCTCTGGGGGAATTACTTCATCACTTTTTTTTCTTCCCAGCACACACACGTCTCTGTCACATGGAGATGCAGTAGACACGATCAGATTTCTAGAAATACTGTGCAAAGTATGTTCAAGACCAGAGGATTTAGGGCAGGAGTTGGATGGGCCCACCAGTGCCCATGTGCAATGCCACCCAGGCTGCAGGACTTCCCTCTGAGTGTAAGGCTGACATATTTTTGGACCAATTGAGTGTCTTTGGTCCCTTTCCAGTGTGCTGTTAACAACTTCATCTATTTGTAAACAGACACAGAGGTAATGTCTACATAACACAAAGGGAGGTTTGACAACTTTTAGTTAATTTGGTCAATACAGATGGCCACAGGCAGGCAAGAGTCAGAGAGACATGTTGGAGGAGTGGGGTTTATCCTTTACCGGTGCCCAGCATGCTGCCCAGCTAAACTGGTGAACTTTGCCAACCAGGGCTTTCCTGGGTAAACAAACACAGGTCCCCTACCAGATGGTAAGGTGCTGGTAGAACAAGGCCTCCAGGCCTGGCAATCGTGCCATTCTTTGAGACTAGGCTTAGAATCTGCCTGTTGCTCCCTAGGGCCTCTTTTCCTGGATCCACTAGTTTTGGGGATTGCAGTCAGGACTGCTCACTCCCTTTATGAGTTCTTCTTCGTGCTGTGAACAGCATCCTGATGATTCCTGCTAATTGCGGCTTCTTGAGAGTGTCTTCTAACAAGGGCTCCTTCATCTGGGAAGCTTTTGCCCTGAGAAATCCAGGTTGTTTCCCTGGAAGACAGACCTAACGAGGAACAGTCATACATACGTCCATTGTATGTGAAAAGGTTTAATAGGCCGATTGTCTCACACCATTACAGAGGCTGAGAAGTCCTGCCAAAGGCTGTCCATAAAGTGGAGGCCCTCGGGTCCTGGTGGTGTGGCTCAGGGAATCAGGGAAACCAGTGTTGTGACTCTCAGGATGGCATTGAAGGTTCTGAGACCTTGGGGCATCACCCATGCAAGTCCTAGAGTCCAAAAGTCAGAAAGCCTAGAGTTCTAATGTCCATTGGGCAGGAGGAGGACAATGTCCCAGCTCCAGGAGAGAGAGAAAAAATTCACCTTTGTTTTGCCTTTTGGTCCTAAAAGGACCCCCAGCTGATTGAATAGTGCCCACTCTCACTGGGGGCCAGTCTTCCCCAATCGGTCCACTGACACACACACCAGAGAAGTCCTGCCAAAGGCTGTCCTGAGGAGTCAGGAAACACCCTCACAGACACATCCAACTCTCTAGATAGTCCTTAATACAGTCAAATTGACACTTAAAATTAACCATCACACATAAGCCCTGCGAAATTTTGAATGTCATCAGGGTGCTTAAAGCCCAGATTATCCTAGACTCTAGGTTGACCAGGGATTAGATGTTTTTATGAGGAGAGTATTACCTGCTAAAGGAAGGCTGAACATTCTAGTGAATTAAAGGTCCATCTTTTCAGTGACCTTGTGTAGTGTGTTCCTTCACTGGCTTAGCACTTGATTCAATAGTCACATACATTATTTTCTAAATATATTATATACAAAATCTGGCTTCACCAACTAAGTTATTAATCTCTTCAAGAGTTGTAATCCTGTGTTTTTCCAATTTTGCTCCTCCTAGGAGCAAAGAGCTAGCTAGTGAAAGTGCTTAAGTTCTGGGCTGAGGAGTTTGGATTTATTCCTGAGCCAACTGGTTAGCCATTTAGCTATAGCCAGGAGCCATAGCTCCTGAGCTGTGGTTGAGAATGAGATTTGGTGAGAGTGTGTTGGCATAAAAACAGAGGCCGTGGTTTTGATTGTTCCTGTCCTGGAAAGTTGCTGGTAGTTATACTAACAACAAAAATATGTGATGGATTAAACGAAAATCTCTCAGTAAACAGGCAGTGTAAGTCACTTCATTTGTTGATAGTTCCCCCTACTTTTTTTTTTTTTGGTAGTTGTGTATGGACAGCATGCCTTTATTTTGTGTAGTGTTTACTTTTTGTGGTGCTAAGGATCAAATCCGGTACCTCACACATGCTAGGCAAGTGCTCTGCCACTGAGCTACAGCCCCAGCCCTCCCCCTACTTTTGAGTAGTCTTTTGGTAGAAAATGTGATGGAAAGAGTTAGAGAGGTAGTTGAACGGTTTTCATTTTGAATACACATCAGGCTGCTTGAGCCTGCACCCCAGTCCCCCCGCACCCCCCAAGTCACTCTTCTGCTTCTCAAACACTGATATTTCTTTATGTATCTGCCAACACACTGGCCACCACTTGGGGGAGTCCCCACCAGGCAGGGGCAGCCCTGGATTTTCATACCAACTACTCCCTTCTCTCCAGTGTCACATCCTGATGTGCCAAGTTTTCAATTTAGGATGAAATCAGAATTTTATATGGCTAAATGAAGCATCTGCTTCAAGAAGACAATAGATAAGGCGGGGCATTTCAAAATTGTATCCTCTTAAAGCAAGGCAAACTGAAAATGAAATAACATGGCCGCATAGGAAGAGCAATTATGTACTAACTGAGCAATAAAATCATAAAACATGATAGAGATACTAAGGGAAGGATGAACTAGCAATATCTGATCCTAAAAGGGGCTGTTAAATTTCAGGGATGTTAGTACAGAGCTTTCCAGTGCAGTTCACATTATGCTACCTCATTTAAATCTCCAGAGCAACTCTGTAGGTAAGAATTGTTATTATTCTCCTTTGTGTACCAGGAGATCAGGACCTGGTAAGATTTAGGGACTCCAACATGTTTCTTCTGGTTCCAATATTAATTTCCTTTGCATCTGTGTACACAATGAGGGTGCAGAATTTTCTCTAACATGCATGGGGACACAGAGCAAGACTACAGCACCCCAGAGTTACCAGTGAGTGTCCAAATAGAAAAGGGGCTCTTAAGCAGCTGGTACAAATTCCCACCCTGTACACTGCACCCATTTTACAGATAAGAACACTGAGACCCAGGGAGACCTTGTAAGTCACAACTCAGAACTGAGTTATTCCCATTGATCTGGTCCAGCAGATCATGGACCAGAGTTTAGGCTTTCTCCACCCAATCATTGTAGGTTTATTTGTTGAGGCCAGTGGATTATGAGTCAGCCTCCACACCATCCCAACTAGCTGGTGACTTAGTGTTACCAGCAGTTAGTAAATATGTATTAAACAGATGGATGAATGAGTGACTGAATTTAATTGTAACCATATGCAAATCAGCACATTTCTTTTATCTCTGTCTTAGACCTACTTGTCCTTCCCAAAGGTGTTGATTTTCATTCCATTTAGACTGAGAAGATAACGTTTGTAAAAATTCCAGGACAGTCAGCTGAGAGGCCCTGTATGTGCGTGAAGTGCTAGCAGTGGTATTATTGAGTTGCTTTTCTGTTGTACTGTGGGTTAATCAAAGGCCTTTGTCATTGTTGTTTTAAAACACAAATCTCCAATTTATTATTTAATCCTGTTGCTTTTATTAACTTATTTGAGATGCAAATAGCAGCAAAACACAGGTCAACAGCTGCAGCTGTGGGTGCACTCAGTGGAGCCTAGGGACAAGATGGGAGGGGGGTTGCCAGGGACAGCCAGCCAAGGGCTTCCACATGATTACAGGGGACAGGGCAGGTCTCTCTGGGACAAGTGGGCAGAACATAAAAGGAAATATTGATCTAGGTCCCTGAGAGTGGAGAAAAATGACTAGCCCGTACCTGCCTGATAAGATTCATGGCCATCCCCTAACAGACCCTTGCTATAAAAGCCAAGTCCCAAACCTTCCAGTAATTGCTTCCGGACTATGGGAAATGACGGTGGTAAAGGAAATACCATATGCAGAGCACTTTTAATGATGCTTTGTGCATTGAAAGCATTGATAGCTTTTATTACTCTTTCTCCTCTGATTTTTATGACGGTCCTTGTAATCAGGTGGACTAGTAAGGGACACTGGAAACTGAATGATGCAAACCTAAGCGAACCTTAAATCTTATCCTTGCTTCACATAGCTATTTAGGTGGTTAAAACGGCTGGGAAAAAGAAAGCAGTGTTTGCAAACTGTGACTGGATCCCTTTAAAGACAGCAACAAGGAATACACAAGGAGGTGCTGTGGCTGGATGAGGGAGTTTGGGGTAATGTTTGAGTTATGTGAGTTTCAGATGAATAACTCAGAGAGGAACACCTGTGTGTCGATGAGCCAAGTGATAACATCTTGGACTTGTGGTGATTTCCTCATGAGACCCAAACCCTCACACTCAGTGGAAATGATTAAGGAAGGCAACAGGTAAGACTGAGGTGATGAAAAGCTGGTGCTGGTTCTAGGGCTGCCTGGTGGAGCAGTTTTGGAGTCAGTGCTGGAAAACATTCCAATGGGCATGCTAGAGACAACCATGCACCTCTGGGAGTGGGAGAAGGAATCTGGGTCCAAGGAGGTTTCTATATACTTGTTGTTTGGTTCCTGAAAGGGTTTATTTAAGCAGCAAGTTAAGGACTGGTGTACTATGTCCAGTTCCAGTTATAGTAATTGCAGTCACACCCCTTTATTGAGCACCCATGTGCTGGGCTTGGAGACCTCATTTGATTCTCACAAAAACCCTATGAAGTATGGTGACTTTATTCCCATTGACCAATGAGGAACCTGTGGGCCAGGGAGATTAAATGTTCTGCCCAGGCTATAGCCACCAAGTTGTAGCTTTGGGATTTGAACCCAGGTTTGCCTTCTCTAAAGCCTCTTTCATTCTAAGCATGGTGGAGCATGTCTGTAATTCCAGCAGCTCAGGAGGTGGAGGCAGGAGTATCATAAGTTCAAAGCCAGCCTCAGCAACTTAGTGCGGCCTTAAGCAACTTAGGGAGACTCTGTTTCAAAATAAGAAGAGCTGGGGATGTGGCTCAGTGGTCAAGTGCCTCTGGGTTCAATCCTGATACAAAAGAAACCCCAAAAACCTTTCCTTACTTCACTACCCTATGATAGATGGAGCCTTATGTCCTCATAATGGAAAAGAAATCAGTTTTATTTTTAGGTGTAGATGGACACAACACAATACCTTTATTTTATTTTATTTTTTTATGTAGTGCTGATATTCGAACCCAGGTCCTGCCCATGCTAGGCAAGTGCTCTACCGCTGAGCCACAATCCCAGCCCCAAGAAATCAGTTCTTAAGGAAAGATTATAGAGAGGTGATCTTTCTTTGAAGAAGGTTTAGGAATTAGGCAAATATATATATATATTATCACTCAGTTATGCTTACATCTGGATTTATTTCTTAGGAGTCCTTTGGAGATTATTTGGAATCTTTTTGAACAAAATGTCTAGTGTCTGGAAGCTATTGAGAAGGCAGATTGGGTTTGTTAGTGCAATGAAGAGTATCACTCAGGGCTTACTTCTGGACACTGGCAAGTAATTAACTCTGGGCCATCTTTTCGCTTGGCTGTGTATATACAATTATCTCTGTAAGTTGACCATCTGGTGCCGTATTGTTGATAAACACCATTATACCAGTGATTTAACTTACACCCTGGAGAAAGAAGTGCCTTCTTATTCTCTTTATGGTCATGAAATGTTAGCATTGATGGATCTTAGAGGAAGCCTTCAAGGCATCAAATGATAGAAATAAAGAAGCATTCATGAAGATTCAACAGGGATTTCAGGAGTCCTCCAGGAACTAGAGTTTCATATTAAATTCACATTTGAGTCTGAGTCATATTTTAAGGGGAACAGTTTTCCATGTCTGAACAGCATGAGATCCAGGTCTTGTTCATTGTTGTTTTAACATGAGATGGGAATGTGTGGGCGGTGTGTATATGTGTGTGTGTGTGTGTGTGTGTATGTGAGAGAGAGAGAGAGAGAGAGAGAGAAAGAGAGAGATATGCAGCCTCTATCCATAGTAAATAGTGCTTTTCACTGGTAGAGGGCAGGGCTCCATCATAATTATACCCAACTACCTCCTTATCTTTCTCCAGTGTCCTCTGTAGCCAAAATGTTATGAGTGTTTTAGTTTTTATAGAGAAAGCTCAAAATGTGTTTTTGAACTGAGCAAAGAATGACGTTTCAGCTATTTAGCTTCTTCCCCCATTTGTATTTCCATTTTCACTTTGAGCACAAATGAGAATCAGGATGCAGGAGGGAAGATGTTATTGTGGGTTAGGGACAGAGAACAAAGGGTGGTTTTCAGTGATATGTTGGGAGCCAGAGAAATCCTCCCCAAACCAAAAATCTTCCTCTAGCTATTTCCCAGCTCTTTTTTGAAAAGACTCTAAAAGTAAATAAGATCTTTAATCAAGAGCAATAATAGTATTAAGTCTTTTACTACAAGTTATATTTTTCTGTGAACCTATACTTATTTTGCCATCTAGAAATAGCTGAAGTTATTTAAACAACCATGACTATTGTCTAGGAAATGAGAGTAGGCTGGGAATAGCCTTGCTGATTACACTGTTTAGAAATAGGCCTTATTTTCTGCATTCCCTTTAGGTAGGAAGGATGCATAAATGTTCTTGTGATTTTTTTTTTTCATCATGCCTTCTTTTGATATCAGTTCAGTAGCCTCAAGATGTAATCATTTCATTCCGTATCGTTTGAGTTTAATGTCTAGTAACAGGGCTGGTTTTGTTCCTTGAGAAGTGTATGTAGAAAGCAGTCAAGACTGTGGGAAATCTCTTAATCCTCACAAAGTTGAGAGTAGGGCAAACAGTAGGATTTACACCCTCTCCAGCTAGAGGTCAGAAGCCCTTGGAGTGACTCTAGAGAGACTCTCATGGAATCTTTTTATCTGGAAATCTTCAAGAAGCAAGACTGGCCATGGGCAGGAGGGACTGCTCCTTCATTGGTCCTGGGCCTTGAAATGTTACCCGGATGGATGGGTGGAAATAGTTTTAGGCCCAGAGAGGTTGGGGGATTTTCCCAGGCCAGAAAGAACCCAGAACACAGTACCATGTGGTTGCTTAACTTGAGACCACATCTGTTTACATGATGTGATGCCTCTGCACCTGAGCAACAGAGTGGCTCTGGGGAGACCCCGTCACTTCTCCCTAAGATTTTGGGACATCCACCTTCAAAAACCCCAAGCCAGGGGTGGAGAAGAGTGCAGTTCTGAGCTACAAGGTTTGACCCAGTGAGTGTTGGAGACCAAGAAGAGAAGATGAGCTTCCATATTAGGTACGCCTGGGTTGGAATCCAGCTGTGGACCTACCAGCCATATGATTTTGGCTTCATCACTTCCCTTCTCTACTCCCCAGTTTCTCCATGTATATAGTGAAGCCCATCATACAGCTCTTGTTGAAAATTAGAATTAATGTTGTCATGCACAAAGAACACACAATAAACTGTTCGTGAAAGGCAGCTGTTATAGCTCTTATGCTTACTAGTACTAGTACTGGTGTTGCCATGAAGGAATGTATAACTATAAACACTTCTTTCTGTGAGATTCTTTTCTATGAAAAAGATGTCTTGCCCCCTACAGCCAGGATTCCTGCAGACACATGGACACGGAAAGTCCCAGTTAGTGAAGAATCATGGTGATGTTCCCAACTCCTCCGCCCTTCTTTTCTACCCAAAGGGATTTTCACACCCTCAGCTCATACTTAGACTCTGTGGATGTGTTGCTGAAAAATAGATACTAGGAAAAAACAAAACTGACTGCCAATTCAGTACTAAGTTGTACTAAGTTGTCATGGCCAGAGAGTGAAAAGGGGCCTTTGTGTCTGAGATAGCGCCCTGGGCACATTATACCATGCCGGGTACCACTGCAGGTGATGCCCTAAAACTAACGTTGTGTGATCAAGGATACTGCACTCCACTTAGCAAAGCTGGTTGACAAGATGAGTGTCTGAGCAGAGCAGAAAGGAAAGAAACAAAATAGTGACAGAAGTCTTTTTTTTTTCCTGTGTCAGTCATTATTAATAAGACAATGTACTGACCTTTTCATCCCTCTGAGCCATTTTTCAAGAACTTAAAAAATCTTTGATACAAGGGCCATGAGAGGATTGGGAGAGCATCTTCTTTTTCTCCATTTTGCTCAAACTCCTTCAAGGAGAGATGAAAATAAAATGGCCTTAAGAAAGAGAAAGACAGCAGGGCACAGTGGCACACACTTATAATCCCAGCGGCTCAGGAGGCTGAAACAGGATGATTGTCAAGTTCAAAGCCAGCCTTAGCAACTTAGGGAGGCCCTAAGCAACTTAGTGAGACTATGTCTCAAAATTAAAAATAAAAAGGACTGGGGATGTGGCTCAGTGTTTAAGAGTCTCTAATTCAATCCCAGGTGCCAAAAAAATAAAGAAAAAGAAAAACAGGCTCAACAAGTCAACCCAAAGCCAAAAGGAAACAGCTCCTTATAAACCACTTCCTATCTGTTTCCTGTAGTTTCATGTATCACTTTCTGCTCATGCTTATGAAATATGTCTAAAGAAATAGAAGGATGTTCACATCAGGTTTTCTTCCTTGCTCAGATTCTCTCACCTCAGCACATCCCAGGGTGTTAGCTGTTGACATGCATTGTGAGGGACCCAGCACCGTGGGGACTTAGTAAATATAAAACCCACCATCATTAGAAAAGCATTTCCCTTCCACCATGAGCCCTTTAAGTTTTAAGAATGTGCATGCGTGGAATATTAATTATGGCACAGGGAGGGTTGCTCAGAAATGACCTCTCCCTGGCTTGAAACCTTCCTACTCAGTGTGTGAGGGTTTTCATTTCATCTATCATTTAGAGTTTGCTATGAGGGGGTCTCTGAAGACTGTAAAAGCAAAACAGAGCCCCAAAAGAAGGGTTGCTATTCTGTATTGAGAATTCCCTGTTGCCACTTAAAGTAGTTTTGTAAATAAAGCAGTTATATTTTCTAGTCTATTCCTTTTTCCAAAGAAGGAAGTTGTATAGCCAGCTTTAGCCTCACAGTTTTAGACAAATGGATGAGATGAGATGAGATTCCATGTCTTTGCCATCCTTGACCCAAATCGGTAACCCAAGAGTTGTTAAGATGTTAAGATGGCTTCTCTTTCAGTCCATCATGACTTCCAATTAGGAATCTGAGCAGTATCTAGGTAAGAATTGAAGCCTTTTAAGCCACTTGAGATGATACCACTTGATGGAGTGCTTCCATTTGCCATGTGATAGCAGTTAGGTGTGGGAGGAAGTGTCCCCATCACAGAGCTCTCAGGTCGCCTCTCCAGTGGTTACTTTGGGGGTGATGGTCATCTGGATACCCACATTTGATTTCTGGCTCTGCCATTTTCTTGCTGTATGACTTTGGACAAGTCACTTAGCCTTCTGATCCTTGATATCTTTGTAAATGAGGAGTTAGCAATAAATCCATCCAAATTACATTTCCATAGCCCCTCATTACGGGCTGTGGGATTTCTAATTGGACCACATCTCTCCATCTCAGAGGACGTGTCTCCCAGAGCATGTAACTTCTATATAGTTACATGTATATATAGCTACTATGGTCACTGGTAACTCATCCTTAATTTGATTAGGGAAAGATTTGAAACTCAGAATTGAGAGAGCCCCAAGAGAAGCTTTTAGGGAGGTCAGCCCTCTACTCAGCAAGAGTGATCTCTAGAATAGAGGCTCCCAACCCTCTGGTGACGATAGTCATCACTCTGGCCTGAGAGGTTTGGATTTAGCAGTTCTAGATTGGGCCAAGCAATATGTACTATTATAACAAGTACATGTGGTAGCCAGGACCAGGACCACTATTCTGAAGCAGCTGGCGGGTCCACAAGCAGCTCCTGGTTTCATGTCTGTTTCTATGGAGGGTCTTTGAGTGCTTATCAGATGTCCAGTCTCATTTACCATGGCAGTGTGCCTGGACTGTAAGACACTTGCATTGTTAATGGGATTTAAAAATCCACATTTGGGGCTGGGATTGTAGCTCAGCAGTAGAGCACTCGTCTAGCACATGCAAGGCCCTGGGTTCAATACTCAGCACCAAATATAAATTTAAAAAATAAATAAATAAAATTAAGGTATTGTGTCAATTACAACTAAAAAATATTAAAAATAAATAAATAAAAATCTACATTTGAGGTAAAATGTAGTAATTTATTGATGACTAGTTACCTATGCTTGACAATTTGACCTCAGGTATTTGTGAATAGGCAGAATCATAGCCCATGAGGGATGGGCTTTTTAAAAATACCAACCATAACATGTAGTCTAATTCAATCTCTAAACCTATCTGCCTTGTTGCCAAAGCCTCTTTTCAAATATTCCACATCCAATTATTTAATTAATATTACTGTTTACTCTTTTCAAAACATCAAACTGCAATCTCATTTAAGGAGGCCATTCCTCACAGATATCCCCACTGATGAATAATAAGTAAATGCCAAGTGTCTCTCTAAAAGAAAGGACCAAAAGCCATTTTGACCCCTGATTTCTGACATCAGAGTAGACTCAGCCCCCACCACGCAGAGAAACATGGTGTGGAGTTTGTGAGTGTGAGAGAGGGCACCAGGTGCTATAAGGAACGGGGCTTTGGGGAGGATTCCAGAAGGGACCATCTCTGCAAAAACTGGAGAACAAATAGGAAGCAGTCAAGTAAATAGGAGATGAATGTTCTACACAGAGAGCGGCATTGCAAAGACCCAGAAAGAACTTTCTGGTGGACAGAGCAACCTTGAGGTGGGACAAAGCAACTTCAGGGAGTGTTTATGGTCTCCTGTGGCTTTCAAAGTCTGAAGTGGGAAGTGGGGGCCAGGTCGTGAGTAGCCTCCTGAGCCATGTTAAGGAGCTTAGATTCATCTTGAAGGCCCTGGGGACACCTGAAATGTTTGTAAGGAGGAGAGTGGCAGGACGATGTGGAGGACCATGATGGAGCCTGGTCGTTGCACCTGACACTTAGCATACTTCTGACGTGTACTTACTACCATTCTGATATTTTCATATCACCCGATAACTCCTTTATTCCTCCCAGCAACCCTGGGAGGTATCTTCTTTTACAGATGAGGAGTGCTATAGCCAGCTTTTTTTTGCTGCTGTGACCAAAAGACCTGACCAGAACAATTTTAGAGGAAGAAATGTGTACTGTAGACTCATGGTTTCAGAGGTCTCTGTAGATGCTCTGGGCCAAGGTGAGGCAGAACATCATGGCAGAAGGGTGCGGCAGAGGAAAATAGCTCAGGACATGGCACCAAGCAACAGAGAGCAGCTCTGCTGACTGGGACAAAAAATATACCCCAATGGCATGCTCCCAGGACTTAGCTCCCTCTAGCTGCATCCTACCTGCCTACAGTTACCAACCAGTTAATCCATTCAAGTGGATATTCCTGCACTGGTTAGGCTAAGGCTTTCATAATCCAATCATTTCACCCCTAAATTTTTCTTGCATCATTTCACACGTGAGCTTTTGGGGGACACCATATACCTAAACTATTAACAAGGAGATGGGGTGAGGAGAAATATCTTGCCTTGAGATAATTTGGCCAGTAAACATTAAAGCTAGAGTTTGAACCCATGAAGTCTGGTTCCAGAGTCTGAACTCTGTTCTGTTTTGTTTGGTTTTGGGGAGTGGGGGTAGCGGGGATTAAACTTAGGGACACTAGACCACTGAGCCCTATTTTGTATTTTATTTAGAGATAGGGTCTCACTGAGTCGCTTAGTACCTCGCTTTTGCTGAGGTTGGCTTTTAACTTGCGATCCTCCTGCCTCAGCCTTCCAAGTCACTGGGATTACACGCGCATGCCACTGCGTCTGGCCTGAACTCTTATATAAGTAAATTCATACATTAAAAAAACTACTTATACTATAGTCAGTAGAATGGATTGGACAAGTCATACCTGGAGATAAGGAGACAGGTAGGAGGCTGTCACAGTTCAGGTGAGGGGAGATGATAATCTAGGCTAAGACAAAGGTGGCATTTCTGTGGCTTAAAATTCACTTTTTTATGGGTTAGAATCTTTTGGGTGTCTTGAGTTGACAGCAATATTGTTTTATTTTTTTGTTGGATGATACTAATATTCTCTGGGTTTCTCATGGCTGATGATGGCCAGGATGGAACCATTTGGCGGTGCTGCCACCTACCTCATCTCTTTGCTGGGTGCCCGCTTTCTTGCCTGAGTCGTAGAATCCATCCCCGACAAGACTACATTCAGTAAAGGGTTTTGGAACCACATACAGGGTAGCCAGGGAGCCGGTGCAGTTGCCTGACTTCCATTCTCAGGTGGGGGAGACCTCATCTGTAGCTCCTATGTGCCTCCCCAGGGCTGTGCTGATCCTTTTACCAGCGTAGGTACATGCTCTTAGACGGCGGAGCTTGCAGTCTATTGGGTGAACCATTGCTTCCCTGAGTGTTTTTGTTTGTAGGGATATTTCAGCCAAATGATTTGTTTATTAGTTAGGACTTTTGCCATTCAGGTAATATTTACTTATTAATATTTTCCTGGAAGTCTGTTTCCTTCCTTTCTTCCTTTATCTCTTTGCTTAAAAAAGTTTTTTCCAACTGGGTCTACCTTTTAGCAATTGGACATGTATATCACAGACCTTATTATGGGTATTGAACCCTGAGAACCTTGATAGGCTTAAACCAAGTACAGGAACCACCAAAGCCTGCTTTTTGAAATAAAATGTAATTTTGTCAGGTAATTGTGAATGGAGAGCTTTGTCATCCATCCTCCTTGGTCCCTCTGTCAAAAAATAGTGACCAATCTCCTCTGCCAATCACTAACTGACATTTTTCTTATTGGGTTTTGTTTGTTTGTTTTTCTGCCCCAATTATAAGTTAAGTCCACTGTATACCTTGGACCTGGCATATGGGAAGTCCTTAATATATATTTGTTGAACAAATGAATGAAACAGTATTTGAGTCATGCAAATTAGGTCAAGTCCATAGATCCGGCATATAAAATAGATAGGGGTTTTAAAAAGTCATGCATCAGTTGGTTAAAATGCTGATAGAATAGAAATGTTACTTATGGCATGAGATGGTGATGACCATATGCGGTCCAGTAGAAGAATCGTGAACAACAGTTCTGTTGCTGGCCAAAGCTAGAACAGGTCCTGGAGCAAGTCACATACCTTCCGGGCTCAATTTTCTCTTCGATTCATCAAAAGAATTGGATGTAATGATCATTAGTTCACTTAACCGTTCATGGAACGAGACAATATCACTATCCTTGATGGAAAATCAATGCCAGGTAACGACACATATGCATTGTATATCAAAGTATGCATTGCTGTTAAAATTTTAAAAACTCATCAAATGTATTGCTCCAGTCCAGTAGAACATGCCCGTGTTGGGAGATGTGGTGATGGTGATTGCCAAAGTCCTGTGACTGAGGAGGCTGCAAAGTCTAATTGTAGGACCAGAGAGTCCAGGAGGGAGAAATCATGTAATAGCAAATACGACAATTCCAGTCCCAGCATGTTCTACCCTCCCAGCCACTGTCAGAGGCAGGCACTGTTGTTACCACAATTTCATAGACAGGGCTCAGACTCATTTGCCCTAAATCACACAGCTAGCAAGAAGACATAAACCGAGGTATTCTGGCTGCAGTCCCAGGCCCCGAAATTCTAGAAGGTAACATCCCAGCTATGGTTTGGCAAACGCAGGAAAAAGTGCATCATTTGTGAGGCATATCCCAGCACATCAAGCCTCAGAGAGCTTTCTCTCATTTTCCCCCAGAGCAATAGCTTTTGTGGCTTATACAGAGCTTCCCCAAGGGTCACGGAGTGTTTCATGATCTACATGAGTTCAGAGAAAGGGTGTAGCATGCAGATCCCTTTTCAATATCTGGGAGCAGAGAGCTGGCCACAGGAATCATGGTGGAGAAGAGCATTCCAGGATGCTGCTCTATGAAGCCATCTGTTTATAAAAATGCATCTGATTTGAGCTGAAAGAATATTCCATGCACTGTAGTTCTCACCTTTCCTGGTGGACAGAGGTCTCCTGGTATCCAAAACAATGTTCACTCCTTAGAAATTTCAGAGCAGTTCCCTCCGGACCCTCAAAGGTGTCTCCCTGTTCTCACCCCTCAGCCCTCTTATTGTCTGCAGCCAGCAAAGCTTCATAATAATGGGATCCTCCCCTAGAAAGCCGGGGGTGACACAACTTGTCTTTATGACCCTTCTCTGATGATGTCTAAAGGGAAATGCAAGCCCAAGGCGGCAGTAGCTGGCCAAGTTCCAGAGTCAAAACTGAATTAAAAACTCATTAAGTACTTGAGCAAGGAAAACTGAGTGTGCCCTGCAGTGGCTGGGAAAGCAGAGGAAGAGAAGGGGCGGGCACCTCCCTTTGGCAAATGGCAGGCTGGGAGTGGGGCGGGCCACTCCAGGAAAGAAGACAAAACAGGGCTGACTGGTCTGGCATGCAGACGTGTTTGTGAGTATTTGAATCTGGTGCAGCCGCATAATATATGCTAATTGCTACGTGTTCCTTTTTTCTTTCTTCCTTTCTATGTATGTATGTATGTATGTATGTATGTATTTGTTGTTGGTGGTGGTTGCTGTCCCCAGGAAATGCTCAGTTGAAAGATCTGAAAAACAAAGAGGCAATGCAGAAATGCCAAAATGTAGACATTTACAAAAAGGAGAGGAGGGACAAAGGGAAACAGGAGATCCAGACTCAGATCTACAAAATGGCTGAGCAGTCTGCTATCTCAGCACCTCTCTGTTCCATGGGAAGCCTTATGGAAAATGAGGGAGCAGAAGGGGATGGTTTTCCATGTGTGATGCTGCTCTTCACAGCATCTGTCCCATTGTTTGAAATCTGTTAATTGGATTTTTTTTTTAAAGTAGAGGCAAAAAAAAAAAAAATCTACCCACCAAAAGCCTACAGAGTTAGCAAGTTGAGGTTCCAGAGTAGTTATCATAGCTTTTTAACAAATATTAATAAGAAAAGTGTGAACTGCTTGTCTACTACTTTTCTGCACAGGACACTTCTCAGTTGACTTCAGGACTCAGCTACAAACTGGGAAAGGTAAACAGTTGAGCTCATTTAAAATAAATATCTAGCCAGGTGTGATGGCACCCACTTACAATCACAGAGGCTCCGGAGGCTGAGGTAGGAGGACTGTGGATTCAAAGCTGGCCTCAGCAACTGAGTGAGGCTCTAAGCAACTTAGTGAGACCCTGTCTAAATAAAATATAAAAAAGGGCTGGGGGTATGGCTCGGTGCTTAAACACCTCTGGATTCAATCCCCTATACCAATAAATAAATAAGTATCCATTCATAGGGAAGACTCAGGATATTTTTTGGTGTCTACCTCTAGTGTTCCCTTAGATACTTTGGTCAACTGTCATTCTTTAAATCAAATAAAAACAAACCAAGATATTAAAAGAATGATTTGTCTAATGAAGCTAAAATACATAGACATTTCATACTAAAAAAAACAAAAAACAAAAATAAAGGGACCCAGAGAAATACCCTTTATCATTAGCATAAAAATCTTGAGTTGAAGTGTTTCAACTCCTTGTTGATTTTATATCTTCCCCCAGCGACCCATGATTTTTTTTCAATTTAAGAAAAATAATGTAATTTATCCTGTCATGCAGTGTTATACATATGAGACATTAAGGAAATTGAACAAGGACTTTGATTGGATATGACAGAGAGGCAATGCAGGTGTTTCCCAAAACAATATAAATCACACATTAAAACATCAGCTTATCTCCTTTAAGAATTATAAGGAAAAAAGTGACATAAATTTAAGCTTTTTCTAAGATACTTAAAAATTCTTATGAAACTCTTCTGTGGCAAAATGTTTAGAACACAGAAGATATAAATATATAATCAAGTGTCGATGTGGGGGACCCTTGTTTTGTACAACAAAAGCCTCTTCTGATTAATTTGTCCCAAGTTCTGGTCATCTGAGAGCAGATCCTTCTCCTGCTTTTTTCCTTCTGGGGATCAAACCCAGGGCTTCCTGCACACTAGGTGTCCTGCCTTCCACCAGGGACACACACCCCGACACCTTGAGAAGCTGGGAGAGAAAGAACAGCTGGGCTGCTCTTGTGGTCCCATTTCAATTAGAAACAGGCTTCCAGAGGCTGATCCCGAGTAGTGCTTCCAAAGAGGGATGATATCATGCAGGTTCTGGAACCTCTTCATCCCCAAACACTCATTCCTTACAGGGCGGATTCCACTGGGTTTGCATAGAGGTGGGATGATGAGCAACGTTCCCTTTTCCTCAGTCAATGCAGACAAATTACCTGCACTGTGGAAAACCCACTGGTATCTGGCTCTCCATGTAGGATGGCCTTGGGGAGAAGACTCCCAAAACAGTATTACAGAAAGTGCCAGGAACATGCTAGTGCACTTGGGCAGCCCCTGTGTCCTGACCAATGTGCTGCAGCCTCTGGCCTTCTGCATACCAGCCTCACAGTTAGGAACAAGCAGAGTGTTCTCTCTCCCTTTTTGGAAAGATTCCTGAACTCAAACTCAGCCCAGGACACAGGTCACTATTTCCATGATTTTGGGATCCTTTTGTCCTTTATTGAACTGAGTCAGAAACAAGGTCAGGTTCTTTTCAGGTTGGACTGCTGAATGTCAGCAAACAGGCCAGGCCATGTGCCTGCGTTTGGCCCCTGTCCCCATTCAACTCCTTGGCTTTGCCAAGGCCCCAACCTAAGGAGGGCCTCATGCTCGCTTGAAAACTGCCTTTGCAACCCTTGGCTTTGACCCCTTGCCTCTTCCAGATATCTAAGTTCACACTGAGCAGTAGTGCCCTCTGCAGCCTCTGGGTGCTCTGTCTTCTGGTTTCTTCAGAATGAATTTCCAGCTTCTCCAGAACAAATAGGAAGGTGGATAGGAGCTAGATGGTCTTTCTTTCTTTTGTACCTGGAGTTTTGGCAAAGGACATGTGAAGCCCGTTCTCCAGAGCCATTCCACCTCTTTGCCATTTATACAGGGACAAAACAAACTCCCACTTTATACTATTTTATTTATGAAAGTGTAAAGAGTACTGCATTAGAAGAACTTTGATTAGCATAATATGGATAACTGCATATATTCCAAGTGTATGAATACATTCAACTAACCAGTGGAGGGTAATGTGAGAAAGGATTATAGGAAGTGATTTGACACAGCTGCCCTTTCTATGAGAACTTGTCAGTTCTCATGGAAATTAAAATTCAGAAATTTTCTCAAGAGCAAATTTTGCCAGAGTCTCCAGTTTATTTTCCTCCCTACCCAAATTCATTCTAAAATTGAATCTCAGTCTTTCTTAATGGAAGATAGAAGAAAATACAACATATTTGACTCCCTGTCTAAATGACTTTTGCCTCATGGGCTTTAAATCTGTTTCTCAGGAGAGCTACCTTTGTAGATTAAGAATACATTCCTTGGGCATGGTGATGCACACTTGTAATACCAGAACTCTGGAGCCTGAGGCAGGAGGATTGCAGGTTTGAGGCCAGCCTTAGCAACTTGATGAGACCCTATCTCAAAATAGAAAATAAAGAGGGCTGGGGATGGTTGCGTGTCCCTGGATTCAATCCCTGGTACCAAAAAAGAAAAAATAATCCAAAGGCCTACATCCTACCCGTCAAAGTATGACTCCTCAAAGGCCTCAGTCAGCAGCAAATTGGATTCTTTATCTTCTTATCCCCTCCAAAAACAATGATGTGAAGGGCAGCAAGAAGGTCAACTCTGTTTATGATGTTCCTAAGAGAATACAGCATTAGCCATGCAGTCACTCCTCTTGACCCTTTTAAAAATATTTCACTGCCCAAATGTGGGGTTGGATTTAGTTGATTTAGAGCTGAAGGGTTTAGTTGGAGAAAGTTCTATTAAAATTTTCCTGCCTCTGTGCCCACTGAGAGGAGCTGGAACTGCCCAATTTGCAGGGGCTTAATATCCCCTGTGCAATTTCCGTTTCCATGCAATTTCCCTTGGAAACGGAAGGAAACCCTCAATGTTATACGAAATCACATATAAGAGGTTGTGAGGGAAAAGGGGGGGGGGAACAAGGGAGAGAACTGAACAACAACAGATGAGGTAGAGAGGGAAGATGGGAGGGGAGGGGAGGGGGGATAGTAGGGGATAGGAAAGGCAGCAGAATACAACAGCCACAAATATGGCATTATGTAAAAATGTGAATGTGTAACTGATGTGATTCTGCAATTTGTATTTGGGGTAAAAATGGGAGTTCATAACTCACTTGAATCAAATGTATGAAAGATGATATGTCATGAGCTTTGTAATGTTTTGAACAACCAATAAAAAAAAAAATGTCCCGGAAGAAAAAAAAAAAAATCCCCTGTGGCACATCTAAAGATGTGGTGGGAGCAATTTAACTTGTCAAGTCTTTGTGGCATTGTCCTCTTTAACATTTAGTGTTATATGTACACACACACACACACACACACACACACACACATGCACACACGTATATATACATGTATAATAAAAATAAAAACAGAATGTTGCAGCGTGCACACACGAACATTTAGTCATTAGGGCTAAAATATCCACCCGAGGCTTTCTGTTTGTATCTTCACATTAAGCCTTCAAAAATGGTACCCTTCTCCTGCTGCTGCCCAGGATAACATACAGAGCAGAAAAGAGTAAAGCAAAAGGGGGTGATTCTTTCCTGCTTAGAATAAGAAAAAAGGAGAATAATAAGGAGGAAAACACATGAGCAAATATGGTGGGTTTCCTGGGGCTGTTTGTGAGATCAGCACAGTAAAGCTGGAGCCTACAGATGCGGCAGATATCTTTAAAGACTGTAAGTTTGGGGTTTAAAGAAAAGGCATTTAAACATGGGAGGAGATTTCTTGGGATTCACCGGAATGCAACAGAGGGAGGTTGAGAACCAGGCTCCACAGAGGCGTCCTGTGGTTCCCATCGAGGGCACGCAAAGAATAAGAGCGTTGAGGGGAATGGGGACTCAGCCCTGGGGTGCTGAGGACCATCCTTCAGGCCTGGGAGAGAAAAGACCCAAAGTTAGCAAGAACTGGGTGTCCTTTTCTGGGCAGCCAAGCATCCAGCCATGACTGAACGACACGGCCATAGCACAGGTGGAAATATCCAGGTGCAGTCAGTCCCCATGGGCGAGTTAGCCATCTGTGCCTCACCTTTTGAATGATGCAGAGTATTAATAAAACACCGTTTAAACAAATACAAGAATCACAGGCCCTTTGGGTTGGGCTGAGGTTTTATGTGAACTGTTTTGGAGATGACCAGATTTATTCATTCTGACCAGAGTTCAGGACCTGAGAATTACCTGTGAGTTGTGTGTTAACAGATGGTGGCAGCCGAGGCACCATGTCACCCAGGACAAGGTCTCAGGCCTCTTGAGCCTCATCCTTCTAGATCAGGCTGTTGACCCTAAAAAGTCCCTTCCTGGTAGACCAGGTTGCTGTGTTCAGCCTGATGCTGCCAGTACCACTAGCCTTGTCCCCTCCAGACTTTACTAGGGAAAGAAAATCATCTCATACCACTTTTCCCTGACGGGCTAAAAGGCTTGCCTAGGGGTAGGTCATTGTCAGATTCTAGATTTAACATGTTATGTCAGCTACTTGTAGTTTTTTAAATTTTTCCTTTTTGATGGCTAAATACCAAAAAAAAAAAAAAGAAGACTAATTTACTTTTTGTTTTAAAGGCAGCTGGCTTTGAAGGTGAATAATAGCGGGATGATTTGGTTCTGATAGGAAGAGATGAGGGCAAAAGGTCAACTGTTTGCCTGGGTTTGATCAATGGTAGGAGTTTGATGGCAAATTAAATGTCAGATAAACCTGTCAAATGATCCTAGGAATCAATACCTGCTAGAAGAGTGGGTTGAGTCTTTAATGATCACATTTGCTCCCAAGGGAAATAATTCTCACAATCCATTTGGACATTAGGGTAGTAATACATAAAACAACACGAGGACAACTTTAAATGAGGTCACTTTTTATATAATCGATCAATAGCGTATTCATCATCATGCCATCTTGTTTCTCAAAGAAGGGAACCAGAGAATCATCTGGGAGACTTTGGAAATGCAGAGTCCCAGGCTTCACTCCTGAATGAGAAAGTCTAAGGGGAGCCATGAGAATCTCCATTTCTATGGTGCTCCTTAGATGACTGTGCAGAATATTTGATTCCGAAACCTGCCAGGATATAGTCTTTCTCCTCCACCAGACAGGTATCTCAGGTGTCTGACAGAAAATAAAGCCTCGCCCAGAGTCTATGTAATGTATCATAGCTGGGTATATAGAGCTCAACCAAGAGTATTTGGATTGACTTCAAAAACCAGAAATAAGTTCTGATTGGATTGGTTAATGTCTTTGAAATATTTAGCCTCGACTCCTCTATGCAGAGGTGATACTTTAGTCTGTTTTCACTGCTGGACAAGATTATTGGAGGCACCACAGCATTTCTGTTTTTGAGTAGCAAAATAGCTATCTGATTGAATACTGGCTGTACATGTTAATGTATAGAGTCCTCTTGTCTTTCAAAATAAAAATTAAAAGCAAAACAAAGAGCTGGGTGGCTCAGTGGTAGAGCATTTGCCTTGCACATGTGAGGCACTGGGTCCGTCCTCAGCATCACATAAAAAATAAATAAATAAAAATTAAAAAAAAAAAAACTTTAGAGGAGGAAAGACTCATTTTGGCTCCTGATTTCAGAGGTTTGAGTCCATGGTCAGCCAACTCCATTTCTGTGAGCCTGAGATGAGACAGAACATTGTGGCAGAAGGGGATAGTGGAAGAAAGCTGCTCAGCTCATGGCAGCTAGGTAGCAGAGAGAAGGAGAGAGGGACCAGGGAAAAGACAAACCCCTCCAGGGCACGCCCCAGTGATCCACTTCCTCCAACTAGGGACCACCTCCATGAAACGGATTAATCCACTGAGGCGGTCAGAGTCCTGGTGATTCAATCATTACCCAAAAGCCTGACCTCTGAATCTTGCTGCACTGGGGACCATGCTTTCAACAAGTGAACTTTTGGGTCCAAACCATAACAGGTGATTTAGCTCAGGGTTCAGAATAGCACTATGCTTATAGGTCACCTCCGGGTGGGAGTGAAGGTGAGCAGAGAAGGCAGGGAACCATTACATCTTTCACATTTTTTCTCCATCATCTTCAACTTGCCTTTGCCCACCCTTTAGATACAGGCATTTCTGAAGACTATTCTTAGCAAGAGGCTCTTACAGTGTTTGCCAAGAGTGTCCACTAAAAGTATACTTACTGTGCCTCTTGCCTAAGCATCAGATCCACACTTCTGCCTGCTTACTGGACAGAGCCACCTGGCTATCCCACAGGGACCTCAAATGCAGCATGTCCCACACCAAACTACCCAGATCCCACCCTGGTCTCATGACTAACTATGCAGACCTTTGGACTCTTGTGGCTCTATAGCTCCATGCTTTGTTTTCCTGTCTGTGAAACAAGAGGAGAGTCTTCCTCATTGGGTTATTGTCCAAATTAAATGAAATAAATAAAAGACACAAAGAACTTAATGCTTGACCCAGGGTAGATTTTCAATATATCATAGCCATTTTATTATTCATTCCTTTATCAAATATTGATTGAGCTACTTCTGTGTCTCAGACATTATTTCAGACTTAGGTTTCCTGAATTAGAAATTGTCAAAACACTGAGTCTCTCCCCCATCAAACTGTGCTCCCTTCAGGATAGGGGTGTATCCCTTTTATGTGTTGCTCTCAATGTTCAGGTTATAAAAGTAGGACTGATTTGCCTGAATTAAACTCCAGAAAACTGTGTCCCCTATAAGTAATTAATAAATTAACAGAAAGAAAATATAACATGCTTTACAAAGGCAGAAGGAGACCATGAAGATTTTTGAGAACATCATGTGAGCATGGTGGTGCACGCTTATCCCAGATACCTAGGAGGCAGAGGCAGAAGGATCACAAATTCAAGGCTAATTTGGGCAAAACAGGAAGATACTGTCTGAAAATAAAAAATAAAGATATCTGTAGCTCAGCAATAGAGCTCTTGCCTAGCATGCATGAAACCCTAGGTTCAATCCCCAGTAACCCAAGGAAAAATAAAGCAATGTTTTTTGTTTTTTTTTAAAGATTTTGAAAACATTCCTCTGAAACCTACTCTGTTCTCAAGAAAGTTGGATCTAATTGTCAACCTGGTGAAAGTGCTGTCTTAAAGTTAAAAGTTAACTGATATTGATAAGCTATGACTTGGCAAAGCACCTGGCACATGGAAGGTATCCCTCAAAATAAAATTTATTCCCAAACTTATATCCCAAATGCTGGGATTATTCTATAATATTCCAAGGGAAATGTATCTCAGATAAGTCATTTTTTAAAAAATAAGGATTTGGAACCATGAAATTCCTAAAATAATCTGAGAAGTGGGTGAGAGTGAAGGTGAGCAGAGAAGGCAGGGAACTGTTACATTTTCCACATTTTTTCTCCATCAGTGAGGGGCAGTAAAAGAAGTAGGGATCAGGAGTCAGACAGGCTGGATTCTAACCGAGTTCAACAGCTCATTCTGTCTCCCATAAAGACAGCTAACTCTTCTCAACAGCCTTCTCTGTTGGCTTTGTTTCCCCATCTGTAAAAAGAAAGAGTTCTGATCATTGACCTTGGTAATGTCCAAATGAGGTAATGTGCAAATAAATAATTTTACAAACCATAAAGTGCATCACAGCTGAAAGGCAGCGTTAGTATTTTGCCACCCACTTCCAAATAGAACCGTCTACAATATACATAGGAAATGCCTTTGGCACTTGTACAAATACACGTCTACCACCCATGACCGACCACAGCAGTGTCTGAAGCTTCCTCTTCTGTAAACTGAGAGGGAAAGAGAGAGGACAGCATTGTCCCCAGGGCTCCTTCAGGTCCTCCCATGCTGAGAAGTGAGGAAGCTCTGATTCTTTACACCCTAAGAGCAACAGGTTCTCATGAGACTCATGGGGAGGACACTTCCTTCCTGGCTGCTGGACTCCAGGTCTTAAAAGCGGAGAAAGGGAATCGTTTCTTGTGCATGAGGGCTGTGAGTATTTTCCTTTGTCTGAAGTGGCTTTGTTTAGAGAACAGAGCTGATCCCATCTCATCTCAGCCCCAGGAAACCAATTCAGAGACTTGGAAGGCTGTGCACAGACAAAGGGGAAGAGCGCATAGTAAGTGGTGAGGTACGAGATACATGCTGGTCTGTCATTTTTTGAATGAACCTGGACTTGGTTCCCTGACAGGGTACTAGATCACTCTGCACGAGGTGTGCAGTGTGTGTGTGTGTGTGTGTGTGTGTGTGTGTATCTGTAGCATCTGTACACTGCTGAAGATATGACCTTCAGGCTGACTTGTCGGCCTCAGCTGGTACCCACACTGGGCATTGCTGGTTCCCCTTGGGTGTCCACCAGGGAGGCCTGTTTCCATCAACACTACCCATGTTGTTTATTTCCACTTCTTTCTTCCACTCTCTTTTCACCTGAGAGTCTGGATTCTTATCCCTTTGCCTTGAGGCTTTAAAAAAAGGGAGAAGAAAAAAGCCAGAGGAAAACCTAGGGGAACGAGGCAAGGTAGGAGAAAAACACTGAACCAGAGGATTTAGAAAGTGGGTGAAGTACAAAAAGAACCCGCGACCCATTGTCCCACAAGCTCTGTTCCTGGTGCGTGCAGTTAGAACATGCGGGGATGCCAACTGCAAGACCAGGCTTTCTCCGCAAGCAGGAGCAAGGCCTGCCTGCCTGGAACCAGAGGGCTGGGATGGCTTCTGCCTCCTGTGAAAAATGTGGAACCGGGAGAGAACCTGGAAATGTGAAGGCTCTGGTTATTTGTTTATCCAGGCAGAAAAAGGCTGGGGGGACAAAGCACAAGATGGCGGCAGACTCAAGGAAAGATGGGGTGGAAGTACTGGGAGACGTGGGGGAAATCAGACCCCAACCAATGGTAACAAAAAAGCAAATAGTTAATGGAACAAGGACCGGGAAATATAGGAAAAATTAGGTATAAATTCGAATTATCACGTAAATTCTCTGCAACATAAAAGATACCAAAGGTGAGAGAAACAAGTTTTCTGGCTTCTAAGCAATGATCAACCTATTTATATGGAAAAATGTCATTTGTGAAATATCCTGAACTTATTTACAATGGGATTTGACTCTTTTTTTTTTTTAAGTCTCTTTTTAATAAAGTGCACGTCCAGAATTGGAAGTGTGATGTGACATCCGGGAACACACATCAGAGATGAAACACATGCAGAAACAAAAATTCATTTTCAATAGAAAAGAAATGCCATTTCCAGGAGTATCAGGGGAGGTGGGAGAGAACTTGGCTGATTGTTCAGCAGAAACAAAGGAGGAATTGGCCTCATGGTTTGTGTGGGAGGCCAGGGTGCCCCGTGATGGGAGGGAGTAGGGTATATTCTCCCAGCAGTGGAGCCGCACTACTCAACATAACTGACCCAGCCTCCGCGTTACCCTCTTACAAAGGGGAATCTTGGCATCACAACTTGAAAGTTTCATTTTGCACAGGAGTGGGTCAGTACAAGAAGGATAAAAGAATCGTTCCGGGTCCCTGGCTACTTGACCATGAGCAGCTGTAAGTGGAGGTGACCTGAGTCCCAGCCCTGCTCTTTCACACTGAGCAAGTCATTAGAATCAGGTCTGCAGTCCAAAAAGTGGGGAGAGTAGTATCTGCCCCCAGCACTTCATGGGAATGTTATAAATGTTATAAATCGTAAACCAAGCTCCATGTGAAGGAACAGTGCTTAAGAACTCTAAAGCACTGTTTCTGTGTCAAGTTTTGTTGCTGTATCCTTCAGATGGGCTTTCTGTGCATTAGTTTCATGTTTAGTTGTGTTCGGTCCAGATAGGGTGGCACCTGGCACGTTGAAGGGGCTCCCATGTGACCATAAAAACCAGCATGCCCGTCAAGTGATACTTGTGCCGTCTTTTGCTCCAGGTCCCCATGGCCTCTGACACACCAGCCTAGAAACTGTTCTTCTCCAAGCTTCGGGCTGAGCTGAAAGGCAGATAAACAGGAAAAGATAAGCAAGTTGATTTGACATGTGAGGGTCCTGAGAAGCCAGACCCCCTCCAGGATTAGTGTTCCTTCCCTGGAGAGGGACTCTGCACAGTTTCCTGGTAACAGTTGGCCTCTTGTTTTCCATGTGGACACCAGGTTTGGGGATCTGGGTAATCAGGAGATACCAGGTCCCCCAGCACCTTTGTTTTGTCCCCAAGTGCCTCCCTGGCAGGGGTGAAGGGACTTAGGTTTTCCCTGCCTCGTGGTCACATGGTCCCCCAGGACTGAGATGATTTCTTGGTTCAGGGACATGAAGGAGGCTTCTGTTAGGTCAGGTTGCCTCAGCCCCTCTCCTGGATTCTTCCCCTGAGCCCAAAAATCTGCTAATTGTGGCTTCTCATAAACTCTGTTACCAGGTGACCTGTGTTCACATCCCTCTCTGTCTCTCTGTCTGTCTGTCTGTCTGTCTCTCTCTCCCTGTTTTTCTTGCTCAGAAATGCCTAGATAGGATGGAGGAGCTCAGGAAACCACCATGGACTCTTGAGCAGGCCTTTCTGCAGCCTCTGCTCCTCCCTCACACACTGGCCCCTTCCCTCCCTCTGAGAGCTGGGGACTCTTCCTGCCGGGTTGGGACCTCCTCTGCACCCAGTGTTAAATCCTTCCATGTTGGCTTCCTTTCCCTTCAACCTGACCACACATTTGCTTTATGTGTGATGTGGGTTCCTGCAGAAAAGAGACCTGGGTATGATTTAAATAAAAAGCTGTTATTAAAAACTGCTGGGGGACCTGTTGTAATTACCTGTTGGTGATTTCAGTCCCTCCACAGAGAGCCTTTCCATTCTTGCTTATATCCATTTAGCTTAATTTTACCTGGGGAGTGTTCTGTCTACATGGATTCAGGTGAGGAATTTCTCTCCAAATCCAAGGCCCTCGCCCTCTTCCTTTCTCCTTGACTTTAACATCAACACATCTTCTGCCTGTGGCCTTTCTTGATCTGCCAGACCTTTCCTTAGCTCAGTCATCCTAGGCCTCCTTCATCCCACACATTTCCCTTTCTAACCCTAGAATCTTCTTTAACCTTCTCTACCAGGTCTGTGTCTTCACCTTGGGGGCTTCTTAAAGTGTCAAATCACAATGTCAAATGCCTTTTCTAAAAAGAACCCACCTGGTTTCCACCTGGCAAGGAGCCATCTCTATGGGGCAAGAGGGCTGTTCTCCTTGCTGGAGCCCCTCACCCACTCTGACCCTGGGTCCTGGTTATCAGTGACTCAGGACCCTCCTTGTCTAATCCATCCCATGCAGAGTGGAAATTGAATGCTTTCTTTATTCTTCAATTAGCTTTTCTAGATTATGCTTGCCACGTGTTAATTTTTCAGGAAAAAGAAGTTGTAAAAATTAAATTTGGGCTTGTGATCATTAATGGAAAAAGACTTAAATATTCATCTCCAAGACATATAATTATCACCCTCTTAGAGACCATTTGAAAGGTCTCAGCAACCTTTCAAATGTTATGTTTTCCCTCGAGGGTTTGCTCCAGGTAGCTGGGAGCTACCTGGCCGCCTTGGTGGCTCTGCTCTCCCTCATGCCAGACTGTTGCATTAGGAGCTGCCTGCCCAGGCCCAGGGCTGGAGGTTGCTCTGACTCCTGCAGAAATGTTACAACCTCCCAGCTACTATGTTCCCCGTCCAGTGTGGGAGGAAAGCATCAGCCAGGTGTGAAAGAAGGTTCTGAGCTTTTGGTGGCGGGGGTAGTTTGTGGCTGTTCCCAGTCGAGTGCGTCTCTGAGTTCAGCCATCCTCAGCTTCTGAAATTGAGGAGAGACCTTCTGTTTTATGTGTGCTCACAAGTACAAGTTTAGATGAATCTCTAGCTCTAGGGAAAAGAGACCCTGTAAGCATCCTAGAATCTTATGTACAAAGAAAACAACATTTTGCTTTAAGAGATTTCAAAATCACCTGCATATAGCAAAACAGAAATGACTCAGCAGCCTAACTTTAAGAAGACACATAGATTCAATTGATCAGATTTTCAAAAGGGGGAAAGAAATTCCAGCCATAACTGGAAAATACAGGCCTCTTTTCAAGTTCCAAACACAGCTTTGGAAGAGCACAGACAAAAGTCTCATTGTCTGCAAGGCCCCTGCTGCTTCAAGGGGTCCCCAGACCGTCCTCTTTTGATTCAGAGGTGGAGCAGACCCTTTTTGTCACATAACTGCCATCTCGGCTGCCCCCATACCGCCAGGTCAGGCCTCACAATCACACTGAGTTCTGTGGGGAAGCCCCTGAAGAACACTCTTTCTGATGCGAGCAGTGAGTGACATTCCCCCGCTCCCCTCAGACGGACTATTCATGGGGGCTGCCTGATGGTCACCCGGTGAGCTGGGAGGGCACACTGGAATGGTGGGGAGAGGCTGGAACCGTGTCGTCTTTCTTTCCTGGGAACTGCTTTTCTGAAGCAACTGAATGAGACCTTTACAGGCAAGGGTAGTGGCCTCTCCTTCAGAATGCCTGGCCCACTTCCCAGTGTGAAACATTCCCCAAATATGCAACTCTGTGAGTGTCCCAGCCGCCTGACAGCCGCCTGCTGTGGGAGAGCTGGTACCCAGGGGATGCGGGGGTGGGGGCGCCTGCAGGACCCTCTACCCAGCTGTGGCTTTGCCAGATTGGCCCAGGAGGCTCGGCCCCTGTCCTGGAGGAGAATCTGGCCCACAGTCCAGCCGTGACAAGAGCACACAACTTCCCTCTCTCCTTTTAAGTCCCCTCCTTCATCCTAATAAATCCTATAAAAAGGCTTTTGTTGAAGGAGCAGCCATTGCATCTTGGTGCATGGACATCGCTGGTGTCATTCCTCCGGGTGTTTTCCAAAGATGGATGAGAAGAACATCAGTAGCTGAATTCCTGGGTGAACAGGTCTGGAAATTGGCTTGGGAGGAGTGGAGGTAGTCGACAGCTGTCACATGGCATTTGTTTTGTTTGCAATTGATGAAGCCAAGGAGGAGGGGAACTGCCGGAGGATGGTAAGAAGCCCCTTCAGGGAGCACCTGGCAGCAGGCGGCCTCTGGGACCTGGGTGGGATGGAGTGTGGCTGTGCCGGCTGCAGTGAGCTGGGTTGGGGGCAGGATGTAGGATCACTTAGGAAAGAAAGGGGCTCTGAGACCACTACTGTCTCTTGGAGTGGGTACTCCTTCTATGAACTTACTCATTTACTTTTATGAATTCCTTCAGAATATAGTCAGGGACAGTGGTCAGACCCCGGCATGGGGCTGCCTGATACTTCGGGTACTCAGGTCAAACTTATGAGAAGGGAGATGACTGTTTGCTTCTCTTTGGTCTCACACTGTAGCTTAATTTCGACCCAACTTCCTGCCTTCAAAGATCCTGAAATCTTTGTTCAAGGAGGGACTCAGAGGCCACTTGATAGAGGATGGATTTGTGTGTTTTGCTGACTTTCGTTTTATCGTTTCCTTATTATTTAATTTGCTTTTCTTTGGCTTGAGCTTTAAATGCACATATTCGTAAAAAACAAAAAAACAACGAAAAAGCCAAAAGCAGTTTCCAGTAAATTACAGAATTCATCATTCATAAATAAAGAAACTTTCTTTTCTATGTTTTGGGTTTTTTGTTTTGTTTTGTTTTGTTTTTTGTAAAGAACTATGTAGCACTGTCCTGATTTGAAGTTTTTTCATTTTTAGGTGTTTGGAGTAAGGCACTGCATACTTTCACTTAATTTTACTTATGTTTATGTAGGTAGTTCTTTGTTTGTTTTGTCTTGTTTATTGATTAGTATTCTCCTAAAGCTTTGAGGCTTCTTCTTTAAGCACATCTCTGATTTTATTCATTTATTCATCCTTTCCACGGTGAATCGGTATTCCGTTGTCTGTGCATACGGATTTTATTTGGCCTTTTCTCTAGCTCTTCTTTGACATTGGATGCCTGTGCCTTTTTGTTTCCTAATCTGGTCCCATTAACTAGCTCCATAGGGAATGACGTGGAGGGCCGTAGAGCCAGGCAACCTCGGTGCCTTCTCAGCTTGACCACTCACTCACTGGCTGGGTGAGGTGGGTACTTAATTTTCTTCTCCAGACTCATCATCTTCATCAGTAACAGGAATTATCATGATACCTCAGTTATAAGCAAAGTTGTATATAGGAAGTCTTAGAGCAGCGCTGGACACCATTGTGGCTTAGTTTGGGCTGCTTCTATGTCTGAGGTGGGGCTTACTGGTAAATAATAGCTGTTAAGGAAAGCAAGATGTTGGAGGAGAGCTTGAAAATGGCGATGTTGAGAATGTCAACATATTGTCCAGAATCTGTAGGACTCCTGGTCCTTGAGGGGAAAAGGGGAAAACCCTCGGCCCTGTGCCTAGGCTGCTTGCTTTGTTTCTAACCACTTCACTGAGATGTAATTTGCATAACATATCATTCACCCATGTAAGTCTACTACTACTCGATGCTGGTTGGTATATTAATTATTTTTAAAGTTGAAATAAGATATAAATAAAACAAAATCTGCCATTTTAACAATTTTTATATGTACAATTCAGTGGTATTAATTATATTCACAAAGTTGACTAACAACTAATCACCTCTATTTTCAAAATATTTCCATCACCCCAAGCAGAAACTGGACCCATAATCTCTCATGCTCCCTCCCCTGGTAACCTCTCATCTACTCTCTGTGAATTTGCTACTTCCAGCTATTTTATCGGAGCAGAATCATGTATTGGTCCATTGTGTCTGGCTTATTTCTTTGAGCATAATGTTTTCTGGGGTCGTCCATGTTGTAGCTTTATCAGCACTTCATCCTTTCCACGGTGAGTGGGTATTCTATTGTCTGTGCGTACGGATTTTATCTGGGTTGTCTCACCTTTTGACTGCTGTGAATAATGCTGTAATTAGCATTGGTGTATAAGCACCCATTTCAGTCCCTGCTCTCCATTCCACTAGGAAGGGAATGGCTGGGTTGTTGATAATTCTGTTTTAGCTTTTTGAAGAACATTAACTTAAGCTATTTGTCTGGAAAACAGTTGCCTCTGGTCATTTTCCCCTCTCTATTTCTCTCGGTTGGTGTCCTCCTCGCTCAGATTCCAATCCGTTTCCTCGTGTTGCCCAAGCTTCCTTGTGCTTCCAAGCAGCCGATGCATTCTTATCTACCCTCCAACCACGTGTCTCCCCCCGACTTTCCGAGGGATGCCCCTCTTCTCTATCAGCTGGCAGAGCACACACAGCCGGCTCTGGCTGCACACCCCCTGATGGCTTTCATCTGGCTGGCAAGGGGGGGGGGTGTTGAGGCCGCCAAAAACCTCCGTCCACCCTGGCTGGAGGGCAGGATGACCCTGTGAGATGGGGGAAGGCTGGGATGTGGAGCTGGGTCCCGCAGGGCTTCAGTCCTCCCACACACCTTGATTCTCCGTCAACCTTGCTTGTCTTTAGGGGGGCCGTTTGGCCACACTGTCCAGCAGGAGGGTTGTTCTTCCCTTTTCATTTGCCCACAGTTTCTCCACTTTTCTATGAGCAAGTGAATTAATTAAGGAATCCCCCAACAGACTGCGAGCCTGCCTCAGACGGCCATTCTGGTTGTTGGGCTAATTGTTAGTCCCGGTTTCTGGATGTCATTCATTTCACAATGAGGCTCCTAATTAATCTCAGCGCAGTTCTCACCAGAAGAAAGGCTGATAGGGAGAAACATCCCCGATTACCATGAGAAAAGAAATGTCAAGAGCCCCAGTTGAGTTTTCCTGGCATCCACGCCTTGTCTCAGAAGAAAACCGCCATTAGGGCACTGAGGCTGCCTGGCGATCCCACCATGAAAACTAGAGTGTGAGGGGTCACCGATCTGCAGGCCACACGGACCCAGCGCCGGGTGGAGCCTGCTGCCTGCACCCTCTTCATCGGGAGCCCCGATTGTGTTTCCCCAGAGAGTGCAGAGAACCCGGTGCCCCTTGCCACCTTGGAGGCAGAAATTCTTCCCTGAAGCAGGCAGGCTTTTCATCCGGAAAAAGCTAAAGATCTGCTCTTTGTGTGTTTGTGTGTTTTTCGTGCCTGCAGGACAAAAGATCCTTCATCACCGAAGTGACGTTCTAGAAACAGTGGTCCTGATCAACCCTTCAGATGAAGCCGTCAGCACTGAGGTAAGCATTCGTCCCTTGGGCAGGGTCTCCCACACTGACTCCAGGGGCTGGACAGGAGGGGGCCAGCCAGGGTCATGAGAGGAGGAGAAATCCTGGGTGCAGGGGTTTTCCTTAACCTGCACTCAGTGGCTGGTTCTCTGCATCAGCACCGCCTCAGACAGCGCCTCCCAGTAAGGACAAATAGAAGATGCTCCTGGGGCTGTCATACTTTGTGGGGCGGGGAGGAACAGTGTAGAATGGGGACATATGTGGGGTGTGTGCTGGAGGGGTGGAGTCCAGCAGGAATATAGCAGAGGAAATCGATTGTAAGCCCACCGGCTGAGGTGTACAGGAACCTAACTTGGAGAAGAATGGCACCCGAGATGCAAGCCCATTGAGAGCTCTCCTGCACAACCCTTACACCTGCTGAAAGGCAGGACAGCACAGTGGTCAGGAGCATGGACACCACCTGGGTTCCCACTCCCAGGTCTGCCACTTACTAGCTAGTGGCTTTGGGTGGGTTATTTACTGTCTTTGTCTCAGTTTGTCCTCTGTGAAAAGGAGATCGTAACAGTCCCTACACGGAATGTGCATACATAATGTGGTACTTCGAAGTACTTTGAACAGAGTGTGGCATGTGATGACGAAAGCGTGTTGGCTATTATTGTTCCCAACATATGAAAGTATAGTTAGATTAACTGGGAATTTCAGAACCCACTGTGACAAAGAACTAGGCTGAAGCCCACAGTCCGTGGTCACCCAGGCTCAGGAGCTGATATAACTCCATTTCCGACTTCCTTTATTAGAGTTTAGCACTTTGGAAACTGAGTTGTTTCCTGGATTTTAAAGCTGTTAAAGATGGCTTTAAGATGGAAAGCATCCATTATTTGCAATATCTTCTGCCCATACTTTGAGTATCTATGATTATACTCTATTTTTTTTTCATTGAAAATAATTCATATGCATAAAAGCTATTCTTTTAAAGTATGAAATTCAGTGATTTTTGCCCTATTGGAAAGTTGTACAATCATCACCACTAATTCCAGAGCACATCCATCATTCCCCAAACCCATTAGCAGTCACTCCCCATTCTCCCTTGCTCTGGCAACCCATAACCTAATTTATGTCTATAGATTTGCCTGTTTTAGACATTTCATATAACCTGTGCCCTTTTTATCTGGCTTATTTTACTTAGCATGATCGTTTCAAGGTTCAGCCATGTTGTCACATGTATCAGCTCTGCATTCCTTTTGATGGCTCTATAATATTCCATTATGTGGATATAGCACATTTGTTTATTTGTTTTTCAGTTGCTAGATATCTGAGTTGCTTCCACTTTTTCACCGTTATAGAGTAGCCTATTCTGACTCTCTTCTCCCTGCTTCAGATGAACAAAACCTTTTTGACAATCCATTAAGGTAAAAAGTTGAGGAAAGTGAGGGAATAGCAATCTCTCTGTGACTAATGGAATCAGGGAGTAATTATAACCTGAAAAGACTGGAGGATTAATCTGTGTCCAGGCAGACTGCCTAGAACAGCTATGAGGAATGGACAAGAAAAAATATGGATTTTTTTTAACAATTTTTTTTAGATATTAATGGACTTTTATTTTATTCATTTATTTATATGTGGTGCTGAGAATCAAACCCAGTGCCTCACACATGCTAGGCAAGTGCTCTACCACTGAGCCACAACTGCAGCCCACAAAAATAAGGATTTTGAAAAAGGAATCCAGGCTTGCCTGCAGAGCAACTGGGACTGAAGCACTTGCTTGGGTACATGTGTCTTCCCATGATGAGACTGTGAGGTCCTTGGGCCAGGAGGGGTCCTGGTCTGTTTACTTCTGCCCTCTGCCCTCAGTGCTTCCCATGATGCCTAGCACCCAGTATGTGTCAAACATTCACAAATTGGACCCAGAACAGATATCTTTGTGCTCAGACTGGTGTTTCTGCTGAAGGACAGCTGGCTTCCTGCCACATAAAGTTCACAGAGAGTTCTTTAGTGCAAACCATTTGCAATTCAGTTTCAAAGATCACTGTTGAGGGGAAGCCTTTCAGTCATGCTCAGTGTCCTGCACCTTGCAGATCCCACTGGAGACTGCCTTTGGAGCCTTGTGCCTGCTCTAGGAAGGAAAGGACCCGAGGTGGGAGGGGCTGGCCTGGACCCTGGCTGGAAGCCTCTCCTTCCCGAGGGGGCCGTTGGGCTATACGTGGTGACTCAGTCTGTGAGATTTTGGCAAGACGGTCCTGGTCTCCCAGACTGCCTGCTGCTAGCAGTCACTTCCGAACAGCTGTGGAGCACATGCCTGCCAGCTGTGAAGGCTGCCTTGAAAACCAGGAGGAGACTAGGAGAGAAAGTCAACTGCATGACTGTCTGGGTTATAGCAGAACTTTGGAAACGGTGTTGATGGGTGAACTCCCAGTGGCTGTGTCCATAAAGTTTGCAGATAATTCCTGCAGCCACTGCTGCTCTCAGCCCTGCCTGCCCCAACCCCGACCAACCCCAGGGGAAGAAAGTAGACTCCCAGGGCCTGAACGCCTTTGGTTGATAACTTCATGTGCCCCAAAGCCCCGTCCTGGAGGCGGGTGGCAGTGCTCCCCGTGGCTCATGGCTGGTTCCCTGTGTTTGATTTCAGGTGCGCCTGATGATCACCGACGCTGCCCGACACAAGCTGCTCGTGCTGACCGGGCAGTGCTTCGAAAACACCGGAGAGCTCATTCTGCAGTCTGGCTCTTTCTCCTTCCAGAACTTCATAGAGATCTTCACCGATCAAGAGGTGGGCTCCTTTCTGGGGATAGCTCAACTTCCAGTTGTTTGATAATTATTTAGCTGTAGGCTCTTCTTTGAAAGCACTTGGGAGATAGAAAGAGGAGAGGAAGTCTTATGGCTCCTTTGAAATAAGCAAAACTGTGTGTGATCCAAAGTACTTTATTCTTATGGTTTATCATGGAAAGAATCTAGAGCACTCATCGGTAATTATTTGGAACCACCTGATGTGCTGGAGACTAGCTAGGTGTGTGTTGGGGGCGGGGTGTTTAGAAATAGAGTTCACAGATAGCATCTGGGCATGGTGGTGCATGCCTGTAATCTCAGTGACTCAGAAGGCTGAGGTAGGAGGATCACGAGTTCAAAGCCAGCCTCAGCAAAGGCGAGGCACTAAGCAACTCAGTGAGACCCTGTTTCTAAATAAAATACAAAATAGGGCTGGGGATGTGGCTCAGTGGTCAAGTGCCCCTGAATTCAATCCCAGTACAAAAAAAAATGTTTACAGATAGCAGAAATAATGGGGAGACTTGGAATGGCAGAGCCAAATAGAAAATTCAGGTGTCCAGTTTTCTGCAAGAATGCTTCGAAGATCCCTTTAGCTTTTGGTAGGCTGTCCCTGTTTTGATCTCTTTCAATATTTGTGCTTACTTTCCTTGGCCTAATTATTTTTTTATTTCTCTTTGCTTTAATCCCAGTGTTTGAACTTGGGCTGTATAAATAGTCCACTAAAGAGAGAGGGCTCTGGAATGGGAGGCATATAGGAAAATGGGGCATGTCTGTGACCCCAAAAAAAGATGGTTGAAGTAGCTAAAATGGAGCTGGATCATTAATATTTCTCAGAAAGATATCTTACTCGAGGAAGATACTTATGAAGTATTGAAAACTATAGGAAGCTCATAGTATTTGGTGAAATCAAATGAAAGATTTGAATTTGTTTATTTCTACTTGAGAATTTGTCCTGGCTGAGAAACTTTCCAAAATAATGTGCCTTTTTGATTTAGCCCATTTGTTCAGTGGTTACAGATAGAGTTCAGGACCATCACTGGGGCCTGCCTGTAGCTGATAGCAGATTTCTAAACGGAGAAGCTGGGGATCTGCTGATGCGGAGGTGCCAGGACCATTTAAAACTGTCTTCTTGCGACGGCAGCTTGTCCATCTCCTGTGTGTCATGAAAGGCCAAGTGTCTTTCTGCATTTAATCTCCCTTTGCCTGATGGTTCTTGGAAAAGTCCCTGTGTACTTTTCCTCACCCACAAGAGCTGTAAAGAAAACTGCCCAATTTCATTTAGTTTACCTCTGTAAAAACACAGGTCAGATAACAAAATGATTTTCACTCTCCACTCACGGGGGACCAAGACACAACATGACTGTGAAAATGAACATTTCACTTAACACTCGAAGCCACAGCCCTCCAAGGTGTGGGGTCATCTGCAGCTGGAAGCATAGGACACTGGTTCCCCAAAGCAAAAAGCTGTCCCCCAGGCATCAAGTAGTCCCTTCCTCTAAGCATTCAAGGCTCTTGGACCTGGTATCTCTTTGCCACTTCAGAATGGAAATTTGGCTCATTTTTTTTTTTTTTTGGATACTGGGGATTGAACCCAGGGGGCACTTTACCACTTAGCTACACCCCTAGTCCTTTTTTGTTTGTTTTGAGACAAGGTCTCACTAGCTAAGTCTGGTCTTTAACTTGCAATCCTCCTGCCTCAGCCTCCTGCATTGCTGGAATTATAAGCATGCACCGCATGCACCACCCTGCCCTGCCCTTTGGCTCTTTCTCCAGAGCTTGTGATCTGTCTTCCCCCCAAGCTATTAGGGGCAGCCTCCATGCCTCATTGATTCTGGTCTCCATGGCTCCCACATGTAGTAAAGGCCCAGTAAACCATCACTGAATGGCACTGAAATTCCTGAGCTTGAGCTATAATTCTTGCTCTGTCTACTGTTCTGAGATTGATGTGTGATCACTGGAAGGACAGACTCTTTTGTAAGATTGTATCCTCAAGTTCATGCTGTACCTGGGGCAGATGGGCAGTGTCTGATAGCTCAGAGGCCATGCACATTATCAGTATCTTGTCCCAGGGAGGCAGGAGAGCTGCAGAGGACAGGAGTTGGTGCAGTGGTGGGCAGCCAACCCCACGGAACCTCTGGCTCTTTACTCTGCACCTGGACACCTTTCTGCATTTCTGTGCATTTCTGCAGTTGGTTTCTAGTGGTTGGTTTCTCCCCAAGCCATTGGTTTCCTTTTTTTTTTTTTTTGCCATGAAACCAAGCAAAGGCAATATGTAAAGAAAAGGGTTTATCATTGCCAAAATTTTACATAAGGAGATATCATGTTTCATCCACCTGAAGAATAGTGTTAAGAATATTACCATTTAAGTCATTTTTACAGACCATGGAAGTGGAGCTGTGGCGCAATGGGTAGGCATGTGTCTGATTTTTACCAGTAACTACAGAAGAAAAATGAACCACCTCACCTGAAGAATTAAGAGTTCTGTGGAAGGGCAGGTTCCCAGGGTTCATAATCATAGGGTTGTTCTGAAGGGTGCACATCTTCATTATACTCAGGCAGGTATTGTCAGGGCCAGACACTAGGTCATGTTCCCCTCTGCTGTCCTCACAATCCCTCATCCTGATACTTTGGAGAACGTAATGGTTAATGCAAATGGAAAAAGTTTTCTAGATTTTTTTTTTCCTAACAGACTAGATCAGTGGTGTTGGGGTGGAGAGGGAAAGTGGGGGGAGAGGAGGACGATTATGAAGATCCAGTCCCTCCCTCCTGCCCCAACCAGAGCCACTCAACCTTTATCTCTCTGACATCATGAGCATTGAAGAAGGAAGCCAGAGACAAAGTGAATTAAAAATCACTGTGATGTAAGCCCAACTACCTGGGATGCTGAGGCAGCAGGACCACAAGTTCAAGGCCAGACTCAGCAACTTAGTGAAACTTTGTCTCAAAAAATAAAAAAAATGATAGAGCTCCGTGTTATGGTGTTAGAGTGCCCCGGGTACAATTCAGTCTTTGCAGCCATGGTTGCCTTTTTTTGTTGTCTGGGGAAAAGGGTTGGATACAGAATGACTCAGTAGCCAAAGCACCAGAGGTCACTCTGAGTCCAGCTCCAGTCCTTTAGTCCTTGAAAAGTGCTCCTTGTCAATTCCAGAGAAACCAGGAATGACAATTTTAGAAAAACAAAAATGATACTTTTTTTTTCTTTTTAACAAGAATAGCTACAAATAAAGGGTTTAAAAAAATAGAATTATGTACTTTGAGCTTTGGGTTTAGGGAGCATTCACACTAGAGGTCAACTACAAAACTAGCTCTTGCAGACAGAGCAGCCATCTGGTCAACTCACCACCCCCCCCCTTGAAATCCAGGGTGGCGAGTCATCGCCTCCTGGGGGCCTTTTCCTGCCTCTCTGTTGAAGTGTTTCCTTATTTGTCTTTTTATGTCTTTGAGAAAGGAACAGAATCCTTTACCACCTACAGTGTCTTAGATACCCCTAAACAACACTCAGTTTACCCTCCCCGCAAATTAATCATAAAAGCTCCTTATGTTCCTTGGTCACTGTCCTTCAAACCTGTTCCTCTGTCAGGAAAGGCAGATGAGGTGCTGTGCGGGAAATTCACGAGTTCAGTCCTGGTCATGTTTTAATACCTTGCAGTTCATTGGACTGCTGGATGGGAGTCCAGAGCTGGGGAACTTGAATTGGGCTGGAGATATTGATTTGTAATCTGCTGGTATAGTTAAAACCCAGAGGGTATTTGACACCTAGAAGACAGACGTCATGATCTAGAGAGAGACATGGTGTATCAAGACAAAGAGACCCAGATCTAGCATGTAGAAGTCAAGGCCAAGGAGATGAAGCCAGCAAGGGGAAACTTGTTTTATTACGTTGTTTGATCTAGTTTCTCAAAAATGTCATGACTTAAACTGGACACCATTTCCTGGCAGTCATCTGACCAGATTAGAACTGTAAAAATCAATGACTTTGATAGTTTCCAATACAATCCTCTATTAAGCAAGTCTAAAAGTAACCTTTGACAGTCACCATATGTGATTAAATGCCAACCAGGAAGGGCACAGCCTTTGAGGAGCTCTGCAATTTGGATAATTTGGGGGAATGTCTTATTAAGTAAAAGAAAACAGCCAGGCATGGTGGCACATGCCTGAAGTCCCAGCTCCTGGGGGGGCTGAGGCAGGAGGGTCCCTTGAGCCCAGGACTTTGGAGCCAGCCTGAGCCACTTAGTGCCACCCGAAAGAAAGAAAGAAAGAAAGAAAAAGAAAACACAATTATTAATCCACAATTAAGTGCAAAACTTTAGTAGGGAATCATGCCAGTGAGGGGCCTTGGCATTTAAGCTTCTTTAGCTTCATGATAAATCCATGACTGTCACTAAAATCCCTGAGTTTTCCCCCATGGATATTGTTGCTAAGCCACATCTCCCAATCCTGTCCTTTGCCCTGCTGGTCTATTGAACCTTACGTTTATCCCTTTAGAGTGCCACCCTGTTAGAGGTGACTTAGCCATCATCATCGAGAGCTTCCTTAAGTACTTTAATTCTGCCACCCCACATCTTTGCCAGGCCTCTGGTTTTCATGCCCTCCACTGATCCCCTAAGCACGTCCCCACCATTCTTTCCCAGGTGAATCCGCAGCAGGACAGAAATTAGTCCCGAGGCAGCCGATCACAGACCTCCGGGTTGACACTAAGTAGCACTTTTTATACGGCTGCTATAAATCCACCTAATTCTGCCATCACAACGTTCAGAGATCCTGTTCAGTGTTTTGCTAAAGCCCAGAGATACGCTGTCTGTAGTATTTCCTCATCAGCCAACCAAGTAACCTAATCAAAAAAGGAGATGTAGTTAGAAGGCCACGGTTTAGAAATAAAAGTCTTGTTTCATTAATATCATCTTCAGTAAAGCCGTTTATTTTCTTTAACGCCCTTCCTCTTCCAGCATGCCTGCATTCGATCAGGAAAAAAATAATTAACAAAAAAGATTATGTTTGCTCCGAAGAAACATTTCTCCCAGTCATGTCTACCACCCATCTTTATAAGGCCCGGGGGAGTATTTAGTATGTTTGATAAGTACCCACAGGCTCATGTCTCTTCCTAGTGCCCACTCCAGGAAAATGGCAGGAGTGGAATTGGCTGTATTCAGTGCAATTTAATGAAACCTGCTGAGTCTGGCTATATACTAGGGAATCAAGGACATTAATTGAGATACTAGTTAACATTTAACTAAGATACAAAGACACAGAGGATGGATTAGGGGCAGAGCCCAGGAGTAGTGTACATGTTTAGCATGAACAAGCCTCTGAGTTCAATTCCCAGCACCAAACCAAAAACAGTGAGAGAGAGATGACGATGATGGTGTATTTCTGCTATCTGGAAACTTAGTCATATCACGGAGACGTTTTCCCAATTTGTTTAGAAGAAGCCTCCATTTCCAAGTCTAACAGCCAGTCAGAGCCCGCATGCCATTGTTGGGTTCCCCTTACTGATCCCATCCGTTTGTTGAATAAGCATCCCTGGAGTGTGGCCCGGGGCTGGGCACTCTCTAGGGTACCTGTGGGCCGCCCGTAGGTCTAGAATCGGGCAGAGGGAGAAAACGGGGGCTTCGTTTCTGTGGAGCAGCTCAAGGATGTAGTGTTCCTCCTCCTCTTCCCTGTCCCATTCCGTCCCTCCTGGCTCACTGTCTCCAGTCCTTGTCTCTGCATTCTTGCCTCATCATTCTCTCACGCTTTTTTTCTAGAGGGACCAAAAACTTGTCGGAAAGAAAGAAACCTGTCCAGCAGAGCAGACTTTCTTTCCGCTCGGCCTGGTCCCTCCTAGGTTTTCTTCACCCACCCCTCTTGCTGTCTTCGTGCCCTCTGACCTCCTCAGACTCCTTTGCAACCTCATTTTGTTTTGGGGTCCTTTCCTGCACTTCATTCAACTCTCTGGGTAGAGGCAAAAAGGTGGAAAGTGGGAGATATTCCTCAAGTCTTTTTACTTCCTCCTTAAAGTTGGAGGAAGTCCACATTTCACATAAAAAGAGCTAGTGATTGATCAACCCCCATACACATGACCCCGGCTGCTGTGCTTTGTAGCTTGGGTGGAATTTCAAAAATTCATGATTAAAGATTTAGCAATTTGAGTTATCCTGAATTTGCCTCTTAAAGTGTATTACAAAATTTACATGCATAGCTTGCATGTGCTCTGTGTGGATATTAGGTTTAAGAGAATCTATATGGGGCTATAGTGACCATGACGAGGGTCTATGCTGATTATTGGACAAGAAACCATAACTGGTACTTATGTTTGCTTTGGCCAGCAAATAATTTGAGCAGAGATTTTTGCCCAAGGACAGTTGCCATGTGCTTTTTCTGTTTTCTTAGCTTCCACACTAGGTGTCAATTCTTATTCCTTTTGTACAGGATTGTGAAGTTAGGTTAGAGGAAAATAGAAAAGTTTCGTTATTTTGCCATTTTGTGATGCTTCATCTAAAATGTTATGCTTAAGACTAATAGGCTAACAAGACAAAAATGATTATTTTCTGCAATCTAATATAGGAAAGCTCAGTCTAAATAACCCTTACACACACACCACACACACTCTGGTAGTCATAATGTTAATATACAGGAGGTTATGAGCCAGAGGAAACCAAAGCTAGGAGGTAAGAGTTCAGATCCACTGGCCCAGGGATGCCTGCGTGAAATAAAACCTTTGCTTTGCCTCTTTATCATTTGCTATCCAGGCCACAGAGCACTTGTCAGTTGAAACTCTGAGCTGATTTATGAGGTTTGCTGAAATGGAAAGAGCTCTGGAATTTATGGCGTGATTCCCCCTTGTTATTTGCTAAGCTAAGACCATGAAACATATGGCCTTAATATGGAGTGAGAAGGAAAATAGTGCTTTCATTAAACCACAGTCACCATTTTGATCCTGATTTGCTTGTCCAAATTCCCGTCCTTGGGAAGTACTAAACAGTGTGTTGAAAAGCCTTTGAGTCCAATGTGATCTTAGCCACTCAGCACCCAGTTTGCCCTGAAAAATAAAAAAATAAAATGGGAGCAAGGCCTTACCTTGGGTTTAAACTTAAGCAAATGAGGAATGAAGTTGGCCACAGGCTTGCATAATTACCCAACCACTTGAATCATTATGGCTTCAATAAAAGCATTTGCATTTACAGAGGATCTGCTGGGTGTACCACTCATGTTTTAAGTAGAGTGCACTGATGCCAGAAACCAGGAATTTTTTTTCGTAGTAATGGGCAATCTGCAACTTCTTGTGTCCCAGGGGGGAAAAAACCCACCAAACTTTTTTCTTTTATGCCTACCAAATTCTGAGATGAGACAGGAAGAAGTGCATTATTATTTGAATTCCTTTTAATGTGTCCATCAGGCCTTTTTCTTTTTGCCAAGCCCAATGGATTAAAAGAAAAGGTTTTATGTCAGTGGTGAGATGACTCACATAGTCCCCTCCACACACATCCGTGATATTTAATATTTTTTTAAAGGGCATCTTTGCATGGCAAATACCCAGGGGGAATATTCAAAGTATTTTGTAACTGCGGGAGCGGAAGCACTGATCACCCAGATGGTCAGTGGTTTTGGAATTGGAGCAGAGTTCTGAAGTTCTCCTACAGGGCAAAGACATATGGGAGAAGGATTACTGGGCAGGTGTCAGGTGGAGGGGTGCTGGTGGTGGCAAAAGGGAGGAATGGGAGTCTCTAAACAGAGGCTGTTCAGCTCCCAGTATATAAATACGTCCGCATTTAAATAGCATGGCTACCCGAGTCCATCTCTGAAGCAGGTCCCAGTTGCAGTCAGTGATCCCATAATACCTGGTAATTGATGGAAGTGACGGATCAGTAATGACAGCCACTTAAACTTTTTCTTTCCTTTTTCCCTCCTTTTTTAAACCCAGATTGGGGAGTTACTGAGTACCACCCATCCTGCCAACAAAGCCAGCTTGACCCTGTTCTGTCCCGAAGAGGGGGACTGGAAGAACTCCAATCTTGACAGACACAATCTCCAAGACTTCATCAATATCAAACTCAACTCAGCTTCTATATTGCCAGAAATGGAAGGACTTTCTGAGTTTACCGAGTACCTCTCAGAATCAGTGGAAGTCCCATCTCCCTTTGACATCCTGGAACCTCCCACATCGGGTGGATTTCTGAAGCTCTCCAAGCCCTGCTGTTACATTTTCCCAGGAGGGCGGGGTGATTCTGCCCTGTTCGCTGTGAACGGATTCAATATGCTCATCAATGGAGGATCCGAAAGAAAATCCTGCTTCTGGAAGCTCATCCGACATTTGGACCGGGTGGACTCCATCCTGCTCACCCACATTGGGGATGACAATTTGCCCGGAATCAACAGCATGCTGCAGCGGAAGATCGCAGAGCTGGAGGAAGAGCAGTCCCAGGGTTCCACCACCAACAGTGACTGGATGAAAAACCTTATCTCCCCTGACTTAGGGGTCGTATTTCTCAATGTACCTGAAAACCTGAAAAACCCAGAGCCGAATATCAAGATGAAGAGAAGCATAGAAGAAGCTTGCTTCACACTCCAGTACCTAAACAAATTGTCCATGAAACCAGAGCCTCTCTTCCGAAGTGTCGGCAATACCATTGATCCTGTCATTCTTTTCCAAAAAATGGGAGTGGGGAAGCTTGAGATGTACGTGCTTAACCCCGTCAAGAGCAGCAAGGAAATGCAGTATTTTATGCAGCAATGGACTGGCACCAACAAAGACAAGGCTGAACTGATCCTGCCCAATGGTCAAGAAGTAGACATCCCAATTTCCTACCTGACGTCTGTCTCCTCTTTGATCGTGTGGCATCCAGCAAACCCTGCTGAGAAAATCATTCGAGTTCTGTTTCCTGGAAATAGCACCCAGTACAACATCCTGGAAGGGCTAGAAAAGCTCAAACATTTAGACTTCCTGAAGCAGCCGCTGGCCACCCAAAAGGATCTCACGGGCCAGGTGCCCACCCCGACCGTGAAACAAGTAAAACTGAAGCAGAGGGCCGACAGCCGAGAGAGTCTCAAGCCAGCCACCAAACCGGTGGCCAGCAAATCGGTGCGCAAGGAGTCGAAAGAAGAAACCCCCGAGGTCACAAAAGCTAATCAGGTGGAAAAGCCACCCAAAGTCGAAAGCAAAGAAAAGGTGATCGTGAAAAAAGACAAGCCAGTCAAAACAGAGACCAAACCTCCCGTGACGGAAAAGGAGGCACCCAGCAAAGAGGAGCAGCCTCCCGCCAAAACCGACGTGGCCGAGAAGCAAGCCACGGACGTCAAGCCCAAGACGGCCAAAGAGAAGATCGTGAAAAAAGAGACCAAGACCAAACCCGAGGAGAAGAAGGAGGAGAAGGAGAAGCCCAAGAAGGAAGTGGCTAAAAAGGAGGACAAAACACCTGTCAAGAAGGAGGAGAAACCCAAAAAGGAAGAGGTAAAGAAGGAAGTCAAGAAAGAAGTCAAGAAGGAAGAGAAAAAAGAACCCAAGAAAGAGGTTAAGAAAGAAACGCCGCTGAAGGATGCCAAGAAGGAAGGGAAGAAGGAAGAAAAGAAGGACATGAAAAAGGAGGAGAAGGAGCCCAAAAAAGAAATCAAGAAACTCTCTAAGGACTCCAAGAAACCATCGACGCCCCTCTCTGAAGCAAAAAAACCAGCGGCTTTAAAACCAAAAGTACCCAAGAAGGAAGAGCCGGTCAAGAAGGAGTCTGCAGCTGCTGGGAAGCCAAAGGAGAAGGGGAAGATTAAAGTCGTCAAGAAGGAGGGCAAGACTGCCGAGGCTGCAGCTGCAGCGGTCGGCGCCGTGGCCACCTCGGCAGCCGCTGTGGCAGTGGCTGGCATAGCAGCCACCGGCCCTGCCAAAGAACTGGAGGCCGAGAGGTCTCTTATGTCATCCCCTGAGGATCTCACCAAGGACTTTGAAGAGCTAAAGGCGGAAGAGATTGATGTAGCCAAGGACATCAAGCCCCAGCTAGAACTCATCGAAGACGAAGAGAAACTGAAGGGAACCGAGCCAGTGGACGCCTACGTCCTCCAGAAAGAGACAGAAGTCATCAAAGTTTCTGCTGAGTCTCCCGATGAGGGGATCACCACCACTGAAGGGGAGGGCGAATGCGAGCAAACGCCGGAAGAGCTGGAGCCGGTCGAGAAACCGGGGGTGGATGACATTGAAAAATTTGAAGATGAAGGAGCTGGTTTCGAGGAGTCCTCGGAGACGGGAGATTATGAGGAGAAGGCAGAAACCGAGGAGGCTGAGGAGCCCGAAGAAGATGGTGAGGAAAACGTGTGCACCTCCAAGCACAGCCCCACGGAGGATGAGGAGAGTGCCAAGGCAGAGGCAGATGTGCACATCAAGGAGAAGAGGGAGTCTGTGGCCAGTGGGGACGACCGGGCAGAAGAAGACATGGACGAGGCCATTGAGAAAGGAGAAGCTGAACAATCTGAGGAGGAGGAGGCTGAAGAGGAGGACAAAGCAGAGGATGCCAGAGATGAATATGAGCCGGAAAAAATGGAAGCTGAAGATTATGTGATGGCTGTGGTTGACAAGGCTGCGGAGGCTGGGGGTGCCGAGGATCAGTATGGATTCCTCACCACATCAGCCAAGCAACCGGGAGTCCAGTCTCCTGGCCGAGAACCTGCGTCTTCAATTCACGATGAGACTCTACCTGGAGGCTCAGAGAGTGAGGCCACTGCTTCTGATGAGGAGAATCGAGAAGACCAGCCTGAGGAATTCACTGCCACCTCTGGCTACACTCAGTCTACCATTGAGATATCTAGCGAGCCCACCCCCATGGATGAGATGTCTACTCCTCGCGATGTGATGAGTGACGAGACCAACAACGAAGAGACAGAGTCCCCATCTCAGGAATTCATAAACATCACCAAATACGAGTCTTCACTGTATTCTCAGGAATACTCCAAAACGACCGTCACCCCGTTCAACGGATTATCCGATGGGTCAAAAACCGATGCCACCGAGGGCAAGGATTATAATGCTTCAGCCTCCACCATATCCCCACCCTCCTCCATGGAGGAAGACAAATTCAGCAAATCTGCTCTACGTGATGCTTACTATTCAGAAGAGAAAGAGGTGAAAGCGAGTACCACGTTGGAGATCAAAGATATCGTCTCCCCGGTTTCGGATGAGAAGCTTAGCCCAGCCAAGAGTCCATCCTCGAGTCCGTCTCCGCCGTCACCCATAGAGAAGACCCCCCTGGGTGAACGTAGTGTGAACTTCTCTCTGACGCCCAATGAGATTACAGTCTCCACAGAGGCCGAAGTGGTCCCTGTGTCTCCTGAGGTGACCCAGGAAGTAGTTGAAGAACATTGTGCTAGTCCTGAGGAGAAGACTCTGGAAGTGGTGTCTCCGTCGCAGTCTGTGACTGGCAGTGCCGGCCACACACCTTACTACCAATCTCCCACCGAGGAGAAAGCTAGTCACCTCCCTACAGAGGTCACTGAAAAGCCAGCAGCAGTGCCAGTGAGCTTTGAATTCAGTGATGCCAAAGATGAGAGTGAAAGGGCTTCCATAAGCCCCATGGATGAACCCGTGCCTGACTCAGAGTCGCCTATGGAAAAAGTCCTGTCTCCTTTACGCAGCCCTCCCCTGATTGGATCCGAGTCTGCATATGAAAGTTTTCTCAGTGCTGATGACAAGGCTCCTGGCAGATGTGCCCAAAGCCCCTTTGAAGGAAAGAATGGAAAACAAGACTTTGCAGACCAAGTCAGTCCAGTTTCTGAAATGACGTCCCCTGGTCTTTACCAAGACAAACAGGAGGTCAGAAGTACAGACTTCACCCCAATCAAGGAAGACTTTGGTCCAGAAAAGAAAACCGATGATGTTGAAGCCATGAATTCTCAACCAGCACTGGCTTTGGATGAAAGGAAATTGGGAGGAGATGTCTCTCCAACCCAAATAGATGTCAGTCAGTTTGGATCTTTCAAAGAAGATACCAAGATGTCCATTTCTGAAGGCACCGTCTCAGACAAGTCAGCCACTCCTGTTGATGAGGGTGTAGCAGAAGACACCTACTCTCACATGGAGGGTGTGGCCTCGGTCTCCACCGCCTCCGTGGCTACGAGCTCATTTCCGGAACCAACAACAGATGATGTGTCTCCTTCTCTGCATGCGGAAGTTGGCTCCCCACATTCCACAGAAGTCGATGACTCCCTTTCAGTGTCTGTTGTGCAAACGCCTACCACTTTCCAGGAGACAGAGATGTCTCCATCTAAAGAAGAATGCCCAAGACCAATGTCAATTTCTCCTCCAGATTTTTCCCCCAAGACAGCCAAATCCAGGACACCAGTTCAAGATCACAGATCGGAACAGTCCTCGATGTCTATTGAGTTTGGCCAAGAATCTCCTGAGCACTCCCTTGCTATGGACTTCAGTCGACAGTCTCCAGATCACCCTGCGGTGGGTGCAAGTATGCTTCACATCACTGAAAATGGGCCAACTGAAGTGGACTATAGTCCTTCTGACATGCAAGACTCCAGTTTATCACATAAGATACCACCAACGGAGGAGCAGTCCTATACCCAAGATAATGATCTCTCCGAGCTCATCTCAGTGTCTCAGGTGGAGGCCTCCCCGTCCACCTCTTCTGCTCATACCCCATCTCAGATAGCTTCTCCCCTGCAAGAAGAAACTCTATCCGATGTTGCTCCTCCCAGAGAGATGTCCTTATATGCCTCACTCACCTCTGAGAAGGAGCAAAGTCTGGAAGGAGAGAAGCTCTCTCCAAAATCTGATATCTCTCCACTCACCCCACGAGAGTCCTCTCCTTTATATTCACCTGGTTTTTCAGATTCTACCTCTGCCGTCAAAGAGAACACAACAGCTTGCCATACCTCCTCATCTCCACCTATAGACGCAGCATCTGCAGAGCCCTTTGGCTACCGTGCCTCCATGTTATTCGATACGATGCAACATCATCTTGCCTTGAATAGAGATTTGGCCACATCTGGCATGGAGAATGACAATGGAGGAAAGACACCTGGTGACTTTAGCTATGTCTATCAAAAGTCTGAGAAAACCACCAGGTCCCCAGATGAAGAAGATTATGACTATGAGTCTTCTGAGAAAACCTCCAGAACCCCAGATGTGGGCAGCTATTACTATGAGAAGACGGAGAGAACCATAAAATCTGCCTGTGACAGTGGCTACTCCTACGAGACCATTGAGAAGACCATCAAGGCCCCTGAAGATGGTGGCTATGCCTGTGAAATCACCGAGAAGACTACACGGACCCCTGAAGAGGGCGGCTACTCTTACGAGATAAGTGAGAAGACCACACGGACCCCTGAAGTGAGCGGTTACAGCTATGAAAAGACCGAGAGGGCTAGAAGGCTCCTGGATGACATCAGCAATGGCTATGACGACTCTGAGGAGGGTGGCCACACACCTGGGGATGCCAGCTACTCTTATGAGACCACTGAGAAAATTTCCAGCTTCCCTGAATCTGAAAGTTACTCCTACGAGACGTCTACAAAAACAGCCAGAAGCCCTGATAGTTCTACATACTGTTATGAGACGATGGAGAGAATTACTAAAACCCCCCAGGCATCTACATATTCTTACGAGACTTCAGATCGCTGCTACACTGCGGAGAAGAAGTCCCCCTCAGAGGCCCGCCAGGATGTGGATTTATGCCTCGTGTCCTCCTGTGAGTACAAGCATCCCAAGACAGAGCTCTCACCCTCCTTCATCAATCCCAACCCTCTGGAGTGGTTTGCCAGTGAAGAGCCCACTGAAGAATCTGAGAAGCCCCTCACTCAGTCAGGGGGAGCCCCACCACCCCCAGGAGGAAAGCAGCAGGGACGACAGTGTGATGAGACCCCACCTACCTCAGTCAGTGAGTCGGCCCCATCCCAGACCGACTCTGATGTCCCTCCAGAGACAGAAGAGTGTCCTTCCATCACAGCCGATGCAAACATCGACTCCGAAGATGAGTCAGAAACCATCCCCACAGACAAAACTGTCACATACAAGCACATGGACCCCCCGCCTGCCCCCATGCAGGACCGCAGCCCTTCTCCACGCCACCCTGACGTGTCCATGGTCGACCCAGAGGCCTTGGCCATTGAGCAGAACCTGGGCAAAGCTCTGAAGAAGGACCTGAAAGAGAAGACTAAGACCAAGAAGCCAGGGACAAAGACCAAGTCCTCGTCACCTGTCAAAAAGGGGGACGGGAAGTCCAAGCCCTCAGCAGCTTCACCAAAACCGGGGGCCTTGAAAGATACCTCAGATAAGGTGTCCAGAGTGGCTTCTCCTAAGAAGAAAGAATCTGTGGAAAAAGCAGCGAAAACCACCGCCACTCCTGAAGTCAAAGCTGTGCGAGGGGAAGAGAAGGACAAGGAGACCAAGAATGCCGCCAACGCTTCCGCATCCAAATCAGCAAAGACTGCCACCGCAGGTAGGCCCAGGGCACCGGGCATCCTTGGGAGGTCATGCAGTTCTTTCCCTGTTTGACTTTGTGCTGGGAGGACAGGGGAGCAAACATGGATGCTTCACTTCCCCCCATTACTCTCTCCTGCTGAAGGTCTGTTTCTGAGCCCAGTGTGGACTTGGGCTTAGGGGTAGCTCAGAGTATGGCCCAGAGCAGCTCTGATGGGACAGTGGGATTCCTGGCTTTGCACCATTCTGGAGTATAGCAACTGCATTCCTGATCGAAACCTTCAGAGCCAGGGATATGAGTTTCAAGCTGCTCTGAAGACTGGCTTCAGATGTGCCGGCCAAGGTTACAAGGGCTAGAAGCTCCAAAAGGCCTAGAGAGAACTAGAAATTCCATCCCAACCCCCAATGACCTGCCAAGGCCCAGGATTTTAGAGTCCTATTTTTTTAAAAAATAAGATTTTTAAAAATAAAATCATGAAAATTTAATATTATCATTTTTTTTTATTTAATTAAAAAAATGACCAGTTTGGAGATACATTCCCTTGAAGGAAATGTTGTTTTCTTATCAGCTAACATACACTGTAATTCCAGTTGATATTTCTGACTTCTGATCATTCCTGATTTGCCTCTGAGTCTCAGATTTATCAGTTTATAGTAGTGATTTGGGATTTTGATGACACTGGACTTTGGTAGCACAGCTTCATCTTGTTGCTTCGAAGTAGTCATGAGGATTTGTACTAAAGCTCTTTTTTTCTTTCTTTCTTTATGTAATTATCCAGGGATTTTTAGATCACCATTCACAAAGGCATATAAATTGACCCAAAATCATGAAACAAAAAATAATTTGAATAATATTTCCTTGATTTATTAGAGAATATCAGAGAGATGACCCTTTGGGGCTCTCAAATTCCATGCACTTTATGGTATCTTGGTTACAGATGCAGATTTTACTTTATGTGAAGCATCAATTTTAAGACTCAGTTCTTACGAGATTGGGTCTTTTTATGTACACAGAGAAAATAAATGGAATTTGTTCATGCTTAGTATAAATATAAACCCACCAGATAATTAACCCTTTGGTCTGAAAGAGCTGATGACCTGCACTAAGGAGAAAGCATGGAATCCCTTCAAATTAATAATAGTAAAAAAAAAACAGATGAAATTTTGCAGAACATATACACCCTAGCCCACGGAATTGATATTAAAAAAAAAAAAAGACTTTCTTGAACATTTAAGGAGACAATTTAAAGACAAAGTAATAAAGAGGATTTAATTTTTATTTACTTTGAAGATGCTTTTAGATTTCTAAAAAGACAAAGTTGCCCATTTAACTGATTTTAAAAGCAAATTTGGGTGGACTTCTGGTGATTTCCAGTTTGTGCTTCTATGAGCATTATTAATTTGGTTTTGATGGTAGCAGTTTAATATTCAAGATAAAATTGCAAACAAATTTAATTATTAGAACAGCAATTCAAACTTCTGTTAGAGTCAGGATTCTTTAGAAGGTCCCCAAAGTGTTGCTTACAGCTCAGATTGACTAAAATGGTCTGTGAATGTATTTATAAAATGAGCTTATTTACCTCAAACATTAATTTGGCCGATTCTTGCTACTTCCTTAACCCACTAAAAGTAAATCTGGGCAATTGATGGAATTCACTGGAACTTTTTAAACTGTTGAGATGAGAGTTTTTACACATCCCATGGAGAAAGGAGAGCAGGTTAAGTGTCTAGAATCTCACCGGCATTTCAGATGGTTTAGGCAGTGGTCATAAACTGCACATTAGAGTCCCCTGGGGTGCTTTTAAAAGATCATGGTGCCCAGACCCCAGCCCTAACCCACTTAAGCAGACTCTGGAGGAGAAGGCCTTGGCATCAGTAAGCAACCAAGGTGACTCTAATCATGCAGGGAGAGTGACGGACCACTGCCCTAGAATGTTAGCTTTACTCGTTCAAAAGCATTAAACCTTCAAACCAGAAGAAGTTAGCAAGGCAGCTGACGAAACAGGGTGCCAGGAAATTTGGGGGTTAATCTGAACTGCTGCTTTGCCCAGGCCGTTCTGGGTTAGGCTGGAAATTTTGGCTCCAAGGTGCCCCTTTCTGCAGTCTGATATGTCCTGATTGGTTAGCAAAAGCCTAGTCTTTCTAGACCTTCCTTTGCCAAATGTTGGTGTCCATCCCTGCATAGGGAGAGATGTCTCACAGCACTGTGCGAAGGCAAGAATACAGTGTTTCCTTGGGTTATGAATGGTGAGTAGGGCCCTGGAGAGAGCATATAGGGTGAAGATCTGAACTACTTACTAGGACAGAGGTTAGGGCATACTATTCAGCTATGGGCACAACCGCTATCAATTGATAACCTAAAGTGAACTGCTAAGATCTCTTAACTGCGGCTGGGTGTGATGACATACTTCTATAATCCCAACATCTCAGGAGGGTTGCAGGTGCGAGGGCAACTTCAGCAACTTAGTGAAACCTAGTTTCAAAATAAGAAGGACTGGGGATATAGCTCAGTGGTAGAATGCCCCTGGGTTCAGTACTCAGTACCACCAAAATCGATCAATCAATCAATCATTGCGTAACTATGGTTTGCCAGATGCAGATGCTTCTTTTTGATTTTTAAGGTGTTTCCTAGATCACTTTTCAGATTTAGATGTTAGTAGCTCCTTTAGGAAGGTGTTGCTATCTACTTCTGTCTTTGCAAGGGCCTTGAAACTTGAAACTTCTTACTTCATAATGGGTTGTGCACAGAGGGCAAACATCCCACTCTTCGTTTCTCCTACTGAAGTGATAAACAACCATGGAATTCTCGTATCGCTAGTGTTAGATGTCCTGTACACGTTATTGGGGAGATGGAGATGCTTTCACTTCTTTGCCTATCTCAGAGAGCCTGCTTGGGGATGAGTGGGGGAGGTACATTGGACAGACAGCTCTCTTCATGTTACTGAGACCCTTGCTTTGTCTTTGTTTACCAAAGGACCAGGAGCCACCAAGACGGCCAAGTCCTCAGCTGTGCCTCCAGGCCTCCCTGTGTATTTGGACCTGTGCTATATTCCCAACCACAGCAACAGTAAGAATGTTGATGTTGAATTTTTCAAGAGAGTGAGGTCGTCCTACTATGTGGTGAGTGGGAATGACCCCGCTGCTGAGGAGCCCAGCCGGGCTGTCCTGGATGCCTTGTTGGAAGGGAAGGCTCAGTGGGGCAGCAACATGCAGGTAAGGGCCCGAGGACCTTGGCTGCACTGTGGTTGAACTGGGGCCAGAGGCAGAGGGAGGGAGCCATGTTTAGCAAGGCACCTTTGTCATTGAGGATCTGTACAAGGTGCCTCCCAAAACTGTCACACATGAAATCTCCTCAGGACAAAGTCAGTTTAACCCACAGAAGATGGTCTAAAAGAGTATTTTTTTTAATTCGTTCTTTTTAGTTATACGTGACAGCAGAATCCATTTTGATCTAATTATATTAGCATTGGATATATCTTATTTTAGTTAGAATTCCATTCTAATGGATGTACATGGTGGTGTTGTTTTCATATATGTACATGGGGAAATTATGTCAGATTCATTCCACTGTTTGTTCCTTGCCTATCCCCGCTCCCTTCCCATCATTCCCCATTGTCTAATCCACTGCACTTCTACTCTTGCCCTCACTGCTCCTTTCACATTATCAGAGAAAATATTCAACCTTTGGTTGTTTGGAGTGATTTACTTCACTTAGCACGATAGTTTTCAGATCTATCCCTTTGCTGGCACATGTCATAATTTCATTCTTCTTAATGCTGAGTAATACTCCATTGTGCATATATACCGCAGTTTCTTTATCCATTCATCTATTGAAGGACACCTAGGTTGGTTCCATAATTTAGCCATTGTAAATTGAGCTGCTATAAACATCGATGTGGCTACATCACTGTAGTATGCTGCTTTTAAGTCCTTTGGGTTTATACTGAGGAGTGGGATAACTGGGTCAAATGGTGGTTCCATTCCAAGTTTTCTGAGGAATCTCCATACTGATTTCCAGAGTGGTTGTACCAATTTGCAGTCCCACCAGCAATGAATGAGTGAACCTTTTCCCCCACATCCTCACCAACATTGTTACTTGTATTCCTGGTCATTGCCTTTCTGGCTGGAGTGAGATGGAATCTCAGTGTAATTTTAATTGCTTTTCTCTAATTGCTAGGTACGTTGAACATTTTTTCATATATTTGTTGACCCTTAATATTCTGTGAAGTGTCTGTTCAGTTTCTTTGCCCAATTATTGATTGGGTTATTATTATTGTAATTATTTTTATTTTGGTGTTAAGTTTTTGAGTTCCTTGTATATCCTGGAAATTAATGCTTTATCTGAGGTGGCAAAGATTTTCTCCATTCTGTAGGCTTTCTCTTCACACTCTTGATTGTTTTCTTTAATGTGGAGAAGCTTTTTGGTTTGATGCCATCCCATTTATTGATTATTAATTTTACTTCTTGCTCTTTAGGAGTCTTATTAAGGAAGTCAGTTCCTGAGCCAATATGTTGGAAGGTTAGGGCTACATTTTCTTCTAATATGTGCAGATTTAGTCTAATACTTAAGTTCTTAATCCACTTTAAGCTGAGTTTTGTGCAGGGAGAGAGAAAGGTGTTAAATTTCATTCTGCTGCATATGGATTTCCAGTTTCCCAGCACCACTTGTTGAAGAGTCTATCTTTTGACCAATGCATGTTATTGGCACTTTGTCTAGTGTGAGGTAACTATATTTTTGTGGGTTTGTCTCTATCTTCTTTTCTATACTATTGGTCTTTTTGCTTGTTTTAGTGCCAGAACCATGCTGTTTTTGTTACTATAGCTCTATAGTATAATTTTAGATCTGGTATTGTGATGTATCCTGCTTCACTTTTCTTGCTAAGGATTGCTTTGGCTATTCTGGGTCTCTCATTTTTCCAAATGAATTTCATGACTGCTTTTTCTATTTCTATGAAGAATGTCATTGGGATTTTAATAGGAATTGCATTCTATCTGTGTAGCACTTTTGGTAGTATGGCCATTTTGACAATATTAATTCTGCCTATCCAAGAGCATGGGAGATCTTTCCATCTTCTAAGATCTTCAGTTTTTTTCTTTAGTGTTCTATAGTTTTCACTTTAGAGGTCTTTTGCCTCTTTTGTTAGATTGATTTCCAAGTTTTTTTGTTTGTTTGTTTGTTTTTTGAGAATATTGTGAATGGGATGGTTTTCCTAATTTCTTTTTTAGCTGATTCATCATTGTTGTACAGAAATGTAATTAATTTGGGTGTTAATTTTGTATCCTGCTACTTTGCTGAATTCATTTATGAGTTCTAGAAGTTTTTGGTAGAGTTTTTTGGGTCTTCTCAATATAAAATTATGTCATTGACTCAGAGGTATTTTGAACTCTTCTTTTCCCATTTGTATACCTTTTATTTTATTCTTTTACCTAATTGCTGTGGCTAGAGATTCAAGGACTGTGTTGAATAGAAGTGGTGAAAGTGGGCATCCCTGTGTAATTTCTGTCTAAAGTGGTATTCTTGATGCCACCAACAACCAACACTTTGGAGGAAAGCCACCTTACCTAAGGCATAATCTATTCATCTATAAAATGGACTGAAGGTTAATTGCCTTCCCCCAATATATGAGTATTGTGCATGCAAATCAAAGTGGTTATATTTCCACGGGAGAGCTGCTGAAGAAGTGCATTCACTCCTTTGTTTTTTATGGATGGACCGAAGGTAAGAACTTTAGAAAATCAACTCTCCAGGTGAAATTCCATAGTAAGAGCATTGACTCCTAAAGAATATGCCTAACTCCCAAACCAAGTGTCTAGCTATGAACCACCCTGTCAGTACGGTTGGGATCTTTGTTCATCCAAATTTTACTTATGCTTCTGCACAGGATCATTAGTAAACTATGTTTGCATACTATTAAATAGAATTGCTTATTTAATCATATGAAATCTAATGTAGCCAAGCGCATTAGATTTCACACCCCTATAATCTCAGCAACTCAGGAGGCCTGCGGTAGGAGGATGCCAAGCTTGAGGCCAGTCTCAGCAACTTGGTCAGACCATGTCTCAGGGGAGAAAAAAAAAACAACTGGGGATATAGCTAGCTCATAGCTCATTGGTGGAGTGTGCTTGGGCTCAATCCCCAGTACCACAAAAAAAGGTAAAAGAAATCTAATGTGAAACAGCCAATTGCCTCCTAAGGAATATTACATTTTTAAGTCATTAACCACCTATCCCACTCACCTACCCCCCAGCCACACATGCAAAGACACATATCTTCATTTCCAGAAAAATGTTAGTTACACCTAGTGGGTGGGTTTTCTGAGGATGTTGAGCTACAATAATAACTAAAACTCCTTTGACTAAATATACATTATCTTTTATGCAAAACTTCCTGGCTGTAAGAAATAGCCTTAATCAAGGTACTTAATGAACATTAAAGGATTGAAAAAACAACAGTGAATTTAGGTGAACTAATTGACAAGTCTCTAGTTGCCTTTGGTTCTAGTCTTCCACTCTTTTTTGTGTGTATTTATTCTGGTTCCTTGCAAATGTAGGTTGAAAAAAAAGACTTGCATTCCTTGAGGAAAATAGAACATTTTTCTTTCATTCCCCATCTTCTAGTGGTCTAATACCTTGGGTTTGTACTATTTTTGCATCTGGTTTCTGTCCCTGCCCTTAAACAGCTATTTTCTCCCTGCAGGTAACTCTGATCCCAACTCATGACTCAGAAGTGATGAGGGAATGGTACCAGGAGACCCATGAGAAACAGCAAGACCTCAACATCATGGTTTTAGCCAGCAGCAGCACAGTGGTTATGCAAGATGAATCTTTCCCTGCATGCAAGATAGAACTGTAAAAACCAAGGCCAGCCACACCACAGGATTTGAACTTTGTTTCCAGAAATTCTTCAATTTGAAACTACCTTTTCTAAAACGCCAATTGATCTAATTAAGTCGCCGAACAGTTACCTGCCAAATGCTATCCTGTGTCATGGTGACGCAAGTCACTAATATTTCTCAGTTTTTGCTGATTGCTAAGGGAAGTAACAGTATTCCCACAATAGGGTTCAAGTTACTACAAAATTACCTACCCCAGTTCATCTCTGCTGAACATTTGGAAACCATGCACTAGCAAACCCAACTGACTTCTGCTAGGTAGAGGCATTTGTCTTAGAGAGAGAGAGAGAGAGAGGGAGGGAGGGAGAGAGGGAGTGAGGGAGTGAGCGCACAAAGAGAATGCAGGAGAGAGAGAGAGAGGAAGAATGAGAAAGAAAAAGAATGCAAGAAAAGGAGATGGAGTGGAGAGGTTCTGGTGAGATACCCAGAGAGGAAAAGAGAGAGCAGGGTGGGGTAAAGAGAAGAACACCAACAATGAGGTCTGCATTTCCTCAGGCAGTAGGTATTCTGTAGTCTACACAGGCCAAGTTTTCCATTTTTGTCAGTCTTAAGTCATCATTTTCTAAAGCAAGCTGGCTAGAGGAATACAAAAAGAACAAAACTTGTCATGAGGGCATGTGAGATTGTCACGCCTTAATTAAGCTCCTTCAGTTTGAAGGCTGCACATTGACATGCTGTAGTGAGTGTAGACTGCACACACAAGTGGAATGAGCCCCATTCAGAACTCTCAGACTCTTTAGACACACGAGTAGATTGATCTAAGGCATGCTCCCAGCATTTGTCCACCCACTTAGTCCACACTGCGTCAATTAACCTGCATGCGTCAACGCCCAAGTCCACCCCAATTAACTGAAGCAAATACCAAAGCAGTTGGGAGTACATATGGTAGACAATTTGCCTTAGGAAGTGACTTGAATGTACAAAGATACTTGATGCACTTATTTTTTAATGAGAGACAGCAAGTTTATAAAACATCCGTGTAGGATTATAGATACTCCAGTTGAAGAAGCACATGTGTGCACATGGGGGTTACTAGAAGTTGATCTGATTGGTCCAACAGTTTGATGCTGAGTCATGCGTGCTGAATACCACGCCAGTGCACCCGTGACCCCTCAGCCAAACAAGTTGCACCTTTCATAGCTTCTTCACTATTGCAAATTCAAGACTGAAAAGGCTTCTATGATCAGAACTGGGAAAACAGTGAATCTTATGGTGGAAGAGGTTCTCAGCAAGTGTACAGTATTTACCTTCCTTTGTCTTACATTGGCTTTTTTAATTTTCCATTAATTTCAACATGATTATGGGAACAAGTGTACAGAACTTTTTTTTTTTAGCTATGTGAGAACTTTTCATAGATGAACTTTTTAACTAACGTTTTAATTTACAGGAAAATACAAAAGAAAAATTTCAAGCGATAGTCTTTTTTTTTTTAAGTGTTTCATAAGACAAAAATTGAATAATTTTTTGAAGTTCTGGCAAGATTGAAGTCTTAAGATTGCAGTAATAATATTTATTAAAAACCCAAAACTACCAGGAAGAATGATACCTCCCACCTTTTGATTCCCATAACCTAAAAATTTGAGTATGGGCTATTTGAGAGTGGGAGAGAACAGCATGGTAGGCTAATTTCAGGGTCTTTACGAGTCTATCACCCAGTGGTACCCTACATACTTCTTTCAAGATCTTCAACCATGAGGTAAAAGAGCCAAGTTCAAAAGAACCCTAGCACATGGGATTTTCTTTTTTGGAAAAAATAAGTAATAGATTGACAACAAATGAATCCCCCACTCCTGTTGTTCATCATGTAGAGTTCAGACATACTGTCCATCGCTGTCATCATTGAACCATGAACCTGGGAAGCCAGATCATGATTAAAACTGACGTCCGGTTTCAAGTTGCAGCTCCATGCACCCAGTGTTCGGATGTGGCAAACTTCTCAGTGACAACTGTGCTGTGCTCTGTCATGTCACATTTCCTGCAGACTCTTAAGATCTACGGAGTAGTGAACAATGACCTCATTTTATTTTCTGTGTTAGTTATTTATTTCAGAATTAACATTTTAGTTTATTTTTGTCTGTTAAGTGTTTGTTTTGCACTGCTAACTAATATGAGGGTTTAAACAATGCTTCTTCAGGGTCCCTCACGGAGGACGCGTGCAGTCTACTTAATGCTGTGAATTACATTTTCCAAATGTTTAACTTTTTTTTAAGAAAATTAATATTCTATTTCTGTTAGGCTTCTCTAGGAATACAGTTTTTATTTATTGCCCTATTTCTTTTTAAGTTTTTAAAAATAACACACTAAGGGTACAAAAATGTCACACCTGATGGAAGAGTCATTGTGACCAAAATGGGTTTCATTGAGCATAAACTCATCTACCTAAAACTTCTTTTATGAGAAGCCCATAAAATTACTCAAGTTTATTATTTAATGGTTAGTTATTGAGTTGGTTCACATAATGCCTGGGAAGAGAAACATTTCCTAGCCTTCTTGCCAAATCCAGACCTCTGGTTGATTTTTCTTTGATAGAAGATGGAGTTACTTTCCAATTTTCCAAATTAAAGTTACTTAAGTTGTATATTATTTTGCTTTTAAAAAAAAGTGCAAACACTTTTGGAGAATTATAGCCAGTCTTCAGTTATAACCTCTCTACCCACTCCTTGCCCCCAACCCCCTACTCCTCTATGGAATTTAATGAGAAAAATATAAAAAACTGTCATTGGTCAGCTGGCTCTTTTTCCTATGAAATCTATCAGTACTGTCCTCCATTCGTTGTTCTCTATGATGGCCACAGAGCCTGAGTATACCAGGAAAACCAATATTTGCATTACAGGTTGCTCTTGTCCTTCTAGACATCTTTCCTACCTGTGTGACTAACCTAATTTTGCTAGTTCCATAAATACACAATTAGTTTAGTAACAGCCATCAGAAAGTACCATGTACCTTCATGGTGAGAGCTAAAACTCGACACAGACTTCTAGGAGCTTTGTTCATACCGATTACTTAATCCAATTGTATAGATTTGAATATTTGAGTGGAAGGAATTTCCATTCTGTTTAAATGATGGGATTCTATTGCGATAGCACTCATGATCATGACCTTTTTGGTAGTATTCTTAAACAAAATTCTACAGAGACTAAATGTTAAGAGACGATCCTCCATTTTCAATTTTAACCAATTCTATCCCCTTTCTCAAAACCCCAACCCCTGTGCATGCTTTCTCAGTCTTGTGGTGGGACTGGATACAATGACTGACCCCTCCCTCTTTAAACACCATTTTTCCATGGAGTTCAAAAGGAAAAAAAAATTTTTCTTAACGTTACATATCATAGTGAATGGTTTCCCCAGTGTATATGGATGTTTTAAGTGTCTCCAATAGCTTATGAAGTTTAGGAGCTTTCCAATATTCATTTAATAAGATTCAATCATTTGCTAATGGAAATTTTTCCACCTTCCATTTTTCCCTCTGTTACCAAATTTCAGCTCCGAGGAGCTGCTCTACAATTCTGGAATTGCTTTTCTTGCCTCTCTTTAGTCATCTGTCACAGGAGGTTTCTGCTCAGTAACGATATTGTGCGTTAGGAGAACTTTTTATTTTTATTTTTTCGTGCTTCAGATGTAGGAGAAAAGATCCTGTTTCCATTTGAAAGGAACTGTTAAGCTTTTTATCTTTTAACCAACTGAACAACAAACCAAAAGCAGCCTAGAGATGAGCATTTCTTTGAAAGCAATTAGGTTATTCACCTGGTATTAAAACTATCTACTATTTTAAAAAAAATCTGTGACTTTTATGAAGTTCATTTTAAAAGGCAGCATCAAAAACTGAAAAAGGAAGGGAAGAAAAAGTCAACAGCTTCTCTGCACTTGTTTGGAGCTCCCCAAAGCGGGAGCCACAGAGAAGAGGCTCGGACCGGGCTGCCCCTTGGAGAACACCCTGCAGCCAGCAGTTGGGAGTCACGCTTTCCACGCTGCACGCAGCCCCTTCACTTTCCAGCCCCCACAAGGAGTGGTCCTGAGCTGGGCTGAGAAGCACTTCACACTCCTCTCTCTTGTTCTGAATGGTGTTTGTGTCAGTCTGCAGCTGTGTATGGCATTATGTCTTATAATCCTGCATCACTTCTATCCTATCCAGTCATATCTAATGTAGAAAATTAGTTTCCAGTGAAAGTAATATGTAGTGCTTTTATGATATTTGTGTGCAATATCCCCTCTTCCATTGAGGATATTTGATGTAAAGGAAAAAAAAAAAAACTCAGTTCCACAATAAAATACAAAAGTGGCAAAAGTTCACGCATTCCCCGTGCTGTTTTTGGCTTTGTGTCCCGAGTTGGGCTCTGCCATCCATGACGGGGGTGACCACATTCTTTTCAGACTGCTTTTTTGTGGCTACTCATTGATTGATGTGTGTAGCCAAACTCTCAAGAAGGTTAGAGTCTTAAGGACAGAAACTGGGAGTTGAGGGAGAATAATAAAAACAGTGGCCTAAAAACAAAATAGTTAAAGGAGAATATTAGCTGGGCTTCCTGCACAAACCACAAAAAAACGAGAAAGCAGATTTGAATGCTGGCTCTGCCACCTCCAGCTGGGTGACCTGTCATTTAATCTTTCTGGAGTTTTCTTCTCTGTAAAATGAGAGAGCTCAACTAAAGGGTCAGATGGGCTGGTCCCTCCTGAGATGTGTTCTGTAAGCTGTCATGATTATTATAGCTGAATAAGCTATATCTAACTAACATAGTGTGCTGTATATTTCACTCACACTCATTAATGTGAAAAATTATTATATAAACCATTTGAATGCCAGAGAGGAAATCCTACTTGTTTAAGTATTTTGAATACATCTGTATTCCCAAAACACTTACACAAGTAGGATTTCCAATATGCCATTTAAATGGTTTTCCTGCCTTTACTCTGTACCCAGTGGTGGGTTCTACTTGGCTTGTGGAATTTAAAGAGGAACAAAACAACTTCTGTCCAAGCTGGTTTAGGAAGACAGGCCAGCAGAGAGGCATTGATGCTACATTGTGACAAGGGCTCCTAAAATTGAAGAGTGAGCTTAGATGACCATAAGAGAAACCAGTGGCAATGTGTATGCTGAGCCCTGGAAAGAGGGAGAGAAAGCAAATTCCAGGCAGAGGACACACCACGGCTCAGCAGAGAGCGGGATCAGCATCTGTTGGGGCAGAGACAGCTCAGGATGGCAGCGCATAGTGGGGAGCCCAAGCCCCCCGGGGGGATGTGCCTATGGGGTGTTCAGTGGAGACCTCTAGCACTTGGCCATGTCTGTCTTCAGAGATGGTCTTTGACCTCACAAGTCCCCTGCAGTCTGTCCTGAGTCACTATGATGTTCCTTTGTCACGTATACTACTTCTTATCTTGCACTTTGCCTCTGAACCACTCGGACGGCATTGAGTGGTCTCAGCAGAACTCACTATTTGCTAAGAGGGACTCTGAAACTCTCCTGCTTTAGTCAGCTTTTTTGCTGCTGTGACTAGAAGACCTGACCCAAACAATTGTAGAGGAGGAAAAGTTTCTTCAAGGGCTCACAGTTTCAGAGGTCTCAATCTATAGAGAGCTGGTTTTATTCCTCAGGGGTCCAGGTGAGGCAGGACATCATGGCAGGAGAGTGACAGAGGGAAGCCGCTCACATGGTGATCAGAAAGCAGAGAGATCCATTCTCCAGATAAAAATATATATCCCCATAACCCTGCCACCAATGAACCACTTCCTCCAGCCACACCCCACCTGCCTCCAGTCACCACTCAGTTAATCCCATCAGTGATTGATCCACTCATTTTCCTCCAAACCTTCTTGCATTGTCTCACATTTGAGCTTTTGGGAAACATCACATCTAAACCATAACACCTCCAGAAATGAAAGGGTTAGGATGTGAGAACTGGGGTGGGAAATAAGAGATTTTAATTACCTCTCTCAGGCTAAAGTTGGGTAGTTAAATTGTTTTCTGTTCCATTGCTCAATTCCAGGTTTTTCTTCTGGCATGAACCCAAGGTGACAACCATCGGGGTTTGCCTTGGGAGCCTGATTGTGCCTCAGCATACTCAGGCCCAGGGAACCCCTGAGGCCTGGTCACCCTACCCACCCCTGTCCTATTTAAATCTGGAAAAGAGTGAACCCTCTTCCAGCTTCTCCTCCATATTGTGGAAGTAGATTTTTTTCCAGTTTCATTTTTCCTGTCTTCCAAATCATAAAGATCTGTTGAGGACCTGTGACCATGCTTTCTCTCTCTACTTCTATCACTCATTCTGGATGCTCTTCTGTGTCCTTACAATATTTTTTTTTTTTTTGTACCTCAGGGGCACTCGACCACTGAGCCCCATCCCCAGCCCTATTTTGTATTTTATTTAGAGACAGGGTCTCACTGAGTTGCTCAGTGCCTCACCATTACTGAGGCTGGTTTAAATTTGAAATCCTCCTGCCTCAGCCTCCCAGGCCGCTGGGATTATAGGCATGTGCCACTGTGCCCAGCCCTACAATGATCTTTTAACATAGTTTGACTCACAAACTCTTGGCATCTCACATAAATACAGATCACCATTTTCTCTTTTATCTAATATCTTATGTAAATTCACTGGAAGCTTATCTGCAGCTTGGCCACACACAGTTCTGGTCACACACAGTTCTTTTGCTGTGAGATGTTCTCCTGCTTCACTGTGCGGGTTGTTGGTGGTGTTTTACAGACAGTGGAGCTGCGCCTGTTTCTCAGGGAGAGCTTCAGGTCATAGTCCAGACCATAACCGCTCAAGCCAGAAATGCAAGCTACTCTAATGCTCACAGGGGTTTAAATGTCATGTGTAAACTGATGACTTTCACAGTTGTGCCTGCAGCCTGTACCTCTTCTCTGATCTCCAGACTCAAATCCAGCTGCCTGTTGAGATCTTCACTTTGATGTCCAAAAGGGAATGTTTTAAAAATTCCCCAAATCAGCTGGGTGCGGTGGTGCATGCCCATAATCCCAGCTCCCAGGGAGGCCAAGACTGGAGGATCACAAGTTCAAGGCCAGTCTCAGCAATTTAGGGAGGCCCTGTCTCAAAAAAGACTGGGAATGAAGTTCACCCCCCCCCAACAAAAAAAAAAAGCCCCCAAACAAACCTTTGATCTCTCCTCAGACTGCCAGACTGCTTCTTCCCCTAGGATTTTCTACCTCTGTAAATGGCAAATACATAATTCTAGTTTCGTAGGTCACAAATATCAGCCCTGTCAGAAAAATCCTGCTAACTTGACCTTCAAAATACAGTCACAAGCCAGGCACAGTGGCTCAGGGCTGTTATCCCAGCAGTTTGGGAGGCTGAGGCAGGAGGATTGCAGGGTTCAAAGCCAGCTTCAGCAATGGTGGGGCACTAGGCAACTCAGTGAGACCCTGTCTCTAAATAAAATACAAAATAGGGCTGGGATGTGGCTCAGTGGTCGTGTGCCCCTCAATCCCCGGTACCCACCCCCCCTAAAAAAAATAAACAAAATTCAATTGCACACTGCACAACGACACTGTGGTAAACAATGGATCACACATAGGGTGGCGTATACCCTACAGGCTAGGTGTGTAGTAGACTGCACCTGCTATAGTTTGGGTAAGTACCCTCTGATGTTCACAAAATCACCCACAGTGCATTTTTCAGAATGCAATCCTGTTGTTTAGTGACGCACAACTGCACGTCCAGTCCAACTCCTCCCCTTGTTCACTGCTGCCTCCTCTCAAAGTCATTTCTTTCCTGGATCAGCACCATGGCCACCTAACAGCTCCTCCTCTTGCTCATCTTTTCTCTTCTAGCTTATTCTCCATGTAGCAGCCAGAACAATCCTTCAGAAATGTTCTTTCATTCAGGGGTTTTGATGCTATTTCCTTTGTCTGACATGCTTTTTTCCCCAGTGGGTCATTTTTCAGGTGTCATCTTCTCGGGATGCCTCCACTCATCATCCTAAATTGCAACCGCCACTAGTTACACAGCCCTCTCTTGTCCTCTTCCTTGCTTTGTCATTATCCCCATAAGACATGGTACACTTATTAATTATATCTACCCCCTTCCATAGAATGCAAATGCCAAAGGAAGAGATCCGGGTCTGTATTTTTCCTTGCTGTATCATCAGTAACTATTTTCACAGTTCCTGACACATAGTAGGTGTTCGATATTTGTTGAATAAATGAAAGAATGAATATACTAAGACTCAGGTTGACAGAGTGACTGTACCATATGGTAGTTGGAAAGTTGGGTTAGAACCAGACAAACTTCAGTTCTAACTGAAACTTCATCCATTTGTCACTTTCTAATTGGATAGCCCTGGAAAAGGGACATTATGTCTCCTCTGGGAAATGTGGATCATAATCCTTGCCCTGCAGGGTTGTGGTAGGGATTAGAGAAGATGCATTCAATCAGGTTGAATAATGGGCATTTAACAAGGAGGAGTTCACATGACTTTTGTAATCAAGGTAGGGACATAATTTCTGTTGAACCACAGCCTAGGAAACACCCACCCCCAACAGTGGCCCACTGATAGTATGATAGCATACTATCACCAGAGGACATTCTTGGTCTATCTCACATACTATCACAGGCATAATAACTTTTTTTTTTTTTTTTTTTGTTACCAGGGATTGAACCTAGGGGCGCTTAACCATTGAGCCACAAACCCAGCCCTTTTTATGTTTTATTTTGAGATGGAGTCTTGATAAGTTGCTTAGGGCCTCACTAAGTTGCTGAGGCTGGCCTCAAACTTTCAATCCTCCTGTCTCAGCCTCCTGAGTTGCTGGATTTATAGCCGTGAGTCACTAGATTTATAGACATGAGTCACTGCACCTGGCCCCAGAGTTCAAAATTTTAATCTTTAAAACACTGTTAGAAGTTAATATGCTCCAGGTGCAGAGGTGAATACCTTTAATTCCAGCAACTCAGGAGGTTGAGGTAGGAGGATTGCAAGTTTCCTGACATAATTATTTATAGCCTTAGGAACCCGAAAAGATCTAAGGAATTTATTGAGAAGACCTGGTCTCAAAATAAAAAATAAAAAGAAGTGGGGATGTGCCTCCATAGTTAAGTGACCCTGGGTCCAATCTCAGTGTGAAAAACACAACAAGAACAACAACAAAAAAATAAAATAACTCAACAATTTTCCTGCTACTGGGTATATCAGAGGATATCACGTCCCCTTTTATAGATTCTTTACAAATCTTCCCCATGAGCTTAGATTCAGCACTTAAATTCCACAATGGGATTTGTTTTCAAATGATTTTTGCAAGAATTCATTCTTTGTGTTTTGAACAGATTAAGCTCAGATTTGGAGTCTCTAATGTGCACACACAGTAAACACATGGCTTAAGTAACTATTTTGTTTTAAACAAAGATCCCAGTTGTCACTGTCACAATCTCAGGGACCCTGCCAGCATCTTATCCTATTACCTGCAGGCAATAACATCCTCATGGAAGTATGTAATGTCAGCGAAAATGCCACATCAGGGGGAAAGAAAAGGTTATTTTCAAGCTAAGAAGTTATTCAAAATAAAAGGCAATTTTCCTGACATAATTATATTGAAAAGCACTCCCTTCTCCCTATTTTCTTAAATACATCATTTTCAGTGTTTGAAAAGTTCATGAAAATACAATTCCATCATCTTTTCTGCTATTGATTCATGAAAGACAAAGCTCTCTGAGACATTTTGGAACTTCATCCATTTTTTCATCCAAACCCAGGGAGGTTTTCAGGTACCAAGGGAATTATCTTCCCCTGACCCATGCGAGGTCATGTCTTGGCCCAGACACATCCAGATAGCAAACTCATGTAAATTATCATTTACCCTTTTCCCTAACAAACATTGTTTAGGAACCATAATGACCCCCTCTGCATTGCTGTTTATCTGGTAATCATATTCAGAATTAAATAAGAAACAACTACTATTACGCTTCTAGCCTGAAGAATTTGTAAATGAACTATTTGCTACAAAGGTCATCCTTGGGTCCAATCGAAACCCCTACAGAAGTCCCATGGTTGTTCTGCCCAGGGCTTCTAACCCCAGCTCCTTTGATATTTTCAGACAGGATAGTTCTTGGGGTGGGAGAGGCCTGTCCTGTTCACTGTAAGGTGTTTACAACAGCATCCCTGGCCTCTCCACCTCCCCAATAACAGCTGTGACAATCCAAAGCACCACCAGACATTGCCAAATATTCTCTGGAAGCAAAATGGCTCCTGGTTGACAACTTCTGTCCTGGGCTTATACCTGAGGTCACCTGCAGACAATTCCCACCAGTGGACAGATGACTTCCTGGTCTTTGCACAGGGGTATTTACTGTCATGTTGGTGTGCTCGTCCAGGAGGACAGAAGTGTCCCTAGCCAATGAGGGAATGGAGTTCACTCATAAACACCCCAGCTCCTTACCCCTTGGTGCACTGAGGCTGCTGTGTGCCTACACTCTCTGCATCCCTAGGAGTAAGCCTGCCCGCCACCAACCACTCAGTTACGCATACTTGATGGGCTTTCCTTCCTTCCTTGTAAGTTCTGACCTCCCTCATCCATCTGCTTGGGAACTGCTCCAACCAAAGACTACCTACTTGCACTCAAATTCCTATCTCCTGCACTGATTTAGGGGGAACCTAAATCAGACAGTGATCTGGCGAGTTTGGGAAAGTAGCCTTAGGAGTCAGGTCTGGGCTTGACTCTGGCTCTTCAATTAATTGAGGGTGGTCCTGGCAGTGAATTGTTTCACTTCGCTTTCTCATATGTAATATAACACAGCTATAACTCTCACCATATTTTATGGGTTAAATAATATAATATAAAGAATTCTTAGGGCTGGGGCTGTAGCTCAGTGGCAGAGAGATTGCCTGGCATATGTGAGGCACTGGGTTCAATTCTTAGTACTGCATAAAAAAATAAATGAATAAATAAAAAATAAAATAATTTAAAAAGAGTTCTTGGTTATAAGTATTCAATAAATATGTTCTTTTTTGGCTTTTCCCTGGGGATTGGACCTAGGAACATTTTATCACCTAGCTGTATATCCTCAATCCTTTTTTTGTTTTTTCATTTTGAGACAGGGTCTTGCTAAGTTGCTTAGGACCTCACTGAGTTGCTGAGGCTGGCCTTGAACTTGAGTCCTGCTTCACCCTTTCAAACTGATGGTATTATAGGTATGTGCCACCATGCTCAGCCTAAATATTAGCTTCTGGTCTAGGAATCATGAGATTTGTGTTATGGCTTTATCAATTTCTGCTTTGAGGCAAGTAAACAGGATACATATGAGACAGAGAGATAATTCTGACACTTCTCCTCGCCAGTCCCCACGAACTTTCTACGTGATGTCACTTTTGCTGGCCTACATCACCCCTTGTAGGAATTCAGAGGCTTTCTTTGTCATTAAACTCTCACCTTGGTGTGTATGTGTGTGTGTGTTTATCTTCTAGTGTTTCAATATTTCTGCCAAGAATTATATAGCTCAGTCCAAGGACGTTCAACCTAATAATTTATTCAATAAATATTCCTAAGCAGCATCCGCATCATGGGAGTGATTGTTTTCTGTCAGGATATGATAATTAACAAGACAGAGTTCCTGTCTTGAAGGTTAAAGTCTGGTGCTGCTCTCACCATTGGTTCTTAAGAATTAATTCAGAACCACAAAGTGGATAAGGGGTTTACCACTCAAGGATGTTGCAAACTTGCTTCCAGGATGGCTGGTAAAAGCCTGGAGAAAGAGAGGTTCCATATAGAACAGACCTGCAAGGCCTGAATAAACCTGGCCGTGTAGGGGAGTGAGCCTGCTGGGTGGACACATACATCACAGGAAGCCAGGAGGCCCAGCACAGCTTTAGGTTCCATAGAGACCGGACACTCAACAAGGCCATCAGGAAATCCCTGGTGAGAGGGGACGTATGTCATTAAGTTTGGTGGTAGCTCAAGGTCCATGGTAGGAAAGGTGGTCAGATCACAGTTCTGGCTGAGGTTGGCAGTGGGGTTGAGCGTCTCCCCGTGCTCCTTCCCTTTCGCAGACATGAGATCTGCACCCACGGGCTTTCCCTGCCAATGCTACTTCCACCCCCTTTTACCTTTCGCAGGCATGACCCCCAAACTCGCTTTCATGGGTACCTGTCACTCAGCATCTGCTTCCTGGAGAACACAGTGACGAGTTTCTGAACATGGTTTTCATTCCAATCCTAAATTCTTTGCTCTACTGAAGAGCTGTTTTCCCTTTTTCCTGCAGGGCTTATAAAGGCTTTTCAAAGGTCACCAAGTAGCTGCAGCAGAGGGAAAACCCAGCATTATACTCCAGGGAAGACGTCCAAAGTCAGACGACAAAGGATGCCAAAGCTAGCTGTCTTCATTCAGGGTGGGAAAAAGTGGCTTTGATCAACGTGTTTTCAGGGTCTTTGACTACTTCCTGTGAGATCTACAACCACCTTCCTGCACAAATATCTGATATCCGCAATCAACTGGAAGGCAGGAAAACAAGATGCAAGGTTTGCTGCCAAGGGAACAGGAGGAGTCTGAGATATTTATACTCCACCATTGTTTTTTCCTTCTCTCCACTACCCTTTCTTCGCTTGCTTTCTTTCTTCCTCCCTCCCTCTTTTTCTTTTTTGCCAAGGTGAGTCTTGAGCATAGGCCAAACAGATCTGTCAGAATTGTTTATTTTAGTTGGATTTAAAATACTTTATCATGAATATTCTGCAGGAGACTCCATGGAGAAGCCTCCTCTACCCAGGGCAGCTTGAGGCAGACCTGTGGGATGAATTAAAGCACAAAACAGGATTGTTTCCCATCGATAGAGGCTTTCCCATCCCTCAGTCTGCAGTGTTCTTCCTGAGAACTCCCCTGTCACTTTTATCTGACTCTCTGACACCTTGCAGCTGGGTTGGCAGGTGTCAGTGTGTCGGCCTCTTCTCCTTCAGTAGAAGCTAAAAGAAGCTAAGTTATGCGAGGGCAGTATCTCTATCACTTATCTTTGTCAACTCCAAAGCACTCAGTGTGGTGGCTGCACAGTGTATGTTAAATGGTTGAGAGCCCACCAGAGCAGTGCCCGCACATAGGAAGTGATCAGGGAGGCAAACAAAGCAAATTTAAGAGGGGAAACAGGATTGTGGGAGTCAATGAGCACATTGTGCAGCAGAAGTAAAGCTGAAAGCCAGTTCTCAGGGCTAATGAAGGAGCAATGGGCCAGTAAGTGTGCATACCTTTTCAAGGAGCCTGGTGACATATGGAGGAAAGTGTAACTTGATTGATGGCAGGATAAAGGCTTTTTTATTTGCTTGTGGTATGGGGGATTGAACCCAGGGGTGCTTTCCCACTGAAACACATCCCCAGACCTTTTGATTCCTTATTTTGGGACAGGGTTCTTGCTTTTCCCAGCTTGATCTTGAACTTGCGATCCTCCTGCCTCAGCCTCCTGCATAGCTGGGATTACAGGTGTGCACCACCTCACCCAGCCAGCCTTTTTGTTTTTTGAAGCAAAAGGGGTCTTGAATGAGACTATAGACTTGGAAGAACTCGGTAGAGCTGATGCCAGATGGAAAGATAATTATTGGTGTTTCTGTAAAAGCAGGCAGCTATGGAGTCAAGGTTACAAGTGAGTCTGACCTTGGAAGGGAAGAAGAGGACTGCATTCACTGGAAGTAGAAGGGAGACCAAAGCTGTCACATGGCCCCAGTTTTCTTGATAAAGTGGAAGCAAGAACCTCTCCTCACAATTCTAAGGGCAAGAACCTTGGGCTCATGCAGAGTAGCAAAACCATTGCAGTAAAACCTTGAGTCATTTATAGTAAAGCAGTGACTATTATTTTCCCTCTTACTGGTGATTGAACCCAGGGGTGCTTATCACTGAGCTACACCCCCAGCCTCCCCCTTTTTTTGGTAGTTGTAGATGGACAGAATGCCCTTGTTTATTTTTATGTGGTGCCAAAAATGCCAAGAAACGAATCCAGTGCCTCACATGTGCCAGGCAAGCGCTCTGCCACTGAGCTACAGCCCTAGTCCATCCCCAGCCTTTTTTGAGGCAGGATCTCATTAGGTTACTGAGGCTGACCTTGTTATCCTCCTGCCACAGCCTCCTGAGTTGCTGAGATTACAGGTATGTGCCATGGTGCCTGGCACAGAGTGACTATTGAATTAAAGAGGACTTAATTTTTTAGAGACATTGAATTATGACTTTGAATTATTGTTATGGTTTAGATATTAGGTATTCCCAAAAAGCTCATGTGTGAGTCATGGAAGAAAGTTTAGAGATGAAATGATTAGGCCAAGAGGTTCAACCTAACCAGTGTTTTAATCTCCTGATAGGGACTAACTTGGTTGTTAACTACAGGTAGGTGAAGCGTGTTGAGAGATGGGTCCCTGGGGGTGTGTCTTTGGGATTTACATTTTGTCCTTGTTGAGCAGAGTTCTCTCTTTCTCTGCTTCCTGGTGCAATGTCCTGAGCCACTTTCCTCTAGTACACTCTTTATAAATTCTGCCTTGTCTTAGGCCTAGAGAAATGGAGTCAGCCAACTAAACCTGAGACCATGAGTCCCCAAATAAACTTTTCTTCCTCTAATTGTTCTTGTCATGTATTTTGGTCACAGTAGGAAAAAGGTGACTAAAACAATTACCAGTTGTTAGTAGTCAGAAGCAAACAAAACAAATGGCGGTATTATCAGTTACTGATATGCTGAGGCGTGAGGTCTTGGGGCCTCTTAAGGGCCCGGAAGAACAGAACAGCTCTGAAGGCTAAAAGTCCAGGAGTCGGCAGGGCTCTGCTCACCATGAAGGCCCGAGGGGAGCCCGTCCTTGCCTCTTCTAGCTTCTGGTGTTTGCTGTCAGCCTGGGATCCCTTAGCTTGCAGATGCTCCACGACAGAAAACACAGTTACCATTTCCCAGTGTATTTTCACATTGATTTTCTTTTGCATTTCTGTCTCCACACAATTCCCCCTTTTAAATACCAAATAGGAATAGGGCTGACTCTACTGTTCTCATTTTGATTTGAGTACCTCAAGAAAACACCTATTTCCAACTAACATCAGCTTCTAAGATACTAGGGCTTTAACATATTTTCTTAGGGGACACAATTAGATCCCTATTGAGTAGAAGCAAGGATGTAGGTGGGATGGCTGACCACGGGGACTGGGCTGGGATAGAGACAAGTAGGGTCTGAATTCTGGAGATCAAGGATTTGAGTGACAGGTAAAGGTTTATAGGTGGGAATAACAGGACAAGCTGGTTCAGCAGGAGTCATAGTACGAGACTGGAGAATGGGACTTCTGGGTCTAAGACTGTAAATCAGTGCTATGATGCCGAAGATCTGATGGTGACTCTGGCAGGTCAGCTAGTGGGAAGGTAACAGGGTACTCAGAGCTGTTTCTCCATTTCATGGAAGAATACAGAGAGAATGTCAGAGAAAGCCTCAGAGGACAGTTGTACTTGGAAATCACAGTCATTAAGGAAGGTGGAAGAGTATCCACATCTTAGGAGATGGGGGCGTGGGGAGAGGGTAGATGAGTTGGAAGCGAAGGACTTCAAGAGGCCCTGGGAGAGAGTATGGAAGGACTCCTGAGGAGCAGGAGCATGTAAGAGCCTGCTGGGGGCAGAAGGGCCTCTCCTGGAGAAGACTGGAAGTGAAGTACAAATAGGGACAGAAGGGAAGGAAAAGTGAAGGCATAATTACGAGCCAAAGTGTTAACCAGCTGCTTCACGCATAAAAGTCACTCATGGAGCAAAAGTTAACTGTTGAGTATCTTGAATCTCCATCTTGAGATGAGGAATAGCTGAAAAAGACTTGCCCTTGGCAAACCAATATCGTTGTGACCTTCTACTAAGCAGGAGTCAGCACAGCTAGACTGTAGGGCCCGTGCTGGGTGACTACTGTACACATGGAGGATATGCCAGGAGGGGCAGCGGCAGCCCCATCTCAGGGGAGGGGCTTAGTTTAATTTTTTTCTTCATGACATGGGGATGATGGTAACGCCTAGTAGGGTTGCTTGAGGTGTTGGCACATATTTAGTGACCCTGAATGAAGATTTTTTTTAGAGATGTCACAGTTCTACATAGTAGGGCTGAGAATGTGTTGTTCAAAATCACAGTAACAATACTGCGAAGACTTCTCCTCTCCCCGAAAGATAAATGTTCTGGAATTATTTCATTTTATTCTTTATTTTCATAGTTTCTTGATAAATGAGCACAATCCTCAAGAAAAATACACCATTGACCTTAAAGGCAACATTACGTAGCAAGCAAAAGCTGTCCCCTGACCCCTTCACAGAGGAGAAAACTTCAAGAAGGGATTTTCCATCTTCTGACAGTTTCATAATTCTGCATATCATCTGTGCACTTCAGGACCCAACCCATCTCTCATTTTCTCCAACTTCTTTAACCAAAAAATGTGTGTGTGTGTATGTGTGTTGTGTGTGCATGCATACACAAAAGGCTCTTTCTACCTCTTTGAAAACGGAGCTAGACAATGCTTTGGAAAAATTACCCCAATGTGATGAAGCCATGCTGAGAAGGCTTCACAACTAGGGCTAGGTTTCTCCTCAAAGGCTTTTACATTCTCAAAATGTTACCATCAGTGTCTAAAATTTAAATCCAGCAGAGTCATGGTCCTGAGTACACTCCTGTCCTGAACTTTTCCCAGAGCAGAATCATATGGGCAAGACGAAGGGCGGGGGGTGGGGGGTGGGGTGGAGAGAAGGAGGAGTGGAATAGTGAGCACCCATGGTCAGTTCACAGAGAGGGTAGTGAGGGCTGAGGTCTTAGGACCTGCTGTTCACCTTGGCCTGATGTGCCTGGGCAGAGGACAGGGAGCCCTGGCTGTTTAGCCACAGTGCCCACCCCCAGCTCCCTCACTATGTACTGCCAACCTTCCATGCTCACAAAGGATCCCTGCACCATCAAGAGCCTCAAAAGTCCCTTTTAAGGTATTTAGCTGATGGCTTCAGCCCAACCACTTGCCACTTTCCGAGTTCCTTAGCCCTTCTTGGTTTCTGGCTGGGCAGTCACAGTGTCTTGATACGTAGCACATCATGGCTTTTGGGTCACCTGAAACTTGATTTGAGAAGCCAGCTGGTGGAGGCTGGGGACCTGCCCTGTCCCTGGTGAGTGCTGTGGCAGCCTAGGGAGGTCCTCATGCAGGGCTAGCCTGGGGCCTGTTAAGCTGCTCCCTTTGCGGCTTTCCGGGCCTGGTGCTCCCGTTTCGCTCTCTCCCTCTGCTCCTGCTCCCTCTGAATCAACTGCATCATATCCTGATGCCACTGCTGCAGCTTCTGCTCATAGGTGGCGAGGTCCTCTGCCTCACAGGTGGGGAGCTCTTCCTTGACAAGCTGCGTGGTCAGAGTCAAAAGGCTTTTTGACTCAATTCGGCCCAGAGCCTGAAGCTTGGACTGTGAGGCCTGTTGGAAACAAGAGGGGTGGGGGCAGGTGGGACAGGAAGAGAAGCCATTAAGTCACTTGTAAAGCCACATACTCTGCTTACAGGGAAGGGCCTCGGTTGGGAAGCTGTCTCGCTGCCTTTCATCTAGGCACTGCTAGCTTTCTGCCATTTTATTTTTTTAGCTCAGCAGTTTTGCTAAGATTCACCACATGTGATTTCTCCCCCTTGACTCCCATGAGGTAAAGCGGAACTCCACCTGCTGACTCCCTGTTGTTTCTTGTTATAAACCAGAAAGACAGCATGGATAGAACACATCTACATTTCCACTCTGACCTACTCCAAACCAAGCAGCAAACTCCAAGCACCAGGATTCTAGGATGCAAACAAAATGGCTGAGATAGCTGATAAACTAGAGCAAGTGCACCCATACATACAAGTCCGTTTTTGCCTTACTAGCGTTCCTTTTAACAGACTGAAATCATTTTGATGGCTTCTCACTAATGGCGGCCTCTCGCTAATGGCATACTAAACAGGCCCCATGAGGGCTTCCAACTGCTGTGCCCTCCTGCAGGTCAGCCTCATATCCTCCCTGCTTACAGCTCCATCTGAAATGGCACTTGGTTTGGTCAGTGCTGTGTTCCTGGAGAAGCATTGAAAACATTAGTTTACTTAAATGCTTCAAGATAAAGTTCATCAGACAGCACCACTTATGGCCCCAGCTGCAGCTTATACCACATATCTCCGTGTTCTAAAAACCAGTAAATGAAGTAAAATGGTGCCTCAGAGCTATTAGCTGACAAACATTTGTCTTTTGTTTTGATTTTTGTAAAATACATCTGCAGAAGAGTAAAGGTTAAGAACTTTAAGTAGATAGAAGTTTCTACCCTCTAAGATGAAATATATACAAAACCAGAGTAGAAGTTATAACAGGTGGGGTGGTAATCCCAGTGGCTCAGGAGGCTGAGGCAGGAGGATCGCAAGTTTGAGGCAAGCCTCTGCAATTCAGCGAGCCTCTAAGCAACTTAGTGAGACCCTGTCTCAAAATAAAAAATAAAAAGGGCTGGGGATGTGGCTCAGTGCTAAAAGTGTCCCTGGATTCAATCCCCAGTACCAAGCAAGAGAGAGAGAGAGAGAGAGAGAGAGAGAAAACAGAAAGAGGTTATAATTTTTAATAGCATATCAACCTTGGTCAATGTGTATGCGGTGAATGAAAACTGGGGAGCCAAAGATGGGTATGTAAATTCTCAACCTAGTTCTCTGTATATCTTGGGAACATTAGTTAACCTTTCTTTCTCAGTTTCAATTACAAAGAAGAAAAGTTGTACAATGATCTTACTGAAGTATTGGGAGAAAGAATTGCTTAAAATACCATAGAATTCCCCTTCTAACACGAGAAAAGAGGTTTTCCATAGCTGATTTGATGTAATTATGAATATATTTAAATATAATAACCTAGTAAAGTTTACATCTATCTGCTACAAAATCACCAATAGGTCAGCTGGCACCAGATGGGCAGGTTTTCTGTTCTGTGTATAGATTTCCCATTCAGGCTGCACTTTTTCCTCTTTGCACTAAACGAATGAGAAACAAAGCAAGGAGTAGGCCAAGGGTTTTAACACTGAACATGGTTCTTTTTCTCAGATGCTGATCACAGAACAGTTAGGGATGTACAGTTAAAAGCTACCAAAGACAGTTTGAGAGTTCGGGTTGTTTTGTAAAGAAACAGGGAAAACCTGTTTACCAGGCCACGTAGCATAGAAGAGCATTTCTAATGTTTTAGAGAATAGCATGAAGCTGCCAAAGCTGAGCAACAAAAGATGCCTACATCCTACCACTTCTTGTTTAATGTGGCTTTGTGAGTTTCTGATCAGGCACACTCAGGGCAATATGGAGAAGTGACCCGATACTTTCCACCAGGGGCAGGAGTTGGGATATTGTCAAGAGGAGATGAGCCATTATCCACCCACCAGGCACATATCAGGGGTGAGTGGGTAATGACAGCTGCCTTAGTGAACAAAACTATCACCAATTAGCTTAAGTACAAAAAGAAGCATAAAAATTCCACTAGCTTCTTTTAAGACCACTTTCTGTGCAAAGCAATACAAATGCTATTTTTTAATGTCATTTTTTCCTGCCTTTGTGTGTGACATTGATGCATGAAGATTACTTGTCCATCACCACAGCAGAGGAACATGCTTTATGCACAACAGAGAGAGACTCAATTTCTGCTCTGATTCACCTTAAATCGTTCCAGGTATCGGGGCAGCTTGGATTGTTCCGGTTCCTCTATGTCTAGCAGCTCCACCAGGTTTTCGGAGCCCTGGTTGTCATCACTTTCTTGGGACTGTTTCTCAGAAGTTTCTTCAGCTGGGGAAGTCAGCGTGTGCAGCACTCCTCCTAGCACATCAAGCTGTGGAGCAGAGAGAGGGTCAGGGACTATATGTGCATCATGTGGTCTTGGCAGCAAATTGTGAAGAGAGGCTGAAGATGGTGGAAGAAAGGGAAAAAGGGAATCTAAAAAGCTGCTAAGTTTTCTTTATGAAATTGTAGAAAATAGCAAGGGCTACAGCTCAGAGGTAGAGCACTTGCCTAGCATGCTTGAGGATCTGGGTTCCACCCCCAGCACTGACAACAACAAAACAAAAAGAAGGAATATAAATGATTGTATTTTTGCACATTAGAAACACCCTCTCGGATGGCATGGAAAACTCCGTACAAAGCAAATGTTACAAATAAACAAGCTACGGATTATTTGTATAGGTGAATCAGCACCATGGCATTCAAGTCTGCTTTCAATTAGCAAGGTAGGAAACCGGGAATTAAGCTTGATGGCCGTTAAAGTACCTCCCCTTCCCATGTCTTTCTTTGGAATCTGTTTAGAATTGGGACAAAGGGAAAGAAAGACCACCACAAACCACAGCCAACAAAAGGCCAGTGTGAATGCATGGTAGCGCTGCTGGGTATAGGCGAGGGCCTCTCTCAGAGAAAGACTTCGGCTCACAGAGTATCTATAAATTAGGGATCAGTCTGATCTACATAAGCCGCTGGCAAAGGCCAGAGATACATCCATGAAATTCATTTTAATGAGGTGATTTCTGTGACTTAAGTAGTAAGTTAATTAAAAAACAGAGTTTCTTTTTGTTTCGATCCCTCTCCCCTTTGCTTCCACTGTGGGGTTTAGCTCCCTTGACCCACAGAGGGCCTAGTCGTCAGAGATGGGATGGAAACAACAGCGAGGCAGGCATAAGCACCTACTTGCACACTGATTAATTTTGTCCATATCACATTAGACCAAGACCCCCAAATGACTTCAAGTCCTTTTACTACTTGAAGCACAATGCCCAAACTGGAAATATAGCATATTCTTGCCAACATGTGAATCAGACTCATCTTAAGTTAGAATATTGATTCAGATAGGAAGGAATATTTCCCTGGCAAGGTTTTTATGTATAATTTTGTGTCTTCAAACACTAGTACTGACTACAGCAGGCTTAAAATGCATATTTAGAAATGTGTATCTTTTGTTATAAACACTGGTAAAGAACATATGATTTGCTACACATTAGTATAAGGTGACAGTAAAGGCACTGGACCTATGTGTCTCATGACTGAAATGAAGTAGTGGGCCTCAGTGGACAGGGTAAGGACAAAATACCTGACACTTCACTCTGGTAATGAGGCCTCACTGGCTAGAAAGGCTGCTTGGAGAGAGTGGACACCATGGCTCCCTGTGGGGTGCAAGGCTTATTGTGCTTTCTAGAGTCTGAGCTAAGTCTAGTGACTTCATAGTGACAAGGGTGTTATGAGAGATGAGCTTTGGAGCTGGTGGGAGGACAGTGTTCAAGATCAGGCAATGCAAACAGCTTAGAACTTAAAAACAAAAAAAAAAAAAAAAAATGTGACCCAGATCTCAGCAGTGCACACCTTGATCACACAATGGCTTAATGGAAGGAAAAGATCATGCCATCTCTGACACTCATTTCTTTTCTTCTTCTTTTTTTTTGTACTGGGGATTGAGCCCAGGGCTCTATTTTCAGTCCTTTTCATTTTAAAACAGGGTCTTGGTAAGTTGATGAGGTTGGCTTTGAACTTGCAATCTCCTGTCTCAGCCTCCTGAGTTGCTGGGATTATAGATGTGTGCCCCAGATTCATTTCTTGAGGGCTGTTATAGGGGAAAATGCCTCTGTAATTTCTCAGGACTACGTGAGGGTAAAGAAATACTAGAAATATTTAACATGCGATCTTACCCTCTCTTAAGCTCCCACTGAGATTTTTTTTGGGGAGTGGAGTTGAGGGAAGTTAGTAGGGTAGGCAATATTTTACTAAATTTAGCTTGAGTTTCAGGGAGGGGAATAGTTTTCCTCTGGGGCAATAAAAGCTATAAATCAACATTAATCTTATAATGCTTTTTGTTGGTAGCATTGAAAATATTTGTGTTTATTCTTTCCTTTTAACTGAATAAGTACATAAATATAAAAGTAGGGGTAGGGGAAAAAACAAAACAAAAATCAAAGCTCAACTTATCATGAGTCACAAAGATGGCTGAATCTCAGTGAGTATGTTCTCAGGGCTGAAGAACATACCGCTTCTCGACACAGCTTTCCGTCTTCTGGGGAAGAGGCCACCTTCTCCATCACTTGAAGGGCTCTGTCAAGGTAGCCTGGTTTCCACATCAGAGGCATGTTGTAGTACACAGCTCGTAGCCCATGCTGCAATTCCACCTTCCCTGTGGCCAAGAAAGGACAAGGAAAAAGGCTCAGCATGTCTTCCCACTCTGTCTGAGACTGAGAACTTGGAGGTGCTAGTGAGTATTTGCCTTGCCGTTCTAGAAAAACAGAAGGATCATTTCAAATCTGCACCGAGAGCCTTACCTCATCCAGTGACCCGGTGATATTTCAGATAGATGATAAAGAATGTAGCAGGACTCACATTCACAAATTTAATACAAAATTGTGTGAACCTGTTTTTCTTCTTTTTCATTTGGGCTGGTGGAGTATGAGCTTGCATGAATTATGGGGCTGAGGAAAATCTTAATACTGAAATATCTGCCTCTGAGCAGGGCTACCCTTAAAACGTAAGTCAACGGAAATGCTATTTTTATTTTAAGACCAAAATCTTCATTAGAAAAAGAAATTTCCCCAACTTTCCTACAGTGACAACTTTGTCAACAGCTGACAACTTTCTCTTGCCAGGAAATGTGCGACATTTTTCAAAAAGTGCCAAAACACCCAATTGACTATTTATATGGAGGGGAAAAATCTAATTTTCCCCTTTACTTTAGGTGAGGGTCATCAATTCTGAAATCATAGAGTACTGGGGATCCTTTTGGATCTTAGGACATAAAATTCCCCTTGGAACCTCACACCATCAAAACTGGGGCTGAAGATGTGGATGTGGACAACAGGGTCTTTAGCAGTGAGAGGGGCTGTCTATACTGCAGAGCAGAAAACCTCTCTACACTAATGACCAGTCACCTTGAACTGCCAGGCCTTAAATCCACCTTCATTTATCTTTCCCAGGAAGGAGGATTTGGGAAAGCTATAGTAGGATACAAACAGACAAAGCTTATCAGGTGACAGCTAATATTAGATCTTTAAGGTGCTTGGGGCTAGAGGGCAGCAACATTCTGGGCCACTGCTTCTTCCAGCAGGGTTGAGCAGGCTGCACAGCACACGATCAGTGAGAGCAAAGAGCTTTGATCTGATGGCTGCCAGTTATGATGCACCAAGGCCTCTGCTCGAGAACAAAAACAAAGTACGTTTTCTTAGTTCTGCCAACTTCCTGAGAAATCCACACAGTGTAGTCATCCTGAATGCTAATCTGAACACAAAGGAAAACACATGTAAATCAATACCAAAAGTAGGTGGTAAATAAGGAAAAAACTGTTTAAAAGAGTGGCCAACCCTTAATAATTTGATAGCCAGTCTGATAAATTAGGAACTACCTCTTTCTCAGTTTATGTTAGAATCAGCATCCAAGAATGCCACACTATGTTTTGTTGGCAAAGATCAACTTCCAAAGCAGTCAAATTGGGGCTGGGGTTGTGGCTCAGTGGCCCAGAGCTCGCCTAGCATCTCTGAGGCACTGTGTTTGATCCTAAACACAACATAAAAATAAATAAATAAATAAATAAATAAATAAATAAATAAATAAAATAAAGTTATATAAAAAAAGTAGTCAAACTGCTATCAAGGGAAAGGGGTTTCCTGGAGGCCTAACTACTTAAGAGAGAACGGAAGGGTGATGAACTAACAAGCATTTAATAATCTCTATAAACCAGGACACATTTAAATTGAATGCTATTTGTCCAGATTCTACACAACCAGGACTGCTGAGGCCAATCCTCTCAACCTTCTGATTTTCAATGCAACCAGGGGTCCAAATGCCAACTGCTATCTCACCGTACTCTACAATCACACTGTACCAGTGGGCAGCTCTCTGCTTCTCCCAAAGGGCTAAGAGTTATACTTTCTGAGTTTCTCTTCCCTCATCTGAAAACAAAACCAAAGACAGTTCAACCCCAACTCTTAATTTCTTTCCTCCTGGACTTCATGGCTGAAGAGACAGGAAGAGCTCTTTTAATACGGGGGGAAGATTCTATTGGTTGGCTCTCCCTACAGGGTGCCAGAGCTTGTGCCCCTCAGTGGTAGAGGCCCTGGGTTTGATCCCCAGTATTGCAAACAGAAAAGGAAAAAGAAAAATAGAATGAATAAGAACTTCCCTTTCTATTCCCCTCCCTCATGGTGATTAACCAAATATTACCTACAGCCTCCAGAACCAGTTCTGACCTTATGTCATAACTGTAAGGCTATGGAGACCTTCTACTTTTATGTCTAAAAATGAAGGTTATGTTGGGCACAGTGGTGCATACCTGTAATTCCAGTGGCTCAGGAGGCTGAAGCAGGAGGATCACAGTTTGAGGCCAGCCTCAGCAACTTATTGGGGCCCTAATCAACTTAGTGAGACCCTACCTTAACATAAAAAACAAAAAGGACTGGGAATATAGCTCAGTGGTAAAGTACCTCTGGGTTCAATCCTTAGTACCAAAAAATAAAAATAAGTAAATAAATAAATAAATAAATAGATGAATTTAAAAAAATGAAGGTTATAGTAAGAATTCTACTAGTAAGTTCAAATCAAATTAAAATTTTACTATGAAATACAAGAATGTACCAAGTGTATCCATGAAGAATAATATACATAAGCTTACCAAGAAGTGCATAGCCATACAACTGGGAACTCAAACCCACTGAGTTCTTTTGTTTTAGGCCTGGAAGTAATAGGGATGCACCAAAGTTCCTCTCTTCTTCCCACTGCAATAGAATATACCAGATCATGGTCCATGTAAGCACTGAACATTTTTTCAAAAATGTGACTTTTGATGAAATGGAGGAAAAACATGTTATCACATTAGATAAATATCACAAAATAAGAAAGTTATAAATATTTGTAAATAAAAGCTATGTATGTTTAAAGAAAACTACAGACCAGAAGTAACCTATACGTTGACAGATTTTTGAGCAGCAAAATTAATGAGTAACTTTGATTTTCTTCTTTGTATTCTTCATTATTCTCCAATTTTTTTAGCAATGAATAAGAGTTCCTTTTACAACCAGAATAGCAAAATAAAACAAAAATAAAGAGTTCACTCTGGAGTTCACATTGCCTTGAGGCCATCAAGGAAGATTCCACAAGCTGTCACTCAAGGGGCTGTGGCACCATGAGCAAGCTTTTCACTTTTAAACAACTCAGCAATATGACTTCTCCTTCACAATGTTAAAATAAATAACACTCTTCAGTCGCCTTTAGATAGATTTGTGCCTCTTAAAAACAAATTAGGCAATCAGAAACACTTAGTATTGTTTCTTTCAACCCAGGGTGCAAAATTATACTTCAATAAAACTGAAGCCTTTTGAGACATGGGGACATAAAGTGGGGGCAAAATCACAAGTGTTGCTACGCCTTTCAGACACTAATAATAGCAGTGATGGGGACTCCCTGGAAACACAGGCCAAGGAGAACCTTGGCAGCTCCGGAGACAACGGGAGCTGTGACCTCAGTGCCATGAGCACACACTGGCTAGACCTGCAACCTTCGCCCAGCTTTGAAACACACAGAGGTCCAGCTGCCCTGCAGGAGCATCTGAGCTCAGGGAGGAAGCAAAGAATGATCAAGGTCCACAGGCTGCAGCTACCACCAGGTATGAATGAGATGGCTCAGGTGTTCACAGGTGCCCAAAATTCTGGACTGTGAACAGCCTTCATGCAACACAAATGCCAGTTCTTGAGGTTTCCTAAACCTCTGAAAACAGCAGAAACCTTGGTAGAAAAGCACTACCACCCTCAGGTCCTTCAGCAGCAGAGAAGTAAAAGAGTTGATAATTAAAGATCAGGTCATTTTATTCCCCCAAACTATTCTAACCCAGGAAGTTTGATTATCCCCACATGCCCGGCTTGCTTGAACATCCCCCATCCCCAAGGGAAAAACAGGAGCTGCAGTATCAGTACAATAGGGGCTGAAGCCAAAGGAGCACTGAAGCACATGACAGCTATCCTTGATGGGCTAGGGATCAGGCAGGTGGGAACGGTGACTGGGACAGGGATATAGGTTGAGCATCCCTAATCTGAAAATATGCAAAGCTCCAAAACCCAAAACATTTTGAGTGCCAACATGACACCACAGGTGGAAAATTCACCACCATGAAACTTTTGTTTTATGCATAAAGTTACTCAAAATATTGTATAAAATAGCCTTCAGGCTCTAAGTAAAGGTGTATATGAAATATAAATGAAGTCTGCATTTAGACTTGGGTCCCATCCCCAAAGTACCTTATTATGTATGTTCAAATATTCTAAAATCTGAAAAAATGTGAAATTTTTCTAGGCTCAAGTATTTTGAATAAGGAATATCCAATCCATATGGTGGATTAATTCAGGTGCTATTTTACTAGCGGCCTCAAGGTTTTCCCATTTTATGCTTCTGTCTCTCCTATTAATACGAAGCAAATCCTCACTGCCCTCCCCCCACCCACTTCACAGTGAGACATCACAGAGGAGTTGCCTACACGTCTCCTTTCCGTACCTCTAAATCACTTCCTAATCCATTTCAATTTGGGTTCTTGCTCCATATCTGCATGAATACAAAGGTTATAATTTAATGTCTTTATGTCACTAAATTCAATAATTTTTTTTGGCACTAGGAATTGAACTCAGTGTCTTCTTACCAATGGGCTGCATCCCCAGTCTTTTTAATTTTATTTTAAGACAGGGTCTTGCTAAATTTTCCAGGTTGGCCTAGACCTTGGATTCTTCTGCCTCAACCTCCCAAGTCTATGGGATTACAGGTGTGCAACTGCAAGAATACTTCGTACTTCAATGAAATATTTTTATTCCTCATCTTACCCTTCCCTCTCAGAACCACTCTACATTGTAGATCACTCTCTTCCTATGGATTTTATGGTCTAACACATTCCTGATTTCTCTTCTTATTTTAATTTTTAATTGGCACATGGTATTCGTATATATTTATGGGGTAGAGCACAATAATCAGATAAATGCATACAACATTGATTTTCCTTCCTTTTACGTGATAGATCATTTGAAAATATATGGATGTATAATTAATCATCAAAACTGTACCTACAGTTCACATCTTTCCATTAAGCCTCCAATTTCCCTCATGAAATCTCTTAGCTGTTTCAAAAGCATCTCAAATTGCAAGATGTTCACAGCCTCATAAAATCTGGTCTTGCCTGGTGCAGTGGTGCACGCCTGTAATCACAGTGGCGTGAGAGGCTGAGACAGGAGGATCGTAAGTTCAAAGCCAGCCCCAGCAAAAAAGCGAGGTGCTAAGCAACTCAGTGAGACCCTGTCTCTAAATAAATACAATATAAAATAGGGCTGGGATGTGGCTCAGTGGTTGAGTGTCCTTGAGTTCAATCCCCAGTATCCAAAACCAAAAACAAACAAACAAAAACTTTTTCTAAAGTTCCCTTGGCAAACATGGTGTTCATTCTGTCCAGATGACACAGAAACTGAAGAGAAAATAACTGACCTCTGCCTCCCCTGCCTCCACATCTAGCTCCTCTCCTGTTATTTACCTCCCAAATACGTCCAGTGGGCACTGACTCCACGGCCCCCTCATTGCTACATGACCATTATCTGTTGTTCAGTCTGCATGGGAGTCTCTCAGCTGGCCTGACCATAGTCAGCTTTGTCCTGCTCTTACTCACAGTATAGACAGAAGGATCTTTTCAAACACAAATTTGATTAGTTACTTTCTGTGCTCAAAATTTTTCAATGGCTCCTCACTATTTTTAGGATAAAAACAAAACGGCCCACCATGGCCTATGTCCTCCAACTTTATCTCACTGTGTCCTCCCTCCACTCTTTCATCTTCCTTCAGCCGCTTTCTTCTCACCATGTTCTTCCTGCCACAGGGCCTTGGAACATGTTATTTCCTCTTTTTGGACTGTTCTCTCCCTCCTCAGTGTTAATTCCCACTTATCCTTCACATGTTAACCTAAGAACTATCTCCTTAAGGAAACCCTTCCTAACCAATTTAAGTTTAAAATATAAAGAAAACTCCCTACAAGATAGGCCTTTCATAGGCTTCTTCATAGTGTTTATTATGGTCATATTTTTATATTTGCATGTTTATTTTGTTTCATTTTGTTTTAAAATACTAGACTGGAAGCAGAAAATTTTTGCTCACCTTTGTATAACTGGTACTTGGTAATGTATGGAATGAATAGATGCTCAATATATATTTAATGAATTAATAATGAATGGGGTGTATGTCATATGCTGTGACACTCATCTAAATAAGATATAACATACCATCAATTCTTTACAATAGGAGTTGGACTAGATCACCTTTTCAGTTCCTACCCCTAACAAGATGTTTTGATGTTACATTCGATGTTAAGAGCAGACAATAGAGCCACAGTGCCTGGCTTCATACTGGGTGGCTGCATCACCTACCAGCTGGGTGGTTACTCTATAACACCTTATGGCCCAGTCTTCTTATCTGCATATAGTGAAGATGAGAGGCACTAATACATTTAAAACACCAAGCACACAGTCTGGTGTGTAAAATAAGTACTACTTAAATACCAGTTATTGTTATTTCTAAGGATAAGAACAAACAATGACTAAAACCCTAACTTAAGAGCAAAGACCAAAAGCTTGACATTCTGAACTTTCCAGAATACAACTGGCCTAGAACAACTTTAGAAAAATAGTGACACAGATCAAGTGGCATTTAATTCCCTAGGTTGTAGTCAAAGGTAGCTGCCCACCTGCTTCCTTGATAGTCCATGTCCAGCTCTTATCAATGACCCATTTCTGAATGTCTGAAGTCATTCTACATAGATTAAGTTTCCTACTATTCACAAAGGGCTACGGATGTAGCTAAGTGAAAGAGTGCTTGCCTGACATATAAGAGGCCCCAGGTTTGATTCCCCAGCACTGCAAAAAACAAAACAAAAAATAAAAACAAAAAAAATTCTAAAACAAACAAACAAAAAAAACCCAACCAAACCCTCCAAAACATTCAGTTCCATTTTGTTAAAAACCAGTAACTAGAAGGTACAGAAATAAACAACTTTTTTCTGATTGTGCAAGGTCACATCAGATACCTTTTCCTAGACTTCCTCTAGGTAAGAAACCACCACTTGCTCTTTCCTAAAGCTTTAGGTACCACTTTAGTGCAGATTACTTACACTGAAGTCTGTCTTCTTTTCCAGACAGTGGTATAAAACATACAGGGAGAGAAGCTGGGTGGAAGGCACTTCAAAGGCTTCTTGCATCATGATCTCAAAAACCACAGATAAAGCATCTGGGTAAGAAGATAAAAGTGAAAATAAGTTGTAGTAACATCACCAAATCTCTAACAATAAATACTCTTAAAAGTGGAGAATAGAGCTGGGTGTGGGGGTGCATGCCTGTAATCCTAGCAACTGGGAAGGCTGAGGCAGGAAGGTCCCAAGCTGAAGGCCAGTGTTGGCAACATAGTGAGACTCTTCGCAAATCAGTGAGATCTTGTCTCAAAATTAAAATAATAAAAAAGGGCTGGGTATGCAGTGCCATGGCAAAGCACCCCTGGGAAAATAGGTCTTTCTCAAGCCTTTAACTTCTATTATACATACTGTACAATATGAAATCAGGTGCTACTACATCAACATGTTCCAGGACACTGAATAAACCACTTCATTTCTCTTGGCTCCCAGTATCATCTTTGTAATGATAAAATGCTATTTGCCCTAAATGCTTTAAGAGATCTGTTGACAATCTACCAAGATAGTACATATGAAAATGCCTTGAAAATTGTGAGGCAGAATTAAGCACTGAGGCATACAGAAAGGAGATGCATCTATTTTCAAGGGCACCCCTGACAAGCAGGGCAGAGAAGCTGGGCTCCTAGCACCATTCTCTGCACTGGTACCTTTCCAGTGAGGCAGAAGTAGACAAATGCCAGAGGAAATCCCAATCCCAAGTGTCATTTCAAAGACAACAGAAAACTGATCAGTATAAAAGGGGACAGTAAGATCCAGTTTTAAAAGACTTGAAAGAAGGGAAAGGAAAATGCTCATTCATAAATTATAAGCCCCTGAGTATAACATACAACATATTTGTTTTCACATGCAAGCTGGTCATAGGAGAGCAGGCCTTGAGCAATTCTTATTTTCCCTTGATATTCTACAACAGATAGAAGCTAAGAAAACCAGTTTCAAGTAATTTCCATTCCTCAGTTATTTGTTGTTAAAATACAGAATGCTAATATTGGTTTAAAATATAACGTCTGCACACATCACAAGTACAGTAACTATTTTCAACTGAGTTAATCTGTTGCTTTTGTATATACTCATAATTATCAAAGTTAGCATGATTTGCAGCTGCTTCTGGCCAGCTGCACATTGTCAGGGTTCTAAAGGAGGCCATAGACATGAATATCTATATTCTTTTTGCAAATGGGGAAACTGAGATAGGCAGGCAAACCAGGAAGTCATCTAGTGTGAGTCTAGTAAAATAAGAACTTGGAAGAGATTTTCTTTTAAATAAACAAACTAATAATATTTTAGAACCCAAGGCCAAAAATCTGTTTAAAAAAAAAAATCCAAGTTCGGCCAACTGTTCCTTACAGAATTCAAAATTACACATGCATATTAAATCAAATTTACTTTATCCTTTATTTATATTCTGCATTTCAAAAAGCTTAGATAGTAAAATTAGATAAACCTGTATAATTAACATTTCCTCTGTAGTCATTTATGTATTTTATATTTCCTATCCTAGATGAGTGAGGATCCCAGCTACTTGGAAAGCTGAAGCAGGAGAATAGCAAGTTCAAGGTTAGCCTAGGCAATTTAGCAAGCCCTGTCACAAAAACAAAACTAAAAAAGAAGGTTTAGAAATGTAGCTCAGAGGTAGAATGCTCCTGGGTTCAATCCCCAGTACTGAAAAAATATATTTCCTATTCTAACAACCATTAAAAAAAGGGGACAATATTAAACTTTTTTGCCTAAATGACAATATTTACATGAAAATTTTCTGACTAAAAGAATGATGTAAAGAGATGTCATTAAGAAACTAAAAAGTGGAAAGTGTCTGCATTTATATATTTCCCTTTAGAAGCTGAAAGCCCTATAATAAATAACTGAATCTGGGTTTGGTTTCCTACCTTTGTAATTTTCTTTCTTTATGAAAGAATCCATCAGTAAATTGAATGTAAAGTTATCTGGAAAAATTCCGTATTGAACCTGTAATATAAATGAAAATAAAGGTGAAAAAAAGAAAAACACATCCCAATTTAATGCAGTCTGTAATAAATGCCTATGTATTATTCAGGATAAAACGTGTCACCATTAGCTTTAAACCTTATGACGATCATTTTACAGCATCTGCTGACAGTGAAACAGAAGCTGTGACTCATGAGGTTTGGTAATTAGAACTGCTGGTCAGGGTGAGAAAGTTGTGAGTGGGTGTCTGATGTAAGACAATTGATATGTGAGAAAGCTCAATTCTAACACCTTGCCATAGCTAAAAACAACATAAAAAGAAAAAATCAAATACCCCCCTAACTGGTTCAGTGATTTTTTTAAAGTATGAATAACAATGCAAAAAATGGATTCTCAAGAGAAATATACATTGTGCAGCATATTCTGGTTCTTGGCCTGGCTTTTAAAGACCCAAGAAAAATGTTAGCAAATATTTGCTACTAACCAGCCTCCTGGGATATTGTACTTATAAGCAGCTGAGTATTTGAGAATCAGATAGACAGATACTTTAAGAATAAAATTCTAGGGATAAATGTGGACTCTTTGGCATCTACCTCAGAATTTTCTAGGAGTTCCTAAACCATACAGATTCCTAAGCCTCAGATCCACAGAATTTCTGGAACTGGGCACAGAAACCTGAAGCTTTAGCGAGCATCTTATATGATATTCATGCACACTCAAGTTTGACTACCACTGATCTAGATTGTAGTTGCATATTTATTTTACATTCTTACTTCAATAGGTTAACAATTTCCCCAACCTCCCCCCTCCATTCTTGCCTACCAGAAACACCCAAGAAAGTTTTCCAACTACACTCACTGCCTTGGGAGGTACTGACCCCAGCCTTTTAAACCCTAACTGTGAAACACTGCGGAACTAACTTGCTGTCACTGGTGGACTGCACAGGATGCCTCAGGTGTGCTAAATGGAGAAATGTTTAAAAGCCACTGTTTTAAAGGTTGTAGCTCATGGGCAGGATCTGTATTTCTCAAAACACTCATCCAAATTAGCACTAATCCCTAGGCACAGAAAAAAACCAAACTATCTTAGGATGATAAATCATTAAAGCTGAAAAAGACCTTATAAATCAACTGATTTGTAATTCTCAACCCTCATTATAAATTAAAATCAGCTGGAAACTAAAAATAAAAATATTTATGAGGGATGAACAGGCAGAGCACAGTGGATTTTTTAGGGCAAATTATCCAGCACAATGCTATAATGGTGGATATGTATCATTGAACATTTTGTGGATAACCAAAAAATGTATACATTAAAAATGAACCTTAGTGACTTTGTGTGATAATGATGTGTTTGTCAATGTAAGTTTGTCAATTCTAATAGATGTACTGCTCTGGGGCAGAATTTTTTTTTAATCTTTTTTATCAAAGACTGGGGCAGAATGTTAATTATGTGGGAAGCTAAGTATATATGGGGACAGGAGACATATGGAAAATTTCTGTACTTTCTGCTTAATTTTCTGTAAACCTAAAATTGATCTAACACTTATTTAAAAAACTAGAAACCATTAAAAACAAACAAACAAAAAAACCCCACACCAATGCCCAGGCCCCATTAAGAACAATTAAATTAGATTCTTGGGGGGCAGAGATAAGAACCTATACTTCTTAAAAATTCGTGGATGACACTAATGGGAAGGCAGAATAGGAAATCACTGATTTAATACAACTCGCTCTAATTAGAGTTGAAAAAACAAAGACCTAGATCCTCATCTCAGGCTTGAGGTCAGTAGTCAGAGAATGCAAAGACACAGGATGAAATATCTAGGAGTACAGTCTTTAAAAATAGTATAAGATAAGTTTGAATACCTTTGAGATGACACACCAGCAAAACTGGTCATTTTCCCTTTATACTTTATCAAAAGGAGCTAGGCAAGAAATCCTAGGCTTAAGGGTAAAGAATGAAATGACCACCAGTACAGAGTTGTTCTGATTGAACTATCTTTCAACCTTTACCTGTCCTTTCTTGAGTCACTATGCTTGGAAAAGTATCAGCTACAGAAAATTTATTTATAATTTGTTTTGTTGATTACACTCAGCCCCATTTTGAAAAGGCATCTGAGGGGAGATAATTTATAAAAGTTATTTCTGGTACTATTCCTTGCTGTACTGTAACATGTACAAACACCATATCCTCTTAACTCAGGAAACACTCCAGGAAACTACTCACCTTATTTACAAGGGTATACAAAGCTTTGTCTTCTGCACCATATTTTAGACACTGTCTAATCCAAGTGTGGATAGTCCAGTCTCTTAGGTACCAGCAGTTGGGACTATGTCGAAATCTAAATAAAGCACAAGAAGAAAGAAAACTGGTGTCACCTCTTAAATGTCAGTATCAAAATACATCTTTCATCAGCAGGTCTTCTCTTAGATATTTACTCAGTGCACTCAATGTGACCAAAAGTTATACGTCAACAGATGATATAAATTTGAAGTTGAAACTCATTAATTATAAGTCTGAAGCAGGAAAGAGGAGGCAACATAATAAATAAGAATTTATAAAAAATTTCATTCCTGCTGGGCGCAATGGCGTACACCTGTAATTTGAGCAGCTCGGAAGGCTGAGGCAGGGGGATTGTGAGTTCAAAGCCAGCCTCAGCAAAATCAAGGCACTAAGTAACTTACTGAGACCCTGCATCTAAATAAATACAAAATAGGGGTGGGGATGTGGCTTAGTGGGCAAGGCCCTGAGTTCAATACCTGGCATTAAAAAAAAAAAAAAATCCTTATTTAGTACCCCTGCTTCAACATTTTAATATGATATTTACAAGACATTATTTGGAGAACAGACTCTATTAACCATGGCAGTATGTAAATACAAAGGAGATGTGAAGCTGATGCTCATATTTTAAGTTTTAAAGCAGATGAGCACAAAAAAAGAAAAACAGAAATTTAGAGAAGAGGAGGAGGAAGAGGAAGAAGGAGAAGAAGGACGAGCCAATTTGAACTTTCATGTCCTCCATGATCCTCAACCCACCATCTTCTTCACAACTCCATTCTAGCCCTTTGGTCTGTTTCTTCTTGCTTCCCCAACTCCCTAGTGGTTCCACAAGTTCTAAACAGCTGAAGATGAGGTGTGCACCAGTCCAACAGTAAGATGAGGTATACACGGAGCAATACCACAAAGGAACTGGGAATGCAGCCCTTGCCTCAGTGCACATACATTGCTAACACCTGGGTGGAAGCTGCTTCTTGCTCCTCAGGCTCTATGACAAAAAAATCAAGCTGGAGTAGAGCAAGGGATGTGAGGAGGCTGTATCCAGGGCTTTGTACTCACTCTTTTTGTTAATCTGTTTTGATTAGGATGGATTTTCCTATCTCATATCATGGCTTAAGTTCCCACATGGGCTTTTAACCATCAGGAAGTAGGGTGATCTCTGGGTTCCACAAAAATTAAAACTCTTTTCGAGTACTGGGACTGAACCCAGGGGCACTCATACAGTGAACTTCTTTCTTAGCCTTTTTAAAATTCTGAGATAGGGTCTTACTAAGTTGCCCACTTTGCCCTTGAGCTTGTGATCCTTTTGCCTCAGACTCCCAAGTAAGTAGGATTATGGTGTGTACCACCAGCCTGGCTCAAAATCTTTTTTAAAAAGAAGGAATGACCTAGCATTGAAGAGGCTCTAGGTTCAATTCCCAGTACAGACCAAAAAAAAAAAAAAAAAAAAAAAAAAAAAAAAAAAAAAAAAAAAAA
>NW_025999925.1:4066527-4213034 GCF_001458135.2 Marmota marmota marmota | reverse complement strand
AAAAAAAAAAAAAAAAAAAAAGAAAAGAAAAAAAAGAAAGAAAGAAAAGAAAAAGAAAAAAAATAAACAAACTTGGAGCTAAAGTATTTTGTACCATATTCAAGAGCTGAGGACACAGGCTAATACTAGCATTTTTAAGAGGCTGATTATTCAATCTGCCACATGCTCTTTCCTGCCATCTGCCACTGGGATAGTTTTGTTCTGAATAGGTGCCAAAGTAAAAGCTGAAAAAAGGAGAGGAAGTGAGAACTAGTATTTAATTTAGGCTATTTATTAGTTCTCTGGTGAGATGTTTGGCAAAATAAGATCTGAAGATGTTTTACAGAGTTATGATCATGTAGCCCTCCCCAGTTTTTCCTATTTCTTTTTTAATATCTTAGTTTTGGCTGGAAAATGTCTCTTTCATTCTAATTTTTCTCTTTATAATTAGCTCTCTTAAAATCTGAAAGATAAAAATATGTCAAATTAAGTTCACGATTAAGAGTTCCCTGACCAGAGAAAAGCATTGTGTAGGTGCCCTAGATACAAGTTCTAATGAGATCTTCTGAATAGAAACGACAAAATACAACTTTCAGTATTTCATGTTTTCTCTTTCATTTTCAAATCAATAGCTGAACTGCTTTCTTCCTTTTCCTTGTTACTCTTAAAATTTTGAGAGTGTAAGATGTACTGGCCAGTTGGGCTTGGTGGCACATGCTTTTAATTCCAGTGACTTGGGAGGCTGAGGCCAAGGCTTGAAAGTTTGAGGCTATCTGGGCAACTTAGTGAGACCTGTCTCAAAATAAAAAATAAAAGGGCTGAGTGTAGTTAAGTGGTAGACCACCCCTGGGTTCAATCCCTAGCACCACAAAAACAAACAAATGTATTGGCCAATGTAGTTTCTTTCATTTATTCTTTAAAATTTTTGTGGTTCTGAGGATTAAACCCTGGGCTGTGTGCATGCTAGGCAAGTGTTCTACCACCTAGCTACACAAGAGCCAACTTTTATTTTTAAAGGAAAAATGTCAAATGAAATATCAGGTGCATGGCCCCTATGATAGTGATACTCCCTTGGTAAACTCCCTTGGTAATTAGGGAATCAATTGACTTGCTCCATGTGACTCGGGCCTCACAATTCTTGGTCCATAGATTTTCAGTGAATAAAAAAACAGCTTCAATCAACATTGGTATTAAATGCTACTATGTACTGATGATTTTGCTAACATCTATAGTATGTATAAGGAATAGTAAATGCCCCATATGAGGCCTCATTACAAAAAGAATATACACATGCCAGGTGCAGTGGAACCCAGCTGTAATGCTAGCAACTCAGGAGGCCAAGGCAGAAGGATCACAAGTTCAAGGTCACCCTCAGAAATTTAGTGAGACCCTCAGAAACTTAGCAAGACCCTGTCTTTAACAAAATAAAAAGGGTTGCTGGTAAAGTTCAGTGGTACAGTGCCCTGGGGCTCAATACCTGGTACCAAAACAAAACAAAAAAAAACCCATACACGTGTATTTAACAATAATACAAGGTGAGGAGTAAAGGGCCAAAGACCAAGGGGACCACTAGATGCTAAAGAATTTTTGTTATAGTGGTTATTAGATTTAGTCTATTTTTCATTTTAAAACAAACTAAAATTAAAAATGCCAATTTCCTCCTTTACCCAAGTACTTTAGACCTAATCCTCATTTTCAACCTAACCTTCTGCCTTAGGATGTCCCAGTGACCAACACTTTTTGCTGCTGAACTTTAACCCAAACCTATGACTATCCATGACTATATCCAACCAAAAACCTCTTATTCATGATCAGCAGGTTATTTTTAGACTTATAACAAAGATGACAGTGAGAACCTAGATATAGACCTTTAAAGCTCAAATGAAAATTTATTTAAAGCCATTTGTTAACTTTCTAAGGCAACCTTCAACACATGGAAGAACAGAAAATAATTTTCTTTTCAAAAGTCCTTTCTTCTCACACTTTATTCTTCGAAGTCTAAAAAGAAAGTTACTCATAATCATCTCTGTATAGTAGCCCTTGAAGAGGTTTGTCAGGATAGTTCAGGCATGGCTACCTGTATGACCTCTGCTCTCTAAGACCTAACAATCCATATGACAGCAAATGTAGAGGACGTTTTCAAGCAACTGCCAACAGTATGTCAAATTAGGAAATGAGTGGGGCTGGGGATGCAGCATAGTGGTTGAGCACTCGCCTGGCATGTGCCAGGTTTCATCCCCACTACCACAAAAACCAACTCACTTCAAATCAGGAATAAGAATCAACATACACGTATTATGAAACATGTTGCCCAAAGTGCAATTCATGCATTTCCCAGTCAGGCAGCAAGTAAACTCTTCTCTAACCCCCAAGCAGTGTTAAAAAGAGAAATTAGGGAACTTATGTGAGTAGCTATATGGAACATAAACCAGAAAAACACTGGGCCAAGTAAGGGTTGAATTTTGGTTGGTGAATGTGGGAAAAATTCCAGGGTCAATAACTTCATAAGCAGTTCACATGGATAAATGTGGGCCCTTTTCTAACTCTCAGTTCTGCAAGAGGCAGGTAGACTCTAGATGGGGACTTGGCCTGGATCAATCTCTGGACTGCTGGCTGAGCACTCTTACTTTCAGCCAGGAGAAAGGCAATGAGAGAAGAACACAACTAACACATTGAGTTTCCAATTTGCCTGCAAACAGATTAGCTTTTGTTCTTGCCTGCTCCGACCACCAGCCTGGCAGATTACATTCGGCCACTGTAGGAGTCCCCTCTGTGCCCCATGCCATCAGCTGTTGGCTCACCTCGACAAAAGCTTTATTATTGCCTAGGACAGCAGACTGCCAAGACAGGCAAACCGTGAGTGTGGAAAAGATAAACAAACGCAACCTAAATAACCCCAATGATGTGTTCATGAAGACAAGAGCCACTCTGAGTTTCCAGCTTATAAAATGTGAGTAAACTTAGAACAATTCTAAGGAACTGTGTATTTCTTGGAGGAAGGAAGACAGATGGAAGAAGTGCACGCCCCACTTCTAGCTCTGGTTCTTAAAAATTGGTAACCATGGGAGAAGAGATCTCTCCCCAGAGTGAAGTAGGGTTTCCAGGTGAAGCCAAAGCTTGCCTAGGAGGCCCAATCATGGCCAACCAATGCCAGGAACTGAGAAGCTTCATCTCAGTTCCAAATCAGGTCATATGTAGAGCTGTTCAGGGCACTGGCCTGCATTCTGTTTTTTGACGACTGATGCCGCCAGAAAGGCAGAAGTGCAGAATCATTGCCTACAAAATGGACATGGGAGTGGAAGTTTTGGATATTTTAACATTTTCTCAGAAGAGAAGGGAGGTCATTAGAGGTCAAGAATGAAAAGAGGAGATGTAGCTCGGTGGTAGAGCACTTGCCTAGCATGTGTGAGGCCCTGGGTTTGATCACCACCACCACCACCACCACCACCACCAACACACACACACACACACACACACACACACACACACACACAAACTGTCTAAAGAGTGAAAAGGAAAAAATACTAGAAATTTGCTGTAATATTATAGAAAGGCCCTTACAGGTGTGAATGTCACAGGGGATTTCTTATTTGGGATCAAATTCATCGTTTACTTTTTTTAAAGTAGGATATAGGGGCTGGGGATGTGGCTCAGTAGTAGAGCACTTGCTTAGCATGTGTGAGGCACTGGGTTCAATCCTTGACACCACATAAAATAAATAAAGATGTTGTGTTCACATATAACTAAAAATATATATATTTTTTAAAAAGTAGGTATAGCTGTTCTACCATGGGATTCAAATGAAGGTATATTACTGTTGAATGGCAAAAGTGGCAATGCTCATTTAGGATCACAAATAAAAATGCTCCAGGCTGAGCAGGCCTCATGTACAAATGCCAGACAGAGCCTGGAGCCCAGCAGCTTCACCATTTAGCTGCAACACTGCCTCTTCCACATGAGTAAGCAAGCTTTCCACATTGTTTATCTGATTATGACAGCCACCAAGCTTAGCCACACACACGCAGCTTTCCTTCTTCCCTAGTGAATTCTGTATCCTGTGGCAACAGGCTTTCCAGATGGGAACCTCAGCCACTGAGTTGGGTGTATACGGGGAAGGGAGAGGGGGTCAGGGTAGGAGGAAAGCAAGATTGCCAAGAAGAAAAGCAGCTGGCTCTAAAGCCTGTAGTGAGGACTGGGAACGCTATCAATGAAGCAAGTGTACAACTGTCAAAAGGGTTGAGTGCTTCTTTGAACCAAAGAGCGGAGTCATGTGACTAAACCAGAATCTGATTCAATCATTGCTACCCACTTTCTCCTTCTAAAAAGATAATTAAAAAGATAATGACTTTCTTTCTTTTCATCCTGTCAGAAATTCTGGTTTCAGAATTGTTAGTTTCAAAAGTAATAATTATTAGTAAGCCCCAACTAACAATCAGTATTATTGACTAAAATCTTTTTGCTGCTTTAAATCCCAGATTTATTCTCTCCCTCCACCCACTCTCTGGGTACTCGTCATTGAACCTAGAAGTGCATTAATACTGAGTTACATCCCTAGTCCTTTTTATTTTGAGATAGGGTCTTATTAAGAAGTTGAGGCTGGCCTTGAACTTGTGATCCTCCTGCCTCAGCTTCCTGAGTTGTTGGGATTATAGGTGCATCACCACACTTGGCTCCAGATTCTTAAAGAGGAATTTCAGTTAATTTTGATTTTCAACAAACATTTATTGAGCCTGCACTAAATAAATGCACCAAATGCCAGGACTACTTTTTGCCCCTCACAATCCACCAAAGGTCAATCAGTCTGGCCTTGAATCTTTTCAATTAATTTACTATCTACCTCACAATGTAGATAAAACTGTCTTTCTTTAAAAATATAGCGATACACCCACATATTGAAAATCCTTAAAATAAAACAAAAAAATGATCATAGAAAATTTTTATATATATGCTTGTGCTTGGGGCTGAGCCAGGGCCTTGAACATCCTAAGCATACAACCTACTACTGAGTATACTCCAGTCACAAATATTTGTAAGTGGTGAAAATGCAGTAAATGACCAAATTTCATCTTTATATTATAGAAATCTAATATTTTTCATTTTTAAGGTCAGATTTACAGAAATACAATGGACATAAAATGGCATGCATACTTTTCAGTCTTGTAGTTCTACATGTTTTAGCAAATGCATCCAGCTGAATGGCCACCACTATAATCAAGACATGAGAAGAGTTCTAGCATTCTAAAAATTCTGTTGGTAGGTTTACAATCTATATTCTGGCATTTTCCAAAAAAGAATTTGAAAAAAATTAAAACCCGGTTTTCAAGTAGTTTTGAGTTCTATATACAGTCCTTAGACCTTCTGGTATCCCTGCCTGCCATTCTAAAAAGGGTGATAAGTAAGTGGATTTTAAGTAGAGAAGAACACAGGCATAATATCCTGCAAATGCAAAGTGCTAAATGAATGCAGCATAATAACACATTTTTTGAAATGAAGATGGATAAAAGAGGGACTTGTTAGATATCTGAATCTGAATTTGTCAGGCTCAGGGCTTAAAAATGAGGCCACTGGCATCTCACCTGGAAACACACTAGTGTGCTATGACATAGTAAAAACTACTCAAGGAGAAATACACCTAGTCCCCATGCCCTCCCATAGTACAGAACTCAATCACAAATGGAACACACATGGTCAAATCATTCTCTCTTCTGTTTTGTCAGATCTACCTTTCTCAATCCAGGAGACATATACCTTATTCATGAAATGTGCACTTACCAAGTAGCCACCCTGTGGTAGGCACAGGGTTTTATATTCTATCCCTGGTGATCTATCAATTTCCTCTAACTCTAATCTAAAAAGACATCTCTCCTTTTCTGATACAGGAAAAAAATCACCCATAGTTGGACCCTCAGTCGGTCTCAGTTGCTCTTTCTCACTTCCAAGGTTTACGAAGGAGCCAGTCAGAATGAAGCTAGTTGCTTGTTGCCTGAGGCCTGGAACATGACTTTATCAGCCTTTAAAAGCCAAAGTATGTGGATAAACTGGGAAGAGTGTTTGTGGGGAGAATGGGAGAAGAAAGAAGTATTTACAGATTATTGAGGTGCCTTCCTTGTGATGGTACTAAAAGCAGAAATGGCTGTCTTTGTGGCCACCAACTGACAGTTAGTGAAAGTGCACCCAGAAGCCCCTGCTGGGACTTCTCTGGTCACTCTGAAGATGCACACACACTGGCTCACAGTTAGGTTCTGGGCTAGGAACAGTCCCAGCAGGCTAAGGCTGGGCTAACAGGAGAGGGCCTTTGGCTAGGAACAGCAGGAAGTTGAGAAAAATTAGATCTTAGAACTAATCTTCTTTATAAAAGCATATGAAGTTTTCGGATTGCTTGATTTAGGCAGAGATAGGGAAATATTTTTGGTTTTGAGTAGGAAAACTATGAGCCATGAATAAACTAGTTTCAAAAAGATATAGATATTTCCTGATGTCTACAAAGGCCCAGGCTAAAAACTCAAAGAGTTTCTGTAAAATTATGAATCATGACTAAGACAGGAAAATAACATATATTTATTAATCATTAGTACATCTGACTAATTTTGAGGGAAGGGAAGTGAGAAAGGAAAACAAAGGAATAAAACAGAAATAAAATGCAGTATTTCTAAAGTATTCTAGGCTTAGTGAATTTGTGAGGATTAGATCTGCCACAAGAGAAATGAGCAGGAAAAGAGCCTGGCCCAGGAGATGCAGCACTCGCATATAAAGCAGAGAAGCAAGCCACTTTGAGCAGATTTATGTGTATTTGTGTGAGATTAGGGATTTCTTTAGGGGTGTTTCTGAGGGAAGATAGGCTCAGCACTAATCTGGATTTCTTAAGAATAAGATTTTTTCTTTTAAAAAGAAAGCATCTCAATGTTTTAAACATTCTGATTCTCTTATATATTAAAAAGTCAAATCTCTAAGAATTGTTTATAGCAAAAGTAAGACTGGACATTGGACTTCCTTCCAGTTATACAACCCACAAGTTCAGAGCTAGTTTCTATTTCTGTAATGCTACTGACTCCCCTATTAAGCCTTTAAGCTCTTAAAAGGCAGGGGACATGTTTCCTATCATTTTGTGTCCCACATCTGTAAGTGCTTGATAATTTGGCAACACTAAGATTTATAAATATCAATAATGTATATTGAAATTCATGAGCATTATTTATATTTGAAACAGTAATCCACTTCCAGTTTTGAAGTATCATCCTGACTATAAAGCCAAAGCCAGGAGGAAATGCTGCCTGTTTTGTACAATGCAAGAGGAGACTAAAGATGATGGCAGAGGAAAGGGACAAAGATGTGGGGCTTGGTGTAGTCTAGTGTTCGGGTAATTTTGTTTGGCCCATGTAGTATGTTTTCACACACAGTATATATACCAGGCCCCTGAAATCTCCTTCTAGCACTTAAATTTAATGATTCTAAAGAATAATGACCTTATATTCACTCATTTAAATACCAGCCAATAACAAGTTTCTATTAAACCAGCACAATGCAGCAATACAAATGAGTGAATAACAACTTGAAGACAAACAAGCTATCACTCATTTCATATCTGATTCTACTCCATTCCAGTAACCTCCATTCCCCCACCATGTGAATATCCTGCTACCTACTTCAGAAAGCCAACAGAGATTATTATGGGGATAGCAGAGCCTGTAAGCTGGCATCTAAAATTTTAATATGCAATGATACAATCAAAAAAAGGTAAACTCAAAGTCCCTCAAGTACATTTAATTATTATTTTTGAGGTACTGGGGTGCTCTACCACTGTGCTATACCCCAGATCTTTTATTTTTTGAGACAAGGTCTCAAAAAGCAATGCCTCCACCTGATTAAGGACTAGAAATTAAGGATTATAAAAACTGTGAGAATAAACCCTTTTTCTTTATAAATTAATTACCTCAGGTATTTGTTACAGAAAGGTGACTAACACAGTGACCCAGTGACCTATGCTCTGCTCCCAGTCCCCATTTGCTTTCTTGTGTTGCCCAATGGTTAAAAAAAAAACAAAACAAAACAGAATGACTATATTTACTAGACAATTCCTCTAACTAACCAAACCCAAACTAGTATTTTAAAATGAAACTGACCAAATGTAAGCTTCATGTTGTAAAAAGGCTAAGGGCTGGTACTTTAACAATCATAAGAAAGAATGGTTATAAATTTTGAATATGGGAGAGCTGTTTCTTTAGAAATAAGCCAAATACAAAGGTCTGAGTTCATCTGTTCTGGCTGGTGAATTTTCCATAAAACACCATGCCTCAGCAAAGCAAAAGCTCTTAGGTTGGCCCAGAAAAAGGGAATGAACAATTTGAAAAACATCTTTTATTGCCTGAGAAGATTAAAACAATGTCTAAAAGTGCCAGGAGAGTTGCCTCAATGTGACTACAGGCAGCTTTCCAAAGTCCCTCTGCTTTTCTAAGTATGAGTCATAGGGAAAGAAGAGAGAGCTCCTTGGCAAAAATACAGTCTTTCCCTCCCTTGTTCCAATCCTCCACCCTCACCCCTTTTATATTATAGGGGGGGAAAAAAAGAAAGAAAGAAAGAAAGAAAAAAAAAGAAAGAGAACAGGAGGAGGAGGAGGAGGAGGAGGAGGAGTAGGAGAAAAGGCTTTGGTGGGTAATAGTTAAACAGATTCCAGACAGGCTTAACTGAAGAAATTTGAACACCAGGGAGGCAAAATATCATTGTAGAAGTGTCTATTGTTTGCCACTGTGAGCCACAGACACAGGGAGGCATCTTCTGCATTCTAAAAAGAGCTGGGCTCATTGATCATATGTCAGACCATGGCTGCACTCTGTGGGAGGGGAAGAAGAAATAAGCTACGAAAATACCTCTGCTTCCCTTGCTTCCTAAACATCATGAGCTCACAATGCTGGACAATTACACCAAGCAGGAAGGGGTGGGGCTTGTCCCCTGCGAGTGCATGTTAAGTGGAATTTCAAGCATGGCAGCATGGAGGCTGTCTGCCCTACAAGACTGCTACAACACATGCAGCCCCAAGAACAGGTACAAGTTTCCTCTCATTAATTTCAGACAAAAATAAATAAATAAATAAGTAAAAAAAGTAGGGAAGCTTTTTTATTGTCTTTCTCTTTTTTTAAACATTGAATAACATCAAGGAAAAGCTGAACATTAAACTAGAGAAAGAATAGTTCTACTTGTGGACCTTACATGGAATGATTTCTTACAACAAAATGAAGCATCTGATGAGGGCAAAGCTGCTCTCTTCCACTTCCACTCATTTTTCAACCTACCAAATCAAGGCATCATTTATGCTGGGCACTAAGTGACAAAGATGAATAAATGTGTTCTTTGCCTGCTATGAAGCTGGATTTGCATTATTAAAAATCAAGCATTTTTTGGATCAGCTACAAGCTTCAAAGATTGTTTTGCAAGAATCATAAGCAATTTTTAATTTATGCAACATTAAAAAAATCAGGTCAGTAGAAACATGAATCCAAATTTTCATCTATCTATCTATCTATCTATCTATCTATCTATCTATCTATCTATCTATGTATGTGTGTGTGTGGGGGGGCACTATATCTAAAATAAAGCTGGACTCTCCTCCTTTTACTTTCCAGAGGAGGAAAGTTGATGTCTGCCATTTTCATGCAAGTTTTGAACCTGGGTTACTTTAAGGTAACATGTGTTTTTGCTTTTGCATTCAAGGGCCTGACTGACAGAGCTGAGCCAAACCACAGTAATGTGTGCTTCTCCAGGGGCACGAGGTCAGGGACAGAAGCAACAAAATGACTGCTGGCTCAGACATGAGGGAGGACTGACTCCACCTTTACAGTAGAAACCCATAGGCACCACCACCAGGACATCTTGGATGCAGCGCTGCTCTACTGAAGCAGAACCTGGCTCTGACTCACTTATTGACTTGGCTAAGTCATTTATCCTGAGAAGTAGTTTTGTCATGCATAGTAACCCTAAATCACTGGGTTATTATGAAAATTAGGCAAACATTCTGACAGCTTCTAATCCTTTTTGGAACTAAGCAGGGTAGAAATATTCACATATATTATTACAATAGTTTATTTGATTAAGTGCTCGATGGCATTATATCTGGATGGGTGTCCTTTCCAAGGCTAGGTGTATTAGTCAGCTTTCTCCTTATTACAATGAAATAGCTGAAGCAGGCTGCTTATGAAGTAAAGGGAGGTTCATTTTGGTTATAGCTCTGGAGGTTCAAGTCTAAGATGGGGTGACCTTATTGGTTTGGTGATGTCATAAAATTATGATGTGAACATGCGGTAGAGCAAACAGTTCACATATAGAGCCAGGAAGTAGAGAGGGGCAGAGCTAAACTGGATCCCAAGATCTCTCTACCCAACTTCCCCGCCCCCTTCACTGTGCTAGTGGGGATTGAGCCCAGAGTCTTCCATATACTAAGCATGCACACTACCATGGGGCGATTACACCAGCAGCCCCAGAATGCCTTTTGAGGATGTTTCTCATGACCTAAGGACCTCCCACTATACCCCACCTCTTAAAGGTGCCATGCTGGGGACCCACTGTTTTTGGTAATAGAGAATTATTAAGATACAAGAGTTGACATTAGATGGAACTTGTTCCTACATTATAATCTCAGGAAACTGACTATGGAGCCTGTTCTGTAAAATGAGAATAAAATGGTACCCACTTCATATGGTGTAACTCTAGATTGATATGAGGATTAAGGAGATAAAACATGTAAACTGCTGAGCACAATGCCTGGCACATGGTGATTTCAGAAACACTAGACAGAGCAGCTGATGTAGCCACATGCATAGGGCCACGGAATTAAATGTGAGCTCTTAGGACTCTTTCCATCTATATGGTAGATGGCTTACTGAGTGCTGGGTACATATATACAGCAAATGCCTGATTGCTATTAGACACAAAATAGGAAGAACAAAGTCAGTAAGAGGGTAAAGAGTTCCTTGTGCTCTCATTCTTCTGGAGACTGTCTCAAATGAGAAGCTGGAGGGCAAAGCCAAAGGGAGAATAAAAAGGCTTTTTACAATTACAAAGGCTCAAAACCAATCAGAGTAGGGCTGTGTTAGTCAGTCGATGACTGGTTGCAGGGTTCTGGATGTTATCTATGATAGAGAAAGGCTCAGAACAGAGAAGGATGTATGTGATCTAGTGAGGAATTAGTTTACCCATTAGTGTTCTTCTGCCCTCAGACTAGCTTCCACAGCTCGGAAGACAGTTATAATACAACAGAGCTTGTATCTGGAGCCATGTGGCAGCTCAGTGTCCACCAGCCTCTGTTTAGAGTAGAAAACTAGGAATGTGAATGACAACAGAAGATAAATTGAACCACTCAAAAGAGAAGTGCCAAGCACTGCTCATGGCTCAGACCTGTGCTTCAGGAAGATCACAGGAGGAACTAGGTACCTGTGTAGAACATGTCTCCATCCAAAGCTAGGAAATGAGCAACAAAGGAAAGCCACTGCACAAGCCACTGCCTCAGCCTGGTATCTTTGCTCCCCCACAGGGGTCAAGAACCCTGTTTCCATCATTTAAGCACTCGTGGCAATCTGTAAAGAGTTTAGGGCTGAAAGCTCCTGTTTCTGCTCCCAACCCAGATGCAGCCATCAGCTCTTCCAGGCAATGTAGACAGAGCTGCTGACAGCAACCACATGACAACAAAAGGCCACTAAGTTAATGGAATATCTATGAAAAACAAACACCCAATAGGTTTTCTCATGTTGAAAATGATTATGGATACAAACAACCATTAATAACTGTGCTTTAGGATGCTGTGTTACAAGGTTCAAAAATGAGAGACAGATCAGGCAGGCTGTTGCTATGGTGACCATAGAACCTGATTTTCTCTAGGGTTTTGTGCTATCCCATGCAACCATAAGACAGTCTAATTTATTAGCAATACTTGCACTCAGTTTATTTCTGGAAATGAATGAATATTTATAAAATAAAAAAGTACTGAAGAATGGCTTCTTTTGCCCTGATCAGTTTGTCCAAAATATTAACTGTTACTGAGAATGATGATGGAGATGATGATAAATAACAATAACTCCAATGTACTGGGCACTTACTGTATCAGGCATTATCCTATGGCATTATATATACATTTTCCTTTTTACAGAGTAGGAAACTGAAATTGAAAGGATAAAAACCCAGCCTAAGAGCCCATAATGACTCCAACACAGGTGGCTTTTCCTTTGGTTTGAAATGGACTGCTGTTTGAACATCAGAAGTAGTGTGCTTGCATTTAGATAACCTGCTTTATTTAAAAAAAAAAAAAAAATGGTGTCACTCTGAACACTAGAATTGCACCTTATGCAGCAGAATGTTCATATGGGAGGAATGTAGAATAAAGACAAAACATACTTATCTTTTCACCTCATGACATTGCCAGGGTAGCCTAGTAGTGATACTTTGCTGGAGGACCACCCCCCAAACCCACTGGTCTTTTTTCTGGGCTGGTCACTTTCCCAGAGAGAACTCCTCCAATTCCTCACTGAGAGGCATAATTGTATCTCCAGGGCCACAGTCCTTCTGACTCAATTTCTACAGAAAGCAAACCACCAAACTCAGTTCTAGCATTTGGGGACATTTTCTACCCCTTATAAGGCCTTCCCATCAGTCCTCCTGCTCCAGCTCCACTGGCTCTCCATAAGAATCCTGCTATATTGATAAACTTTTCTGGGGTCCTAAAGTATATTTAGACTGTTTTGTTTCTGGGCCTCCTCTCTTCCCAGTTTACATTGGTAATTTTCTTCTCCTGCTAAGTAAATCCTTCGCTTTTTGTCCACCTGTTTTCAAGCTTCCAACATTTTGCTACTATCTCCTTTCTCCTCTCTTTATTTTTTGGATATTTTTCCTTTTCTATCTTTTATTGTCATATTTATGTAGAGGTTTTGGTAAGGACTAGAGATAAGCACATTTCTTCAATCCACCATGTTTATTTAAGCAGGAGACTTCCACAAGCTGTTTGATATGTCTATGAACTGGTCACCAGATTATATAATAATCTAAAAGTACTAATGATAAAGGATATAAAAATTCAAATATATTTCATCAGTAATAACCCTTTGTTAAAAATGGAAGGCGAAACTTCTTAAGATATTTAACTTATTGGATTTCAATTTCAATAGATTACAAAACAAAAGGCTTGATGAAATCTTTAACAACGCTTTCAACTCTAACATCTTTCAATAGAGGCCAAAAACAAATCCCTACACTATGAATCCTTTGTTCAGTCTAAAATACTTTATTGAAAACATGGCAAAAATTATGCAGGGCAAACTGAAGTTATTTTAAACCATAAAACACACATATATTAAAACACCCCCTCCCCCGCCCCAACCCTCAGTAGAAGCATGGCATACTAAACGTTACCAGAAATAAGATATACTTTCTAAACTGGGGGAAAAAGGATAACAATATATAACAACATGATTCAGGATCACTGTGAATAATGAAAGAGTTAAATCAAGCTTGGTAAATTCTCTTTTAAAAAGATATGAAATTATGTAGTATTGTAACAACTTTTGAATTTAAAGGGTAAAACTTCAGCCATAGGATCTTTCTGCTCTGATTTTTTTTTTTAAACATAATGTTTTAAGGATGTGACTCTACTTTGTGTACAACCAGAGATAGGAAAAATTGTGTCCTATATGTGTAATATGAATTATAATGCATTCTGTTGTCATATACAGCAAATCAAAATTTTTAAAAAACTTAAAAAAAGGGAACTTGACATATGTAAATTATACCATAATTTAAAAATGTTAGAAATAGCACATTTGTCACCTGACCCCAAAGTTATTCTATGCTGGATTAATCTGTGCTATAGTACCAGTCAAGAACCACAGAAATAGAGCAATTGCCTCCTTATTATGTAAGTTTTCAACCTACAGGTCTCTGTGGCAGAAATAATACTGAGTTGTTGATGCTATTATAAATATTCAAGGCTTTTCAATGGTATCAATTCACTTCTGATATCAAATTATTAGACTTAATTCATAGTAAGAGATCACCTAAAATGAGATCCTTTACTGTGGAAATAAGCAATTAATCTTAATGTTTCATAGCATAATTGTGCCTTCCAGTGGGAAAGAGGCACACATGATGTGTCTAATGATGATAATAATTTACTTAACTTTGAAGAACATTTAATAGTTACAAATTATCTCACAAACATTATCTCATCTGATTCTCCTAGTCATCTAGTGAGGTTAAATAAGTGATGAATTTTTATATTTCCTACCACATAAATGAAAAAATAGAGTCCCAAAAATGAACCAAGATATTCTGACTCCAAATCTAATACTTCTCTCCATGTATCAGGCTCCAGTTAAACACAAAATACCTCAAAAATCTTCCCCAAATCTCTAGCTACAAAGCCAAATAAAATTGGAAGAAAGGTTAGGGAATTTAGCCCTATAGCTTCTTAAACAATTCTATAAAATTAAAATAAGTATATAGCAGAGGTAGGATGTTCTGGAATGAAAGCTCCTATTCAAATGAAAAGGAAGGTAGACATACATGAGTTCCTACAGTGTGCCAGACACACTGTTTTATACCCACTCTCACAACAATCTTTAGGAGGAGGTGGTAATAACCCCTCATTTTACATTTAGAGAAATCTGGATCAGGAGATGCTAACTAATTTGCCCCAAAGTCTCCCAGTTTAGCTGGAAACAGAATTCTAATCCCAAGCCTACTGAACTCTGAAGCCCCAAAGAAACATACTATAAGCCTGAACATTTATAAAGAACAAGTCAAAATTTCAGTTTTTCCCTAACTTTGAATCTGAACAGAAATACTTTTTTAAAAAGGCAAAAAAGTATAATATCCATCTAAAACTAAAATAAAATAAAAGTAAAAAAATGGGAAGTCATCAATAAAATTTAAAAAAATAAGTGAGTAGTACTTAGGAGCAAAATGTAATCTAATTTGAAATCTGAAATAAATACAAATTCAGACGCCATGAATAATTCTTGAAAGAGGTGAGTGATATAATAATCATTATTATAAAAACAAAAAAGGGGAAAGAAAAAACAAGCAAAAACGTAGTGTTTTGTAAGATATTAAGAGCTCCAAAGCTTGGGGGTATAGTGCCTGTAACATGAAATGAACACAACAGGAACACCTAACCTAATTTGAAGCCTAGCAGAGCACTGAGGCACTTCCGAAGCCAGTTTTTGAACAGGCTGGACTAGAGCATACGCAAGTGCCACAGCCTAGCTTCATGGTGCAGGTGTGCACATGTGTGTATGTGTATGTATTTACAGAAGGGATGGAAGGCGGGAGGGACAAGAGGAAGAACCAAGAGGACAAAAGGAAATAAAGTAACCACCCCCACTCATCCTCAGCATTGACATAAAGCCAATTCCCCTTTTGCCTTAAATGGAGGGGATGGTAATGGCCTAACAGAAAGAAGCAGAAAAATGTCAGGAGTTAGTGAATTTAGCATCACATGAGCACAGGCAACAAGGAGCACTTTCTTGTTTCTGCAGTGATGCAGCACTTAATAGCGCTCGCTTCCTCCAGGAAACACGATTAAATTTTTCATTCCTTGCAATGTCACATGGGATGTGACATTACACGCAAGCCATGTCATTAGGCACCTTTTATTTTGTACCCATTCAAGGCATAAAAAGATGCAAAGGACTGAGTTAAAAGTTCTACTTTAGTGAATTTAGGTCATTCAAAATCAGGACTGCTGTTTGAAGTGTTTAATGCTTTTTTGCTGTCTGGTTACCATTCTTCTTTTCTTCAGACAAGTGTCTGCAGCCAAGAAATACGAATAATATTTTTATTCACCAAATTAAGGTAAAATTCAGGATTTAATAGCTCTATAAAGCAGAACTTACTTGCCACATCTAAAATGTAATTCATTTTTTGATATATATTCAACATACACAAACACCTCTTAAGTAAGAACAGAGTTAGACAAAGGGCTAAGATCCTAGCCAGATGTGGTGCAGCAGGCTTACAGTCAATTCCTGCAGTGTGGGGTCCTAGAGCAGGAGGATCACTTGAGCCCAAGAGGTCGAGGCCAGCCTGGGCAACATAGTGGGCAACCTGGGCAACCTCCCCTTCCACCTCTTAAAAATGGGGGAGGAGCCAAGAGCACATTATTAAAGTCAGTGTCAACACGCCCCTATGTAAATACTTCTCAATCACTGTTCCAGCCCCATGCCTCACACAATTCTTTTCTTTTTAGGCACTCAAATTGACAATACACAGATAATATATTCAATAATAAAATCAGTGTGCTGCCATTTTTAACTCTTACATCATTCTAGTCACTGTACTATCCACTGTCTAAATTTTTTTTAAATAAAGATTATTTCATTTACTTATCAAAACAACCTTTAAAAAACCCTTTATAAGGTGAGTACATTATCCCTATTTTATAGATGAGAAAACTGAACATCAAAAGGTTAAATAAGTTTTCCAAGGTCACACAGTCAATATGAAATAAGAGAAGGATTTGAACCTAGGATCTGACTCTGGAACTCTAAACCATTAAACTATCCTGCCTCGTACTGAAATTAGGTGATTTGGGGCAAATTTTTTATCAACCTTCTACTAACAACTGGGACTTCCTAGTGCCCTAATCAGGGTATCAACAGCAAATCAGGAGGGTTCTATTCCAATTAAAATTACCCTTCAGGAAAAGGGGTGTTTGTCTAGAAATTTTGGATTTGTCATTTCAGAAGTTAAGGATAAAATCAGTTGGTTTCAACCATACTGAATGAAAGCCATTATCTTCCTTCTCTCCTGATTCCAGAATGCAATATTATAAACAGATTTGGCTAGCAACTTAGCCCTAGAATTTCCACTGATGAATTCACCAATGACAACCAAATGTCACCATTTTCTCTTACATCCCTTCAAATGAATATCTTAAAGATATCACAGATATGTTCATCTGGGCATCTGATAATTCCACACATTATGAAACTGTTTTATCCCCTTCATGTTTTTTATTAACTTATTTATTTATTTATTTGAAGTATTGGGGATCAAACCTAGGCCACTGCACATGCTGGGAAAGCACTCTACCACTGAGCTACATCCCCAGTCCTTCAAAAAATTTTTTTTTAAATTTTTAAAAAATTTTAAGACTGGGTCTCACTAATTGCCCAGGCTAACCTTGAACTTGCAACCCTCCTGTCTCAGCCTCTGGAGTAGCGTGGATTATAGGTGTGCCCACTATGTTCAGCCTTTACGAGTTTATGCATAGATTCACAAACAAGAAACTGCTATCAAATGTAATAGTAAGTATCTTCTAATTAAGAAGAAAAGCTATGGCTATTCCAAATTTTTAAATTCTTACAGGTATTAGTAAAAGAATGAGTGAGGGGCTGGGGATGTGGCTCAAGCGGTAGCGCGCTCGCCTAGCATGCGTGCAGCCCGGGTTCGATCCTCAGCACCACATACAAACAAAGATGTTGTGTCCACCAAAAAAAACTAAAAAATAAATATTAAAAATTTTTCTCTCTCTCTCTCTTTAAAAAAAAAAGAATGAGTGAAATAAAATTTCAGGAGGGAGGGAGCTAGGAGAAAGGAACTGTGCTGACTCAGTGGCATGACATCCTATAATCAAATACTGTAGAGCTGGAAAGGGACTCTTCAAATTATCCATTCAACTTGTGCGCTTTCTTCATTTATAAACAAGTGAGCTTGGAATGATTATGCAAACTTAGCCAAGAGCTCTTTGACAATTTCATTGTGTAAATTATGTTAAGTGAGCCCTCTTTTTTTTTCATCCAGCTACCCAAAGTTGCTTAACACTGCAATGGCTAGAGCTGCAGAAATAAATAGGTTAAGGCAGAGAGGAAGCACTTCAAAAGAAGACTCACTTAGATCAGGGAATTATTCTCTGTGATTTGATTTTAGGCATTTACCTAAATGATTCTCAAAACAATGGGTCTGCTATTTTCTCAAAGCCTGAATGCTAAATCATGCTATGTTATCAGATCTTTAGAATAAGATGACTATCTAATGAGACTGGCCATCTAATGCATTTATCCACTAAATTTATGCATCATGGTGCTAAACATGATTCTTCACAAGACAACTAGCAACCACCTTCTTTGCTCAGGATTTAAGTCAGTCCCTCCTCAGATAATTACCTAGATAAGAACAAATATAAGAATAAGTACAGTAGGTATGCAGTCCTATATTGTGTGGAAGGAGAATCACAGGAGATATCCCAGGCACCTGAAACTTAGGCTTTGATTCCCCACTCCACATCCAATTGATTTGTGGGGTGAGGGGAGTATACTGGAGATCCAACCCAGAGCCTCATAAATTCTAAGAAAGTGCTCTACCACAAAGCTACATCCCCATCTCTACACATCTAATTCTTTTTCTTATAATCCTAGTGCTTTCGGTAGAATTTTCATATAACTATACATGCCAGCCCTATTACAAATAGCTTTGTGCCTTTGGGAAAATCTTTTATTCCTTCTCTGTTACAGTTTCCAGCTCTGTGAAATGAGGTTAAATTAGATGATCTTGAACAGCTGGAACAGACTAGAATTGCACTAAAATACTGCCTGGGGAGGTCCACAAATGCTCAGATTATTTTTCCCCCCTCTACATTGAAGTGACTGCAGACATTTCTCCTTCTCATTTCTCCTTCTAGCTGGTAAATCTGCTGCCTCTCCTCTCACTGAGGGTTGCTAATGAGAAAATGATCATTGTGCTTGCTACATTCACTCTGATCCTTTGACAGAGTTTAGCCTGGTAGTAATTCCATTGCTCCGACAGATTCATGTGCATGGGTTTTATGGAAAATCTGTTTCAGAAGATCAAGACTACATATTCTAGCTTGTGGTGGAACGAATGAAAATTATTTTTTATGACGCTCCAAATTTTGTTGTTTTTTTCCCAGGTGGATTAGAGTAATGGTGGTAAAGAGAACAGATTTTAGAGGTGGTTTTCTCAATTGAGATGGATTATGTGATTATTCAGAGTAGCAGAATTCACTGCTTATCTATGCCTGAACTTGGTCTACAAGAAGTCAAAGACTAGGAGAGTGACTGGGAGGTTAGACTCCCTGGCTCCAGAGCATTGCCTATAGAAGCTGTTAGGAAAGCCCACGCATCTAAGACAGTGGGCCTGCTGCTCCAACATGCACTAAACATCTAATTTGAAGCAGAAAGAAGCCTATTGTGCTGATTTTTATTTTTAGAGGCTATCAAGCAAAGGGAGGCAGCAAATTTTGTGCTTTGTATGAGCTGGACTAAACATGAACCCTCTTCATGATTTCAATGACCAAAGACCTTGGGAAAATGTAGGTCTATGATTTGAATGTTTTTCTCGCCTCTAAAACTTAAATTTAAATTCAATGTCCAAAGCAAAAGTGTTGGAAAGTGGTGCCAATTGGGAGGTCAGGAGGGCAGAGCCCTCACAAATAGACTATACCCTAAAAAGGCTTGCCAGTGGATTTGCTCTTGTGCTATGTGAGGAACAGCCCTCTGGAGGACACAGCATTCCAGGCACCACCCTGGAAGCAGAGACAGGGCCCTTACCAGACACCAAAACCTTAGGGGCCTTGATCTTCTACTTCCCAGCATCTTGCCTGTGAGGAATAAATTTCGGAAATTTACAGATTACTTAGTCTCAGGGATTACAGTATAGCAGCACAATACAGACTTAAGACAGGTAATAAAATAGCTTAGCTGCAGATGACTACTGCATTTATGTCTCCAGCCTACACATCTCCCATATTCTACTGCTTCTGGACACCTCCATCTGGACCTCACATAGGGTCTTCACCACAGCCCAACTGAGTCTGTCATATCTACTCTATCTCCCTCCCTCATCAACGTGACTCTTATTTCTGTATTCTTGATCCCCATTGGTCTAACTGCTTAAGATCATCCAATTCATAAAACTCCCATGTTCTGAATTCTACAACTAGACCTTCTGACTCCGTTAGCCTCTGCTCTACACATTCTAAAATATTAAATGCCTGGGAATTTAACTCAGGGGCACTTTACCACTGAGCTGCATACCCAGGTCTTTTTAAAAATTGTATTTTGCTATATGTTGGAGAAAAGACAGCCTTTTAAACAAATGATACTCAGAAAACTGGATATCCATATGGAGAAAAATGAAACTAGATCTTGATCTCTCACCCTGCACAAAAGCCAAATCAAAGTGGCTCAAAGACCTAGGAATCATACCAGAAACTTTGCAACTGTTAGAAGAAAACATAGGGTTAATACATACCGACATAGGCACCAACTCTCTTAACAAGATGCTAAAAGTTCAAGAAATAAAACCAAGAATCAATAAGTGGGATAGCATCAAACTAAAAAGCTTTTGCACAGCAGAGGAAATGATAAAGAACATGAAGAGAGCATAAAAGAATGGAAGAAAATCTTTGCTAGCTACTCTTTCAACACGATTAGTATACAGAATACATAAAGAACTCAAAAAGCTTAACACTGAAAAACAACCCAATTAATAAATGGACAAAAGAAGTAAACAGACATTTCTCAAAAGAAGAAACAAAAATGATCAACAAATAACAAAAAAAAATGTTCAACATTCTCGCAATCAGAGAAATGCAAAATAAAACTAGAGATTTCATCTCACTGTAGTCAGAATGGCAATTATCATAAATATAGGTAATAATAAATGCTGGTGAAGATGACGGGGGAAAGGTACACTCATAATTGTTGGTGGGACTGCAAATTAGTAAAACTACATGGAAAAGCACTATGGAGAGTCTCAAAAAACTGGAACCACCAAATGACTCAGCTATCCTGCTCCACAGAATTTACCCAAAAGAACTAAAATCAGCATACTACAGTGATACAACAACATCAAGTGTAAGTAGTGCAACTCACAATAGCCAAGATATGGAACCAGTCCAGGTGTTTGTCGATGGATGAAGGGATTAAGAAAATGTAGTTTATATACACAATAGAGTTTTACTCAGCAGTAAAGAAGAATGAAATTATGGCATTTGGCAGTAAGTGAATGGAACTTAAGAATGAAGAGCATCATGCTAAGTGAAACAAACTAGATCCAGAAGGTCAAGGGTTGATTGTTTTCTCTTATATGCCAAATCTGGAACAAAGTAAAGGAAAAAAAATGGGATGATATCTGGGAACATCAGATATCATAAAGATATAGGCAAGATCAGTGGAATAGAAAAAGATTGAATGGGAGGGAGGAGAGATGGGAAAGGGGAGAAAATGCAGAATAAATTTGACAAAATTATGCTATGTGCATATATAAATATGTAACAGTAAATTTCATCTTTATGTATTATATATAAGGCACCAATTAAAAATAAATAAATCAGTAGAAGGTAGACCAGCAGAGTAGAGGAAGGGAGAGAGTAGGAACAAAGAGGAAAGGAGTGCAGGGTACCAGGGACAGAAATGAAATTAATTAAATTCCATGCAAGTATCATTATGTCAAAATGAACCCAACTATTATGTACAATTATAATTCACTAAAAAGTAAAAAATATTTTTCTTAAAATTTGATCTCATTAAGTTACTAAGTTGCTGAAGCTGGCTTGATCCTTCTGCCTCAACCTCCCGAGTTGCTGGGATTACAGGTGTGCACCACTGTGCCCAGTAAAATTTTTTTATCTTTTCTGACATAAATGTAGCAATTTTCCTGTAAATTTAACTATCATAGAAAAGTACAGTGAAGTAAACATCATTTGGATTCTCATCATCCAGTTGATATTACATTGCTCACTTAATCTCTTAAAGATGGACATTTAAGATATTTCTACTTCTTCACTAATATAAATGGAGCTACACAGTTAATTTTCTTAGGTATGAACTTTTCCTTAGGATAAATTTCTACAAAAAAATTACCAATTTAAGTTCCTACCAGTGTTTTTCCAGAACGCTTGTTTCCTAAGACTAGGTGTTTTTAAAATTTTAATCTTTTGCTAATATGACAGGTTAAAGTATCTCATTATGTATTACTTATGTATTTTACTTAATGTCAAGGTTGAACATCTTTCATGTTTATTGCCTTTTCTGGTCTTTTTTTTGGGGTCTACTGCAATATTTATATTTCTATTATTGATAGTTAGAACTCACTGTTTATTAAGTTAAACAACTAATGTTATAATCACTGCTTCTCATTTTATACATCATTTTATTTAGATTAAGGTATTCTGCTACATTTGACTTTTAAATTTTTTGTACAGACAAATCTGTTCTTATTAAAATGATTTTTGACATTCATGCCATGCTTAAAAAGCTCCATGCTTCAAGATTACAAAAACATTTCCCGATTGTATTTTCACATACTTAGGTGGTAACACTTTTTAAACCTAAATTTTGGTCCACATGAAACTTATTCTGCTTTAAAGATACAAGACCACTTTAAATATTCTTTCCTATTATATATTTCTTAAATTATATTTTCTATCTTCCGGGCACTTATCTTTGTTTATTCTTTTAGTTCTTTCTATCTACAGACTCATAATTTCAAGATAATCACATTTACTTTTCAGCTACTGCAGTCTGAGTGAAACAAGACTACATTTACAACATAAATCAAGAAGAGAAAACAATATAATCAAAAGGAAGAAGACATCACCGGTTTCTTATCCTATAAACATTTTAAATCTATTTTTCTCTTTGTGCTTAGAATACTATATTGATACAGAATATATACTAAGAAAGAAGATAAAATCAACACATAATAAAATATGTATCAGGTACAAAAGAATCTAGTCAATGATGAGATGGTTAAATAGTCAAAATGTTCTGACAAGTAATTATGTGGTTCAAAATATATATATGGAACGCTGGGCTGTGTTTCCAGGGCAACAAAATGCTAGGTTTCATATTACTTTCTGCAATAATTAACCAAGTCATTTATATTTGCCTTCCAAATATTTCTGAAAATCGTTTCATTGGTGTGATAATAATGCTGATCAGAAACTGTTTTTTAAAAAAACAGCTACTTGGGCTGGGGATGTGGTTCAAGCAGTAGCGCGCTCTCCTGGCATGCATGGGGCGCTGGGTTCGATCCTCAGCACCACACAAAAAATGAAGATATTGTGTCCACCGAAAACTAAAAAATAAATATTAAAAAATTCTCTCTCTCTCTCTCTCTCTCTCTCTCTCTCTCTCTAAAAAAAAAAAAAAAAAAAAAAAACAGCTACTATAGATTTATGTGGGAAAAATCCCTGAAAACTGAATTTGGATGCTGTATTGCATTTTTGTACTATAAGAGTACATTAAAAATAGGACATGAAAACTGAAATAAATATTTTTTAGCAGCACTGGCTCTGATAATCATAAAATATTTCTGAGTACAGTGAGCTAATTGCTGATGTAATGTTTGTACCATGAAGGAGAACAAGGATTAGTCATCATTGTCATCAATTCTTTCTTCTCAACTGTCCATTATCCAACTTTGAGCCACCAGCTAAAGACAAGTACAAAACAGAACTTTCATTTGTAGGCCAACTATAGTTTGTTGATAGTGGTGGCTATATTGCTATATTAAGCAGGGTTCTGATGCTGAGTTATCACTGCTGAATGAGTCTCAGGATCAAAGAGTAACGTCTGTCAAGCATATAGAGATCAACTGTGAAAGTACAAATGCAAGTTATAATCTCCTCTTTGCTTAAATCCTTTCCAGACAGTAAAGTCTAGCACATATACTCACATACGCACTACACTTTCTAACCTGAGAGGTATGTCATATGATTAAAATGGTCTTGAACCCCTAGCTATGTATTTCCTAGCTCGCTACGTGCGTTTTTTAGGCAAATAACTTATTTTTTTCCCCTGATTCTTGGTTTTTCTATCTATAAAATCAGGAAAATAAGAATATACACAGAAAAGGCTGTGTGGCTACTCAATCAGTAACATATGTGTTCAGCACTAGATGACACTGCTGCTGTTGCTATGATCTCTGTTCAGTGAGGTTTCTTTTTTTGTGTATGTGAAGTTTGTTATCTTGTTTCATCTCCTCCTTCTAGAATATGCCATCAACAAATAAACCCAGAAAAATCATTCCTAAGCTTAGTCATAACAGTTCAGCAAACAATAAATACTCAGTATTTTCTGTGTATCCTGAATGCTAGAGTTAGAAAGAAAAACATGAAGACACTACTTCTGGACCACTGCTGGACACCCTATTAGAGGATAACCAAGGGTTATATGAAACACTCACACTAGAATAAGCTGTGACGAACCAGTCCTCCATAATGAATGGGAGTGACAGAAGCAAGGGAGGAGAGAGCTTCTTCTTGCAGATGGAAGGGAAAATTAACACTTTACAAGACTTTTCCCTAGAACAAAGTGGTGGGCCTTCACTCCTATTTTTGCTATCCTATAAGCACTGAATGGAACGTCTTTTTGGTTCAATTATTTTCATGACTGGTTAACTATATACCCAGAGGGGGTGATAAACCCAAGAAAGATATTTCAGGGATTGAAAGATAGGCTCTGGTTTGTAATGCTTTGTTTAACAAAGCATCTCCCGTTGATATATCTCCTTGGGTTTTCCTCTCAGTAACCAAGTCAACTTTTAAAAAAACACTGGGCCACACAATCTTTGGAGGGCAGGTACTTTTCAGTATTTGAGAATTTCAGTAATGTTCATAGCAGTAATATCAACTCATAATGGGTCAATGACCTAATTATAACACCTAAAAGCCATAAAAGTCTTAAAAGAAAAAAATGGGGTAAATCTCCACAACACGGGATTTAGCAATTGATTTGTAGCTATGACATCAAAACCTGAGGGGGGAAAAAATACAGATAAATTGAAATTCATCAAAATTAAAAATGTTCATGTGCTATAAAAGACATTATCAAAAAAGCACAAGACAACCTATAGGATAAATGCAGGTTGAAAATATTCACATATTGTGGATCTGATAAGTGTCTAGTATGTAGAATTTATAAAGAATTCTTACAACAACAACAAAAAGATAAACAACACAATTGGAAAATGCCAACAGACTTTTATAGATACTTCTTAAAAGAAGATATAAAAATGGCCAACGAACACCAGAAAAGATTCTCAACATCATTAGTCATCAGGGAAATGCAAATCAAAACTACAATAAGATACTACTTCACACCAACAAGGTAGGACAACTGTTATTAAAAAGCAGAAATGTTAGTAAGGATATGGAAAAACTGGAACACTTACATATTGCTAGTGTAAAAGTAATATGGTTCAGTTGCTATGTAGAAAAAAATTTCATAGTTCCTAAAACAGCTAAACATAGAATCACCATATAATTCAGCAATTCTATTCCTAGGTATATGCCCCCTAAAATTAAAAACAGGTTATCAAATACATGTACACAGTTTATAGCAGCACTGTTCACAAAAGCCAAAGGTAGAAACAAGCCAAGTGTTCATCAGCAGATGCAAACTGTAATATACACAAACAATGGAATATTATTCAGCCAAAAAAGGGAATAAAGTATTGATATATGCTATAATGTGGATAAACTTTGAAAACATTAAGCTAAAAGAAGCCAGACACAAAAAGTCACATATTGTCTGATTTAATTTATTTGAAAATCCAGAATAGCTAAATCCATAGAAACAGAGAGAAGACTAAAGTTGCCAAGGGCTAGTGAAGAATAATTCCTATACTTGACTTTGGCCAAAAGGCAGAAATGCAATTAGAAATGATTGCTTAAGGTACAAGCTTTCCTTTTAGGGTGATGAAAATATGTTCAAACCAGACAGAGGTAGTTACTGCACTGTGATACTCAATAAAAATGGACTGTTTGTTTAAAAATGATCAATTTTACTAAAAAAAAGAAAGGAAAGAAAGAAAGAAAAAAAAAAAAAAAAAAGAACAGCATTATAGGTTGACTTATGTTCTCCCAAAAGATGTACTGCAATTCTAACCTTCAGTACATGTGAAAGTGACTTTATCTGGAAATAAGTTTTTTTGAGGACACATTCAAGTTAGGCTGAGGTTGTTAAGGGATGTCCATTCCAATACAACTGGTGTCCTTAGAAGAAAATAAAGGACACTTGGCACACAAAAACACATACACACAGAGAGAATGTCACATGACAGGGACAGGGAAGAGGTGATGAATCTCCAAGCCAAGAAATGCTGAGGATGGTTGGTGATACTAGACGCTGACTGGAAGGCATGGAACAGATTCTGCCCTAGACTCTGGGAGCACCGCCACACTGACACCTTGACTTCAGACTTTTGGCCCAAACTCAGAGAATGAATTCCTGTTATTTTAAGCTCTCCAGTTTGTGGTACTTTGTTTTGGCAGCTGTGGAAAATTAATACACAATGGAAAAAACACAGTAGGCAGTAGGCTTAGAGCAGGAAGTAAGCGTGAGAGGCCCATGAAGCAACGAGAGCATGGGGAATGCTCGGACAGGAAATTCAGAGAACATCTATGGGAGGAACTGGAGAAAATCATTCAATTTTGCAAAAATGGCAACAAGATTTCATGAAAGAAGAGTGGCAGATATTCCTTTGTTTATTTAACAGATAATCATGGAACTTTCTTTTGACTATAGGTATTTGAAGGCCCTATGTAAATGATGAGGCTTTATCAGACAAGGTTTCCTCCAAGTGCTGATAATCTCAGTTTGATAATATCACAAAGCAAGATCACATGTGACCAATGTAAACTGAGTGAGGCAAATTAAATGCTACCATGGTGCAAATCAGGGTTCTTGCTGGCTTGCATGATCTAAAATGGTGTCATGGAGTCTGAGCACTTAAGATTTGGCAGACTTTAAAAAGGAAAGGAATGAATCGCCATAGGCAGAGCACTGCTAGTTATAGAGGAAATATAATTAATATTTGTCGAGCAATACTGAATGATCCAGGAAAGATAATTCCATAAATGTAGGGTTTATGTTAGGGATTAGTGATATCTGGCTAGAAAAGTAGGTTGGAACCAAATTATATAAACAGTCTGGGCTATTCCTGAAATATGTGGCATCAAGAATAGGACTGCGCCTTGGGGGCTGGGAAGGTTAGATAATCATTTTATTCCTCTTATAACTTCTAATCTAGAAAATGACAGTGGATCTACAGATGACTGTTATAACATGAGTCACACAGCTTTATCACCTCAATAAAGAAAGTTTACTTTGACAGATGTCTCCCAGAGTTATAAAATAAGTGAAGGATGATGTTCACATCTCTGTTTTACAATTGGGAACTGCAAATCCAAGAAGCTATGAATTTAGCTTGTAAAATACAAGCAATATCTTGGATTTTAATTGCAACAGGAATCTGGTTCTGTTAGGAAAATCAAGAAGATGACTTCAAGGAGATCTATGACACTAAAAAATTTAACTAAAGTAGGATACCTTATTTTAAACCAATGATTAATGTACTAAAATGAAAGCAAGACTCTTGATTTGAATTTTGTTAATGATTTTTTTCTGTTCTTTGAAGGTGATATAAACAAAATCTGAATACAGATGTTAGAAACAGAAATAGAAAATAGGTTAGAGTTTGACCTAGGTAAGCTACCCCATAGGACAGAGAAGGGGAAGGTACGAGTATACAGAGGTACAACATGTCTTGGTGGAGCAGATAAGAAATGAACCAAAGATGGCAGAGTATTAACAGTACAGAAAAGGGTGAGAAATTAAGAGAGTATGCATATCCAGCTACAAAGCAGTTTATTTTGATTAAAAAAAAAAAAAAAAAAACTGGATCTAAAAAGTGAAATACCCACACTGCCCGCTCCTCCTAACACACCTTCCTTGCCTGACTGATTCTAAATATGGTAAGGAAGTAGTACCTGTGTCTGTTTGCAAGGATCACTAGAAGAGAGTACACATGACTGCCTACCTCCTAACCCCAGGAAAGAAGGTAAATGTAGTGCTGTGTGCTCTTCCACATTCTAGTATCTGTTGTTGGCCCAATTCCTAGCTACAGGCAGAAAAATGACGAGGAAAGTGTTTTTAAACTACAGGGGGAGCAACAGATGGAGCCAGAAATGTGTTAACACTAGGTTCATGAATCTTTTCTCACCATAGAAAACGTGCTGAATCTTATGGCTAAAGGGTCCCCAAGCCTTCCCAAAGTGAGGCTCAGGGCTTCAGAGAAAGCTATCCAGAGAGCAGTGCCCTTTATATCTGGAGCTTTCTTTAATCTTTCCAGAGCACTTCTACATGTAAGAGGCGAGTGGCTCCAACACTATTTTCTATATTTAGTTTAAAGATGAGAAAGAAATCAGGGGGCTAAGTAACCTGACAAGACAAGACTATGCCTAAAATATGTATCTTTATTTCCTCTTTAAATAGATTCAAAGACTGTATGAACAAAGGAAGATAATGTGTACACAGTCAGGATTTTGAATATTAATTTGCTTATAAACTTAATTCCACCATTTATTCAATAGATGTAAAAAAAGCAAAATAAAAAAAAGCCTGCAGTCAAAATCAAATTGACTGTTGCCAAAGATGTAGATACCAAAACAGATTAAAAAACAATCTGTACTATCTTACCATAATAAGATATGAAGATCCTAAAAAATAAAATGTGCTCCAACATTGCTTTCCAAATAAATATCCAAGGAACGAAAATCTCTACAAAATACTTAGTTCCAAAGATCTGAAAATAGAGCAGAAATGATCACTATCTGCAGAGAAAGGTAATACATAGAAATGGAAAAAGGAAAGAGGAAAAAAATTTTGAGAGACCAAAACTACTCTCATGCTGGACACGGTGGCACACGCTTGTAATCCCAGCGGCTCAGGAGGCTGGGACAGGAGAATCACAAGTTCAAAGCCAGCCTCAGCAATAGCAAAGCACTAAGCAACTGAGTGAGACCCTATATGACCCTGTGGCTCAGTGGTTGAGCACCCCTAGGTCCAATCACAGGTACCCCCGACCCCCAAAAAAACTACTCTCACCATGTGTGAGGCACTGGGTTCAAATTCTCATAAACAAACAAATAAATGAATACACACACAAAAAATTATTCTCACCATGACTCCCAACCGCTACAAATGTGTGTCAAGACCAGCTTCAATAACTTCCCTACTTGGTTTCAAACCTATATTCTGTCCAGAGTTGAAAGCTAACTTTGCTTGTATGGTGGGGAAAGAGTATCCTTAAAAAAAAAAAAAAAAATCACAAAATAAGAATATGGTTTGTGTATTATTATATTGTATTACAGTTAAGTGTTCTGATTTGAATCATTGTATAGTTGTTAGGAAAGCAAATGTCTAAATAAAAGGTCAAACAATGAGTATTAACAACTAATACTCATGCAAGTTGAATGTTTATCAGTAACAAGGTCATCTTTCTGTGTCTGGAACCTGTCAAAAAGCAGCATGTGCCAGCCATCTGCTGCTCTCCATCATTTGTTGCAGGACTGGAGAACATTATATACAGGCTCATACTAGGAGACAAAATGGCCATCCAAGGGATTACTCCCCCTCCAGCTCCGAGCTGAAAAATCAAATAGTTGAGGAGATAGTTTAAGCTTTAGTCTTTTACTTTTTTCCTTCTAAAACAAACAAAAGAGTAAGGTTGGATAAAATGATACACTGGGATTCCTACCCTTCTCCCTGCCCACATTTCAAGGACAGGGAAAGGTTGGCAATCTGGGACTTATGGGCTACTTTAGGTTCATGGTCTTTTTGAACAGCCCATGGGCTAAGTTTTACATTTTGAGTTTTATAGAAAAGAGACTCCTAAGAGGCCTGAGAAAACTATCCTTAGAAAAGCCTACCTGCAAGGCTGGATTTTGACTAGTGTCTAGAAATTTGGATTTCAGGAGGGTTTTCACTATTCTTTAAAACTAAGAGTGGTTCATTGTACATAAACTGTATGAGCAATGTGGTTTAGGCCAAACACTATCTCCTTCTGGGAGTCGGGAGAGAGAACTCCTAGAAGCTCTCGGTTGGTTTCCTTCATCTTTTGCTTTTGCTGATTCTGCTTTGTATCCTTGTACTTAGCCTTGAGTACAAGCACAAGCTATGACCCGTGAGTCCACTGAGCAAATTACTGAACCTGAGGATGATACTGGGGACTCTGGACGCAGACTAGGGGAAAAGATAGTAATAACTGCAACATAAACTGGGTGTGGCCTGCAAAGCCCAAATTATTGACTATCTGGCCCTTTATAGAAAATGCTGGTCAACGCTGGCATAAATGAAAATGGATGGGCAAGGGTTTGTGGGAAGTTGTTGAGGCTGGCAATGAGTACATGAGTGGACATATTATTTTGTCTCCTATTTTTTAAAAAAATGTTTCGAATTTTCTATAATTAAATATTTTAAGTAAAGATAAATCATAAAAATCATTTGAAACTGAATATCTGGCGATGATCATTCACCTGGAAGGTAACCTGTCCTTAACTGACTATCTCACAGTAGAACGGTTTTGGGGTAGTTTTCTATCCCAAGCATACTACCCGTTGTTCTTGCCAAGGGGACTCTAACCCAAGTCATTGGTCTCACCTCAGGACTTTTTCAAGGAAGTGAGAAAGAATTAGCCTCTAGTATGTTCAAGTAAAAAATTTTAAACAAATGTGAAAAGTGGTTTTGCCCCTTGTGGTAAGAAAAGAGATTAATCACTATAAAGCATTATAGGTAGGCATTCAGATACTATACAAAAAGGAACAGCCATGCAGCTGACCACTTGTCTTCATCGTATTCTAAAAGCTGTCACACCTATTTCAGATCTTTCATTTTTTTTTAAAGAATTAAAACATAGATACAGCAATGCCTCTTTCTCTGTCTCTCCATATATATATCTTGATTCTACTCCAGCCCCCATCTTCATATCTAAATACTATCCTGAATTTGTGGTTTACCATTTTTGAGTAGGCTTTTATACTCTTCATATTACACACATAACCATAAAACTGCAATATTTTGGCATATTTTTAAACTATATAAATGGTATCAAACATTTGAAAGATACCTCATCATGCTTTCTTTACTTACCCTGTTTCTGAGTTAATCATTCTTGTTCACTGATACATGGTATTCCACTGTACGAGACTATGGCAGTTTTTTTCTATTGAAGAAAGTTTAAGGTGTTCCAATTTTTTTACTATGATGAACCACACCACAATGAATATTTGTATAATTTAATCCTTATTCATGCCCAAGTTGTTTTAAGGCAGATCCCCTTGGGAGAAGAATGCTGTAGAGGACCATGCCCATCCTCACTTTTACTTCACACTGCCAAATGACTCTTCAAGGTGGTTTTACAACTTAAAACTGCTACTAGTAGCAAGTCAGAATACCTGTTGCTTCTTTTTGCCACAATTATTGCTGTTAAACCTTTCATTTTTACATTTCATAATATAAAAATAGTTATTACTTTAATCTGTGACTTATCTGATTACTAATTAGAGTGAAGATCTTTTTGTATGTTTGTAGATATTTTGGGTTTTTATTATGTGAACTGCTATTTATGTACCCTATCCATTTTCTAATGGATTATCCTCTTAGAGATCTATAGATGTGTTCTGAATACTAATCTTTGCCAGGTATATGCATTATAAATCTTTTCATTATCTTTCAATTTTGTTAATGGTGTATATTGTGGTATAGAACTTTTATATTTTAATGTATTAAAATTCATCAATCTTTGATCTTTTTTTTTTGCATAATGTTCAAAAAAATCCTTCACTGCCACAACATCATACCACTATTACTATTCTCCTACATTTTCCTTCTAAAAGTTTAAGTTTTGCTTTTCCCACTTAGGATTTTTAATCTACTTTTAAAAGTGTACATGTTTTGAGGTAGGAATGAATACTTTTTTTGCCATATAAATATAATCAATTGTCCAAGTAGCATTCATTAAGTAATCCATTCTTTCCACTTTGATGTATAAAACATCTCAAGCTTCTACATCTGAATAGATCTATTTCTGGAGTCTCTCCATTTCTGTTCCACTGGTCTGTTTTTCTACATCTAAGTCAATATCTCATTTTTTATTCATAATAGCATTGTAGTAAGTCTTGCCATCTATCTGGTGGACCAATATCATTTTACTTAGTCTACTGAGTCTTAGTTATTCTTGGCCCTCTATTTTTTCATTTGAATTCTAGGACCATCTTCCCAGGTTCCCCCCCCCCCCCAAAAAAAAAGTGTCGAAATTTTGGGTAAAACTGCATTGAAATTATAGGTGAAATCTGAAAGTTACTGTCAAATAGTTTTAAACAAATAAAATGGAAAGATACAGAAAAAGTCTGGCAGGAAACATACTAAGAGCCAATTTCTCTCTTATAAGATTAAAAAGCAAGTAATTATGTTTTTCATAAGAAGTCATTTTTAAAATGTGGAAAAATTTATATTTCTCCTTAGCGGGCAAGGCCATTGTAGCCCCATTTTCCATATCGCAGTGGGCTCCACAAATAGACTCTTACTCAGTTTCTAAAACTGGGGGAAAAATACAATAAGTAGTCTGAAAGACTGACAACATTAAACATCATCAACCATTTTGAGCTGTTCTTGTGCACTTGATATATCAAAGCTAAAATCACAGGAAGTCCCTCAATTTCCATTTCAACTCTTAAAATGCTCCAAGACTTAAAAATTCACCTTTAAAAAAAATCTAATCTGTACTTGGATTACCCACTCAATAAAATCTTATCAGAGATCAGTTTTGGTGCAGGTTTTTCCTAATTGAGAATCACTTCAGGCTTCTTTTCTTCCTTTTTCCAGACAGACGACTCTCTGCTGCCCCCTTCTGGTGTGTGGCTGCTGTAAGCCTAGCAATATGGGCAGCCATTTGTGTGAGCTTTGCATGGATGTCTCTCAGGGTTAGGAAGCTTCCCCACAAACCTGTTGAACTACCAGTGTTCGCAGGCATCTTTTCCCCCCAATTTCTGAGCCCTGATGACTCTTGAACCTTGATGCCCGTACAGTGGGAATGGTGAAGATGGTTGGGGATAAAAACCTAAATTCAGGGGTGGGGTCATGGCTCAGTTGTAGAGCACTTGCCTACATATGTGAGGCACTGGGTTCGATTCTCGGCACCACATAAAAAATAAACAAATAAAATAAAGGCATTGTGCCTATCTATAACTAATACAAACATTAAAAAAAACCCCTAAATTCAAATTTAAATATATTTTCTTTAAACAGAAAAGTAAAATAATGTCAAAATCTAGCACAGCCAGAATTAAAGCCAAAATTTATTGAGCACTTAACTGTTTTGTCCCAAGACTGTTCTAAAAAACTTTAAAAGATATCCTCTAAGTCTCCCAACTACCCTAAGGAACAAGTTTTCTTTTTCTTTTTAAATATTTTTTTTAATTGTAGATGGACACAATGCCTTTTTTTACTTTTATGTGGTGCTGAGGATGGAACCCAGTGCCCTCCATATGCAAGGCAAGTGCTCTACCACTGAGCTATAGCCCCAGCCCCAGCCCCAGCCCCAGCAGGAACAGTTTAGATTTCCATTTTATGAGTGAGGGAACGAGGAGAGAGGCTGTTAAGTAACTAAATCATACAGCCAATGGACAGCAGGTCGGATACTCAGATCCAGGGAGACTAATGCCAGAGTCCATGTTCTTATCTACTCTACTGCGCTCAAGTAAGGAAAGTGAAAAACTATCTTTTTGGTTATTGAGAAGACAAAACTGAGCAAACACCCCAAATAACTAAAATAAAATTTCAAAAAAGGTCAAAGATTACATTCAAATGCTGAAAATCAGGGTAAATTTATGGATATTGCAGACTTTGGACAGACCTTAAAACACAGGTTGTTTTCCGCCAGAAAGAGACGGGAGTGAAGACCACTGGCCAAAATAAGAAAGCACAGGGCACGTTCAGAGAACAGCGGGCCGTCTTGGCTGAGTCTGACAGCACAGTTTAAGAATGCCACCCAGAACTCTTATTACCTGCGATCAATACAGTAAATGGAAGACTACAATAACCTACATGGGTGAGATCCACAGAGTTCTCATTTTAACAAATAATTCTAGCATTCTTCCTATTAAGACTCTGCCAGGGTTTTTACCAATGATGACTACCAACTGATCTGAGTTTCACCTTTTGGCAGCATCCACCCCTGAGCTGTGGAACAGTCAGTGCATAATAAATGTGCTTTTCATGTGCTGAAATGGTCTGCAGTTGGAAGACCTGGTTTTAAGTCCCAGCCCTGCCTATTACTAGCTATAAAATGGTGCCACCATTTGTCTTAAGAAATCAGCATTGCTATTAAAAAGAACAGAATAGACCTCAAGATATAAAATCTGCCTGGTCAAAACAAACATAACTGGAAATCTATCATGAAAATAATGATAGCAGCCAAGATTGCTAAAGAGAATTCATATCAAACATGTCTAGCTCCTCAAATGTTTTCTTGCCCAGACACACAGCATCTGGAAACACTCAGGAATGGATTTGCCGTTGGCCTCAAAAATCATGATGCAATCAACTGAAACTTCCATTCCCACAAATCCCTCCTTGAAGCTTCTGTTTATCTACTCAGCTCGCCCTTAAACATTGCCCCAGCTCGTGCAGAGATCTCTTTATTATCTTCAAATCAAACTGCCTTACATGCAAAACACTATTGGAGTGTGGTTTATAGAATAAACAGAAGACTATATTTCAGTCATGCCTTTCTATCTACCCTATAGGTGTAACTCCTGGTACTCTAAATTATGACTTTATAATTATGAAAATAGCTGATAATTTTTTCACTGAGGGACTTTATGCTGTGGAACAGGAAATAACTTTATATAAAATGTTAGTGTTTTTTTTTAAAGGTTTAATCCTCAAAGGCTTCTGTAATTATTAGAACAGACTTCAGCCCTTTCCTTTAAATCCCATGTACATGCAAGCATCAAAATCACGTGCTTTGTAGCTCTTTCGGAGACAGACAACAGGAAAATCTCAAGTACATACAGTATAAAAATTAGTTTCCTGGAAAATAAGTGTGAAAACCCAATTTTACATATCACAGAACTTACCAAAGATGTTTACAAATAAGATAGAAAGTGAAGACTGCTGCTAAAATTCAGAAGAGATTAAGAAGTTTCCCTATTTTTTTCTATTGTCCAATTTTACATCTTTTAGTTTTTCTTTTGATATTCACAGTTAAAGAAGCTAAAACTTCAATTCCACTGTTTACATGAATAAAGTTCACGAGAAACTAAACAAACCAGAACCTCATGTGTTTCAATCTGAGGCTTCTGATGATAAAATCTGAGTTTTATCTCACTCAGTGGCACTGAGAAACAGAATTTTAGATAAGGAATGTGCCTTGGGAGGCAACTCAGATCATTCATCTAGGAAACTGATGTCCAGAGAGTCAGCTTAACCAGTTCCAAGTTATAAGATAAAAGTGGGTACTAACTTGGTCCTAAAATCCAGGTCACTTCTTTCCTACCATTCTAACTACAAAGCAGTCTTTTCAGCGCTTTTCTTCCTCCCAGGAAAATGCATTTTTATTGCTGATTCTTTATGTTAAGTTTAATTAATTCTATGTCACTTTGTTATGAAATACTAGAGACATATCCAGTCTCTACCTTCTGGTTTATTACTAAGACTACCTTAGTAAAAAGTACTGGTACAAGTCAGGGGCAGTGGCGCATTCCTATAATCCCAGGGATTCAGGAGGCTGAGACAGGAGGATTTCGGCTTCAAGGTCAGCCTCAGCAACTTAGCAAGGCCCTAAGCAACTTAGGAAGACCCTGTTTCTAAATAACTATAAAAAAGGCTGGGGATGTGGCTCAGTGGCTAAGCACTCCTGGGTTCAATCCCTAGTACAACAAACAAAGAAATAAAACAACAAAACAAAACCAAAAACAAGCAAACAAACAAACAAAAAACTAGCATAAAAGAGACACCAGTCTTGCTGATGAGCCTTGAAGTCAGATCTTCATTTACAGCTGTTAGGACTCGTCACATGGCTTTAAGGAAATCTCTTAGTCTATCCAAGCCTCAATTTCACAGATTCTGAAAGCTGGCAGGACTTCAGAAGTCGCTTAGTCTAAAATTTTCTAGCTGGTGCCAGCACACCAGGAAGACCTAATGGGTATGTTTTTGCAGTTGTTCTTTCTCCAAAGGTCTTTGGCCAGTTCCTCTCAAATAGTCCAATATGGTCAGTAGGCATAAAATATGTTTTATCAAATTTAGAAACAAGTATATGTACAATGAAAAGGCAAGTAAAACCCCAGCCTTTTGCTGCCTTCTAAATCTGTTTCCAATTCAATACTTCTAGCAATGTACTAGTCATTTTCCCATTAAATGAGGGTTAATTTTTCAGTTCAGTGTTGACCCTCCTTGTTTTCTATTTTTACACTCAACCTGTCATTAATCCTATTGATTGATTTTTCTCCCCTTCCATGTACAATACTAGTCTTTCTTCATCTCCACTGCCAACTACCACAAGACAGGTCTTTTATCACTATATGCATAGGCAATTAATTTCCTTCCACGTTTCTATCTTTCAGTAAAAAATTTTACTCTGCTATTAGTCTTCCTGGAATACCTTTATTATAACATTTACTTCTCAAGAATTTAGTGATGACTAATTATATCAAGGATCTTTAAACAGCATTTCTTGAATAAGTTATAGATACCAATAATATAAAATTCAAAGGGTACAAGAGAGAATTCAGGAAAAAGCCACCCAGGTCTCTTCCCCAAGAGATCGATGTTACAAGTTTTATGTGAATGTGTGTATTACTCCAAAAAATCCAAGTACATACACACACACACACACACACACACACACACACACACCTATCAAAGCACACATATTACACATACAAACAAACCTACAGTGATTATATAACACACAAAATCCTTCGCTGTTGCTTTTCACTTAATACATTTTACAACTTATTCCGTATGAAATACAAATACAAATTCTTCATTCTTTTCAATCACTCAGTTTTAATACCGTATAGCTATAGAACAATTAATTTAACGTCAACAGGCCTCTATTGATCAACATATAGTTTCTTTTCAAAACGGGTATTATTTCACATATATAAATGTATATCAGTAGGTTAGATATCTGGAAGTAGAATTATCGAGTCAAAGGGCATAAGTATTTGCAACTTTAAAAATGTTGCCTAAGTCCTCTCTACAGATACAATAGCAGTTGATATATCTCCTAGCCATGAGTGATGATGACACATTTAAAACTCTCCCTGCTCTCTTCCAGCATTCTATTCCTCCCACAATTTGTCTACCTTATTTCTCATTACACCCTAAAAGGCCTTACTCCTCCTAATTAGGACAGTCCCCACAAGGTCAGTTCTCATCTCCTCTTCTAACTTCACCTATCCTGCTTGCTTCATTTTGATCACCTGCTCCTATTTCCTCTGTGCATCACTCTTCAAGGCCATCTCAAGTTCTACCTCTTTCATGTCTGCTTGCTGAAAACACTGATCCCTCTTCTGGCCTGTCCAAAGCACGTTTTCTTCTAAACATAAATCCTGTTACATAAATTTACCTACTTAGTATATCCTGGACTCAAGTTGATTTTGAATTGTCCCACATTTGTAGTTATCCCCACTTTATAATCTTTCGATTACAATGAGTATAACATACCCTTTCTTTGAATATAACACCATTTAGTGAATGAAAAAAATAATCTTAAACCTTCCATTGGCTTTGGAACTTCCATTATAAACAGAACCAAGTATTACTTGTCTTCTAGACATGGTATCTCTCCTTGTATACTTCTATATCAAATCCTATCAGAGAGCAGCTTAAATTTGCTTTCCACAGAAAAAGAATGCCTAGTGATTCCCCAAATCAATCTCTCCTTTCATATTCCCTATAATCTTCCTTTTTGGCCATTCTTATTTCAAAACATATATAAGACATTTGATACATATTTCTTGAATTGATATAAGTTTCTGCCATCTCTACATTTAACAATGCATGTGTGTGTGTGTATGTATGTATGTATGTGTGTGTGTGTGTGTGTGTATATATATATACATATATATATATACATGTGTACATATGTACACATACACTTGTATACATAAGGAATGGAAAGGACCTAAATTACCCAAAACAACTTGAAAAAGAGCCAAGCTGGAGGACTTACACTGCTTGATTTTAAGAAATTTAAAAATTATGGCCATTAAGACATGTTGTATTTGCATCAAGACAAAGAACAGAATAGACATCAACGGAACAAAAGAGTCCAGAAACAGACTCTGTCATATATGAACAAGTGATTACCAACAAGGTACAAAGGCAATTTAAAAAGTCTTAATAAATGGCCTTGACACAATTAGGCATCCTTATGCCAAAAAATTAATTTTGATCCTTACCTCAAACCATACACAAAAAATAACTCATAATGGATCATAGATTTTACTATACAATGTAAAACTACAAAACTTCTAAAAAATATATAGAAGAAAAATATCTGTGGTGTTGGTTTGTGAAAAGTTCTTAGATAATACCAAATGCACAATCCATAAAATGAAAAAATGATGAGTTGGACTTCCACCAAAAATAAAAACCACTCTTTGAAAAACACTGCTCAGTGAATGAAAACACGAGACCATGAGAAAAATAATTCCCAAAACTCAATAACAAGAAACAAGCATCTTAATCTAAAAAATGGGCAAAAGATTTGAATACTCTGCCAAAGGAGATAGCATTAGTCATTAGACAAATACAAATTAAAACCAAAATGAGATACAAATAAATACACACTGATATGGCTAAATATATTGGCAAAAATGTTGAGAAACTGGAACTGCTTCTGGGATTGAAAATTGAAACCATTTTGGAAAACAATTCAGTAGATTCTTTAAAAGTTAAACATATCTACCATATGCTCCAACCATTCCACTCCTACATATTTATCCCACAGAAACAAAAGCATACATCTATACAAAGATGTAAACATGGGTGTTCTCAGCAGCATGGACTACTACGGACTGTTAATACAGAAGACTCCAGAGGTACGTAGGTGTCACACCAGAAAAATAAAAAAGGAGTAATCACTCTGGAAAAAATCAGTGAGTATGTCTGAACCAGAGCTAGGAAAACCACTTGAAGGTTCACCCCTACACCCCTCCTATAAACAGACTCCAGACTGAAATAAATGACAAGTACAGGGTCTGAAGTAGTAGAGGCAGAGGGTTCTCATTTTTCTACCAACTCCCCTGGGTTTTTGGCAATGCATGAGCTATGCCCCTGACAATCTGCTGTTGTCTAATCAGAGCCATTAACAATAACTTTCTATCTCCCAGGCTGTGGTAAGGATCAGCAAACAAGAACTAACCAAAGCACTTATAAAAAGGGTTGTTTTCCTTCCTTTAGGCTTCTACTCTTTTCTTAAACAAAATGCTTAAGCAAAATGAGACCTGGATATATTCTAATAGAAAATTTTAATGTTGTCTTTTAATACTGTAAAGCACAATTTCTGTACCCTCAAAGGAAAATTAGTACTGTACAAACTTGTACGCGTTCCTTCTTAATGAACTCCTACCTTCTTCTCTCCTTACAGGCAGAAATAGATTCTTACAACACAGACCTGGGGTGGTACCCTTGCCTTCTAAGGAACCATCAGGGTATTTTTGCTTATTGAAAAATGAAGCTATTTTGATCCTTCCTTTGCAGGCTGGCTGCCAACCCAGGACCTGGAGACACGCAGGCTGCCATCTGCCTCACCCCAGCTGTTCCTGACCTGCCATCCGTCTCCAACCAGGGACGCCTGGTATCTGCCAGGTCAGCTAAGCAACTGATGAAAGATGCTTGAGGCCAAAGTACAGTGTGGATGAATGTGTTGGCAGCACACAGCCTGCCACGCAACTGAGACTTCCTCTCATTACTGGGTGGCATGCCACTCTCCGTGACAACATAGGGAATTGCACTCTGAGAAAAGCATAGCTTCCCCTGGAGCGCTGCAACAATCTTTTCTTATTGTATGACAAGTAAATCAACAATCTCCACATCTTTGCTAAAAAACAAAAAGCTACTTCAAAAAGTATTAAGTTCTCAATAAAGAGAGAATGTTATATACATCGGAAATTTCTACCACTTATCTTTCAGGAATGACCATTGTGTTGCAGATTAAATGATCAGTTCTGATTACCGATGCTCTGATAGTAACAGGAACAAGTTTAATTTCATGCATCCGTAAACTACCATTGTCCCAAAATGATTCAAAAGCCTAAATAAACTTTTAAAAAGGCAATTTGCAAACATTCTCAGTAAAAAGAATAGCAAATGTAAAGGAGGAATTTTTATGGCTTGAATTTGCATTCCATTAGAGTTGTAATCAAATCCTAATATAGGAATTGTTACAGTTTGTTATAACCATAAAAATAATGGCTTTTACTGATGGCACAATATTCCCAATGACATGCAGTTTTACCTTCTGAAAATGGAGGCGAGAGCCTGCCTCCTGCTCACTTGTCACTATGTAGACAAGGCACAGGGATGGAGCTGAGCTCAGAACTACAAACTAGTGGCCCATAAAAGATGTTCTCCACAAAATGGTAAAGGAAGTTCCCATTATATGAAATTCTACATATAAGCTCATTGTAAAATAACATTGACCCCCACATAGATAGGCACCCAAAGGAGGAAAAGCTAAGACTATGGTTCTCGAGGAACAAAAAATAATACCACACAGACTACAAGAAATACAAGGGATTTCTTTTATCCTGTAATTCTGATTTCTTCTTGCTCCACACTTTATGTTAAGGTCTCTCTGGAATCCCTTCTGCCTCGGTTTTCTTTAAAGAAATTATAGCTCCACCTAGGTTCCTTCATGGTAAAACCTTGCACTAAGAAAACACTGCAATGTTTTTACAGAATTGCCCCACTAATTGTACATGGTCCCCTTCCTTGCTCAGGGCAGGCAGTGGCTGACATTCACAGCCTCTACAGATGGCAAATGCAATCTATATGTCTCAGATATGTGCAATCCAAGATATGTGAAACAAATGTAATAAGCGATATTTAAAAAATGATTTTTATTGGTGAGAAAGGTTTGCCTTGGTAAATAAAGATGCAGATCTAATTCTTAAGAATGCTGTAAATTACAGTAAAGCAAAGGTAGGAAGCCCTATTTTCTTTCAAATGCCAATGAGAAGGCAAGTGGGTAGAAAATAAAAATCCTTCACCTAGAAAGAAAATGTTTTACTTGACTGTTTTTAAAATCAACATAAGACATGTTTAAACAAATCTCTTATTAAATAAAACAAATGCAATCAACTTCTTATATCCCACCAATCAGATGACCAGTCAATTCTGTCAGTGACCTGTCGTCTTAGCTTTCTCCTGACCCAGAACCTTCTCTACTGCTGCTTTTGCTGCTGGGAAGCAGCCTGGCTTCTTACATCACCCCCACACTGCAATAAAGCAGACCCGTTTTTGCCCCTGCCTAGCCCAGCCCTGATCTCCTGAAGACAGTGTCTCTGGGCCTTCTTCTCCCACCCCACACCTTCTTCCCACTCCTTTGGGGAAACTTAGGTGACTGGCTGTATCTAAATTTTCATTTGGAAGATAGAACACTTCTCAGTCACATGCTTGTCTTCCTCTATAAGGTCCAGATGAAAATATATAAAATAATCTTTGTATGAAAAGAAAAGAAAGACCTACAATACCTTAAAAGGCCCAGGGAAAGAAGTAGGAATAGGCAAAGGAACCTATTTTCAAACAGGAGCTCCCAGTAAGATCCTTGACATTTGTGTGTGTCTAAACCCTCTGGCAATCTGGGAAGCGTAAGGATCCATTCTCAGAATTGGCTTCTCACAACTGAACCCAATTATATCGAGGTACAATCATCAAGATATTGAGAAATTCTCAAGATAAGGTAACATATGTGCTGCTTCATTAATGCATGAAACACTAGCCAGCAGCAGGTTTAATTACTAACATAATTTCGAAGCTGCGATGAGCATGGTTAAGATATGTGCAACAAATATAATAAGCGAAATGAAAAAAAATGATTTTTATTGGTGAGAAAGGTACAGATGCTGCCAATAGTACAGTGATCTGTTATATATATTCATAACTGAAGGGAATGCTAAATATTACCGAGAGGTTCGTGAAAACAAATATACAATTTTATTCTTATCCAAGTTTGCAGACCTCTCTAAATTTTCTCGTTAGATCCCAAAACATAAAACAGCTGGAGGCACAGTTTCTCTGGCAGAAGCAAAGGGCATGCGGCAGCATGGCCTGGCTGAATCTCCTTCTAGGCCTCATTTAGTCTGCTAAGAATACCTAGGCAAGAGTAGTTCCTTGCCTTCCTCCAACCTGCCAGCCTAAACCATCCATATTGTATAAGTATCTGGCTCAAGTGCTTTCTATTTTGTCTTATTAATTTTGTTCAATTTTATTATCTTATTTTAATTAACATCTCTGTATTTGTTACAACCCAAACTAAACCATTCTTAGCCTGCCTTGTTTTCTTGGCGTTCATATTTTACTTTACTTCACTTGAACCTTTTCAGTGTTTGGATCTTGGTTTCTTTTCCTTTTTGATGTATAGAGTATTAGCAAGTGTTTTTTTCCTTATTTGGTCAACTTACGTAGTTTCCTGTATTAATTGCCTCAATTATCTTTAATTCACGTTACTGTTGGTTTAGAGCTTCATCTCCCTTCCCTTGGTGTTGTCATTTTCTGTTCACAAACAGCAGGGTATTAGCTGATCATAGGCTTGCTGGCCCCTAGAGAATAGGGCACACCCCACTAGAGTGTCTGGATGTTTGTTTTCTCTCTTGCTGTTTCCAACGTAGCCTTTCTATCCCTCCTTTAAAATCCCTGGTGCTCTTTAATGTTCAAGTCCCTAAACTTTCAAAATTGTGTACTTCTGGAGATTCAAACATGCAAATTCTTTCTGGGATAGGTGGCATGTACCAGCAGCACCATGAACTACTGCAACTTCGAACTGCTCACTTGCTGTTATGATTTCAATCTAGAAATGTCCACCTCAAAGTTCATGGTTTGAAAGTACAATCCCCATTGCAGAAAGGCTCAGAGGTGGGGCTTTTAGGCAATGATGAGAACTGTAACCTATTCAGTGGATTAATCCATTTGATGGATTAAAATTTGGAATACTGGGTGGTTAACTATAGGCAGGTGGATTGTAATTAGTTGAAGGAGGCCACAGGGGGCATGCCCTAAGGGATTCTATCATGCCCCTGACCCCCCCACCCCTCTGCTTCCTGGCTACCATGATCTAAGCAGCTTTCCTCCACCATCCCCTTCTGCCATGATGTTCTGTCTCACCTTGGCCCCAGAGCAATGGAGTCAGTCAACCATGGATTGAGACCTCTGAAACTGTGAGCCAAAATAAACTTTCCCTCCTCTAAGTTGTTCTTGTCAGGTATTTTGGTTGCAGCAACAAAAAGCTGGCTAATGCACTCATGCACCTGATATAACCGCAGAAGTTCAATCAGCTCTCCACTGATCAGTCAAGATTTCCAGCTTCTTTGGGTCTAATACTCTCCATAATACGTGGGGAGATTTAACCATCAGAAGATGAGAAGATGTGGCAGTTATACTCTGTGAGAAGAGCCTGTGTCTACAGGCTGCTGTAGAGAAGCTGAGCCAATGCAAGTGTCCTGCTATATTTACTGTAAATGATGGTACTGCCTGGAAAATGAGAAATTCTAAAGGTAGGCCAGCAAGAAGCCCTGAGTTGTCTAGGATCAGAAGTTGCTCTCTATTTCCTTACTCTAGACCCATAGTTTTAAGTTTACCTGAGATGTCTAAAGTTATAGTATATGGGCCTGTTAGGCATCACAAACACTGGAGATCTAATTGGTGAAAGTACTACAGAACAACTGGTCCCTGGTGTCTTCAGAATCAACACCCCTGACTTTAACCAGAGAGAAAAGTTATGCAATTTATAACTTTTAATTTTTCTGAGACATAAGTATGTTGTATACATTCTCTAAGGCTGGGAAGCAGGAGTAAGGTATTTGGTTAGTGAGTAAACCTAGCCAACCTCCATTACACACAACTTTGTAGAGTTTTACCTATTCTCATACAAACACAACAGTACACATGAAGCCATAAAAACATTTACTTCTTTAAAAAAGGGAGTAGGAAAAACAGAGTGAATTTTCTTGGTAATGAAAGGAAGGGGAACAGAACTTTAAAAAAAAAAAAGTAATGTCACAGCTAGAATGTTATTTCTGATTAAGCAACAGATGGGATGTTATATCAAATAATGGCTCAGATTTATGATAGATAAGAGTCCACTATACGAACTATATGGAAACAAGAAATAGTGATTTTTATGAATCTTTCAGTAATATTATGAGTCACACAAAACTGGACATCATGTGAAGAGTTAATCATGAAAGGTCTTGGGGATATATTGTAGTATATAAAGACAGGTAGGGTCTAACTTATTCATCAACATATGCTCAGAAACTTAAATAGAGCTGGGTATAAAATAGGTGCTCAATAAATATATGATAAATGCTGAATTATTGAAATCAATTACATGCTACAGAAGTACCTGTAAATTTGGAAAATACTTCTTCCAAGACTATGGCACTATGTCGTCTCATAGGACAGAATTCTAATAATTCTATTAAGAAACTGAAACTATTTTCTGCATTGTGCTGCAAACAAAGCAAAAGAGTGAGAACTGCACAAATGGCAGTCCAAATATTCCCTTCACCATGGATAAAAGTAACTACAATACAGCACTACAGTTCCAAAGAGCCACTAAAGGAGGCAGGGCTCACTCACATCAAGGGATCCATATATATATATTTATATTTATTTATTTTTGGAGGCGGGGGAATACCAGGGATTAAGCCCAGTGTTGCTTAAATACTGAGCCACATCCTCAGCCCTTTCTTTTAATCTTTTATTTTGAGACAAGGTCTCACTAAATTGCTTAGGATCATGCCAAGCTGCTGAGGCTGGGTTTGAAGTTGAAATCCTCCTGCCTCAATCTCCTAAGCTGCTGGTATTTCACATCTATGCCACTGTGCCTCGCTTCATGTATGTTTACCTTAATGAAGGATATGAGGGCACTTGCAACTATGATGTTAGGACTTAAAATTTAAACTTAGGACATAGCTAAAGGTAATCTTAGATTTAAAATAAATGTTTCTTAATGGGTAGAATCCAAGACACTTGATTTAAACAAAAAATACCAACTCAGAAATAAAAAAGAAGGGGCTGGGATTGTGGCTCAGTGGTAGAGCACTCACCTAGCAAGGCCCTGGGTTCACTCCTCAGCACCACATAAAAATAAATAAATAAAATAAAGGTATTGTGTCCAACTACAATTAAAAAATAAATATTTTTTTAAAAAAATAAATGAAAAAGAAGTCTCATGACTATTTAGCAAAACTGAAAAAAGAAAATTGAACAAATTTTCACTAAAACAGAGTAAACTTTAAAAACTATACCTAGATACAAATAACAAAATTCTTTTAATCAAAACTAAACAAAAGGGAGCCGGGCACAGGGGTGAACACCTGTAATCCCAGCAGCTCAGGAGGATCACAAGTTCAAAGCCAGCCTCAGCCAAAGTGAGGCACTAAGCAACTTAGCGAGACCCTGCCTCCAAATAAAATACAAAATAGGGCTGGGGATATAGCTCAGTGGCCGAGTTCAATCCCTAGTACAAAAAAAACCCCCAAACCCCAAAAACCAGGAAAAAAAAAAAAGAAAACTAATGAAAAGCTTACTGGAAACATTTTAAATTTCAATCTGAGTCTATTTTTGGAATCTAAGAATTGAAACAAATAATAAATCAGATTTTAAAATAGGAATCACAATAAAAATTTAGTTGTAAGGTATCATTTTGATAGATATTTGGTAGGTGAAAAATCAACTGGAAGGATGAATTTAATAATTCCAGTCTTGCTACTACCAATAATGTTATACTGAAAATACATGTTTGTACACCTGGATGAGTGTATCTGTAGCTCATAGTGGCACTGTTCACAGCTCTGAGACAAAATGAAATACTAAATGGAGCAATGTAGGAAATATCTAAGCATATACAGTTAATTAAAAATAGGTGACCAGTAGCTATACAGAGTATATATTAATTTGTAAAAAAAAAAAAAAAAAAAAAAGGAGAGATGATATATACAGGTTNACCTATATATATATATATATATATTCATATATATATATATTTTTTTTTTTCAAAGTATGACTATAATACAGATGCAAATGAAAAAAGAAAAAGAGAGAAAGCTCTCATACTGATAAGGTCTCTAAAACATAAACCTAAATATCAAGAGGTCAAATATTATATATGAAACATATCATCTTTTTTTTGTTAAAAGGAAGTATAGGGATTAGGAGTAGTTCAGTGGCAGAGGGCATGAGAACACACAGCCAAATGAAATGGAAAACTTACTTGTAAAGGTAATATTCTGCATGATCTATCTCTTCTCGAGATGAAATGTTGTCCACAAACTAAAAGAGAAAAAGAAATTATGACATATATTCGGTCTACTTCACATTGACCTTAAAAAGGACAGGACATCTGTTTTACTGAAACAATGCTCATTTGGCAGGGCTCCATCCTTGAAATCCTTTTATGCCAATATAGACAATATATATTAGCTTCTAATTTTCTATGTATAGAACAACCTTGGTGAGAAAAACTGATTGAAAGCTGGGGTTGTAGCTCAGTGGTAAAGTGCTTGCCTAGCCTGTGTGAGGCACTGGGTTCAAGCCTCTGCACCACATAAAAATAAATAAAAGTATCGTGTCTATCTACAATTAAAAATATTGTTTAAAATTCGTTAAAAAATTTAAAAAATAACTGATTGAAAGTCAAAGCTGAATTTGTTCAGAACTAGGCGAGAGCTTGTTCCACTATCACTATAAGTAGTCATCACCTTTTATCTTCAAATCCTGATCTTATCTCTATGTCCTAAGCTCCCAATAAAGGGAACATTTGGCTGAAAGAATGAAGACACTAATGGCTGAAAACAATATTGCCAAAACATAAAAATCTTAGAGAACTTATTTTCTAAACATTCTTCTTACTCTGATTCAAATTCTGCTAAGGTTAGTCAACTTATGATTCCTCTAACAAAGTCTTTCTTCAAACCATAAAATGTTTGAGTATGCACCTTAACTATAATACAAATAAATAAATAGAAAAAAATATTGCAAGGATGGATTCCACTTTAGAAAATCAGAGGCAAAAAAGATAGGCAATAATGCATGTTGTGAATATAATTAAAACTTCATGAAGAAGAAGAGTAAAAGTGGGGAGACTTTCTAAAAATAAATGAGACTTGTGGATTTGATTTAGAAATCCATTAAGGTACAGATGAAAAGTGGTACAAACACAGGCCCTGAGCCTGAAAATCAGCTCTCTGGTAGCTTTCTGTGTGGCATAAACAGATGGCACAGCCCCTCTGGGGCTTAGTTGCTCCATCTGCAGAAATAGGATAAAAGCTCTGGCCCTAAAGAGTATGAAGCTCCAATGAGAAAATGTATGTGAAATTCTCTAAACCTTAAAGTGTTATCTAAACTAATACCAGGTATAACAGTCCACAAAAGTTTTACACATCACATCAGGAATGAACCAATAATCTTTTAGTTCTCCTCTAAAATGTCAATTATAGTCCAAAAATTTTAAATTATGAGCAGCTGAATTGAAAGCTTTCACAAGATCTCATTTTTGCACCATAGGATCCCTCCAAGGAAGATCCTACTATCCTCATACTGGAAACAATATTGAGAGGAAACCCATTGCCCAATATTACAAAGTGAATGTGTGATCTAGATAAGACCAGATGTATTTGAGGAAAGCAACAAAGAAAAACTTTGATATCACAGGTAGCTGGGTTTGAATCTCAACTTTTCACTATAAGCTATGTGAACTTGAAAAGGTTATTAAACCATCTATCTTAAGTAAACATAATGCTGTAAGAATTAACAGAAAAAAAATGTATTCTAAGAAACTAATACAAGACTTCCTTTTAAGGACCCCTAAAGTTCAGGAAATAAAGCCAAGAGTTAATAAATGAGATGATATCAAATTTAAAAAGCTTCTGCACAGCAAAGGAGACAAGAATATAAAGAGAGAACATATAGATTGGGAGAAAATCTTTGCTAGTTACTCTTCTGACAGAGGATTAATATCCAGATTAAATAAAGAACAAAAAACAACAAAAAGACCACCAAATTAATAAATAGGCAAATGAACTAAACAGATATTTCTCAAAAGAAGAAATACAAATGGCTAATAAATGTATGAGGAAATGTTCAACATCATTAGCAATTAGGGAAATGCAAACCAAAACTACACTGAGATTTTCATCTTATTCCAGTGAGAATGGCAGCCATCAAGAATACAAATAGCAGGGAGCAGTGGCACACAACTGTAATCCAGTGACTCAGAAGGCTGAGGCAGGAGGACTTGAGTTCAAAGCCAGCCTCAGTATCTCAGCAAGACCCTGTCTCAAAATTAAAAAAAAAAAAATAAAGGGTTGGAGACTAAATTCAGTGGTGAAGCGCCTCTGAGTTCAATCCCTTGTACCAAAGAACAAACAATGATGCATGCTGAAGAGAATGTGGAGAAAAGAAACACATTCACACTATTGGTGGAATTATAAATTAGCAACTATGGAGATTCCTCAAAGGACCAGGAATGGAAAACTTGGGATGGAACCATCATTTGAACCAGTTATGCCACTTCTTATCATATACCCAAAGGACTTAAAATCAGCAAACTACAGTGATGCAGCACATCAATTTTATAGCTACTCAATTCATAATAGCTAAGCTATGGGACCAATCTAGATGCCCTTCAACAGATAAATGGATAAAGAAAATGTGGTGTATATACACAATGAAATATTACTCAGCCAGTGAGAAGAATAAAATCCTGGCATTTGCTGGTAAATGGATGAAACTGGAGACTGTCGTGCTAAGGGAAATAAGCCAACCCAAAAAAACCAAAGTCAAATGTTCTCTCCGATATATGAGGTGGGGGGAGGGAAGAATAGAAGTTCACTGGATTAATCAAAGGGGAATTAATGAAGGGAAGGGAGCAGGAGGGAATAAGAAAGGCAGAAGAATGAATCAGACATAACTTTCCTATGTTCATATATAAATACATGATCAGTGTAACTCTACATCATGCCCAACCACAAGAATGGGATCCTAATTAGAATAAGTTATACTCCATGTATGTAAAATATGTCAAAATACATCCTACTGTCATGTATGTCTAAGAAGAACAAAAAAAAAAAAGAAAGAAAAAAACCAGAATGGAACCACCACATGACCCAGCTATACCACTTTTTGGTATTTATCCTGAAGAATTAAAGTCATTATATTATAGTGATACATATATACCCATGTTTATAGCAGCACAATTTACAATAGCCAAACTATGAAATCAGCCTAGGTGTCCATCAATGGATGAATGGATAAAGAAAATGTGGCATATATACACAGTGGCGTTTTATTCAATCATAAATAAAAATGAAATTATGTCATGTGCAGGAAAATGGATGGAACTTAAAAACATTATATTGAGCAAAATAAGCCAAACTCAGAAGGTCAAGGGTCATATATTTTCTCTCACAAGTGGAAGTTAGAGAGGAGAAAGGAAAATAAAGATAAGGATGGGGAAAATATCATGAAAATTGAAGGGAGATGAGTAGAGTAGAGGAAAAGGGCGAGGGGGAGGGAAGAAGGGAGGGAAAGGGAAATACTAGGGAAATTGGCCAAATTATATCATTATCTGAGTGTATAAATATGTAATAACAAATATGTAATAACAAATTTCACCATCACATACAACTATAATGCACCAATTAAAAATGTGGAGGAAAAAAAAAGAAACTAATAAATTAACTGGCATAGAAGGTGCTCAGTAATGGTCACTATTAATTTCAATTACTATTTTTGATTCCTAGCCAGTATTATTCTATTATCCACTGCCTTGCAGCAGTTTAACATTGGTACTGGGGACTGAACACAGGGGCACTTACACTGAGCCACACCCTTAGTCTTTTTTATTTATATTTTTTATATTTATTTATAGTTTGTATTTTATTTACAGACAGAGTCTTGCTGAGTTGCCCAAGGCCTCGCTAAGGCTGAGGCTGGCTTTAAACTTGCAATCCTTTTGACTCAGCCTTCCAAGCCACTGAAATTACGGTGTGCACCACTGCACCTGGCTAATATTTATTCTTCTAAAGACTTTCTCAGCTACCAGAAATACTTCCAATACCAACAAGTGCATAGTATTATTTTGAAAAGCATATTGACTTAAAAAAATCATGGTATCAGACAGCCGAATATTGTACCTTGAGAAAATTAAAATAAGAAAGATACAAAATAGTGATTACTAACACTGGCGACTAGTAAATTTGTTACCTTTTATTTCAGCCCCAAACAAAATTGCTATTATACCATAAAATATCTATTAAGTCTATAAAAACACACCACACTACTGAAAAAGTGTGAAACTATGAGGCATATTCTTTCTTCACACAGCCTTATCTACCATAAAGAATCTTTCTTGCATTCTTCCTTCTTTTTTCTTTAGCAGGGGAAAAGAGTTTAAATGTTCTTACCCGTGAGATTGTTAAAGAACTAACAGGCAACTTTCTCTCATATGTTTGGTCCATTAAAGATGCGAGATCAGCTGTGAAGACAAAGATGGAAAAAGAACCTTGTTAAACACACATGTTTCTTAAGAAAAATCTAACAAATAAGACTTCTGCCAGATGGCTGCCAACATTGTGAAGTTAGTATTAAAACAGATGCTTCTTCTTGCTCTTTTTTAGAAATGATTTTTATACAAATTAAAGAGGATAAATGCATATTAGTAATTCAAAATGTTTATTTCATTTTAGTAAGGATATAAAAAATTCTTAGCACACATTTTAAAAAATGGATCAATAAAATATCTTTGGACATAGACACAAGGGTTATTTTTAACAGACTCCAGGAAAACAAATTAGATGGGAGGACAAGCAAGGAAGGAAATCTTTGTTGCTTACCCATATATTCCTTTTGCACTTTGAACAACATATTAGTTATTCCAAAAAATTAAAAATTAAGATTTATCAAGTGCCTTTTATACATTTCCTGAACAAATCAGGAAGCTCCTTGACTATGCTTAGTGATTTTGGCTTGAACCATTCCTATTTTGGTTCTTTTTAGCAGAACATTCATAGGAATACTTGGTATTTCTGAGATTACACTTTTATATCATTCTAACAATATCTGAAATGCTAAGCATTTCCCCTTCTCCTACCACTCTCACTTTCAGCTCATGATTTTATCTAATTTCACCGAGAAAATAAGCAATCATAAGAGAACTTCCATTTCCTAGTGTCAAATCTGCCAGGCTACTCACATTTGTGCCCATATACTTTGCCTTCTATTGTTACAAAGCATGGATGGCATTAAAAACAACAAAAGACCCACCCTTCTCATTATCTTCCACAGCTCCTTCTCCTCATCTCTGCTCCCTTTAACAGCAAGACTCCTTCAAAGAGACATTTTTGATCCAACTGTCACTACTTCCTTAGTTCCCACTCTTCAACTCACTCTAATCAGATTTGGGGTCCTACCCCTCCACCAACACCAATGACCACCTCCACCTTATTCAATTCAGTGGCAAATTCTCCATTCTCATCTTACTTTACCTATTTATCCCTACCAACAGTTGACCATTCTATCCTTCAAATTTTTTTCCCTTTCCCTCTTGGGTTCCTTTGCAGAATCTCCTCCTTTTCCTGTGATCTAAATGTTGGAGTGCCTCAAGCCACAGTAGCACAGCACACTCCCCTTCACCATTTATGCTCAGCTGCTAGGTGATCTCATTTTCTCCATGACTTTCCTCCTCATTTACAGACTGTAGACTCCACACACATACCTACTCTGACTTCTGACTAGAATTCCAACTGAATAAGTGAGTATCTCCATCTGGGTGCCTAATAGGTCTCCGAGCACTACATGCCCTCTTTATTCTTCAACCTTCCACTCTAAACCTGCTTTTCCCATCTCAGTAAATGGGGTGGGAAAACACAGGCTGGCTTACTCAGGTCAAAGAGTGAGGATCATCCTTGACCCCATTTTTCGCACCCTACAACCCATTTGTTAGCAACTCCTATAGGTTCCAACTTGTATCTCATTACTATCATGCTAAGGCACTAATATCTGTCACTTACTGATCTTGTCTTAATAATCGCCTCACCCTTACAATCTAATCTCTACCTGGTTGGCTGTGAGGGTATTTATTTATTTAAAATATATTTAGTTGTCAATGAACCTTCATTTAATTTATTTATTTCTATGTGGTGCTAAGAATGGAACCCAGTGCCTTATACATACCAGGCAAGCACTCTACCAGTGTGCCACAACCCTAGCCCTGAGCGAGGCTTTTGAAAGACAAATCAGATTCTGTCATTGTCTTTTCCCAATCAGCCAATAACTGTCTATTATACTTAGAATAAAATTCAAAATATTTTCTAGGAACCACAAAAACCTACATAAGTTGGCCTATTATTTTGTTTTGCGACTTAAACTAAAAAATAAAATCCACAAAGGCAAGATTAAATTCACTGATATATTCTCAATCCTCAAAACAGTTCCATGAAAGGCACTTAGTAAACCCTTGAAGAAAAAATAAAAGGAACACAAGGAGAGAAAAATAAATCACACCACATTTTTACTAACACATTTTACTAACACATTTTTACTCCCTGCTAGGTAAAATTACCATCAAGTAATAAAGAGACATTCAGAGATAATCAATAAACAGGTATTTGTTATTAATCTTTCTGTTCATTTAGTCATTTTCTCTTCTTTTCCTGGGGTAGTGATCACAATGACTAAGTAGTGATGAAGGGAAAAATAACTATTTTGTGTGTGGTACTGGGGATTGAACGCAAGGCTTTGGTCACGCAAGGCAAGTGCTCTGCCACTGAGATACACGCACAGACCTTTTTAATATGTTATTTTGAGACTGGGTCTCATGAAGTTGCTCAGACTTTAAAACTGCAATCCTCTGTCTCACTCTCTGGAGTTGCTGGATTATAGGCAAGCACCTCTGCATTCAGTCTGAAAACAACTTTGTAAAATCCCTAAAACCCAATATGATGTAAAACTAAATAGATGTTCTTATGACTATCTTAAAGGAATTGAAGCCAGGTGATTAAAGAAAATATAAAAATAACAAATAAATCCTTAAAAACCCTTCACACCAAGGCAAATTAATATTGTTAAATGTACTTGCTCATGGACTAGATGTCAAACAGCTCTCTCATGATGCCAGATATTTATGATCACTTTCTAGTCAAAGCTCTTGTGCTGCTGCGATGACAGGCAACATAAGGAATCACCTCTGTTTACTTGTTGAATTCAAAAAGCAGGATCAGGAGCCACTGGCTTAATTAAAATGGCCCACAGGCCTCTTTCACACAGTGCCCTGAGCCTAACAAACACTGGATCAAGGCAACTTCATTGATGACCTCTTAGTGCTGTAACTGAAGATTCCACCTAAGGCCTTCACACCCAGGCAGCTTCAGACAAGTGCAATTGGACAGGCCCTCAAAAAAGGCAACAGCTGCAGAGCTGGTATCTGATGAATAACATTAGCATACTGCAAGTCAGAGAAAGGTCTGATGCTAAATATACTATGTGAACAATCACCTCACATTATAGTGTTGGTGTGATGAATGAGGCAGAAAACTGCACAGAGCGGGGAGGGCCAGGAAAGCGGGGACAGCTGCAGCTTGCAGAGGGCCAACGCCACAGGCTTCTGGACCGTGGGCTTCCACAGTCAAAGTCACACTTCATGTTTCAGCGAGGGGCCAGCAGATGCGCAGTTCTGTTCGTAGGGGTGTGCCAAAGAGGATGGTTTTTTGCTTGTTATTCAGTTCCTTAAGAATACACACTGCAGCTAATGGTTTTGGACAATAAAGACTACATGGGAAAATGGATCTGAAATTTAAATTCTTCATTTAACAAACCTCAAAACTGTCCATACAATGTAGAAATGTTGAACTGTAGGCAAGTATCAGTTGTTTCTCTAGTTGAAGACATCAATATCACTGATGATCCGAGGGTATAGAAGATTTTATTGAGGACTCTGTACTATTACAAATATTGAAGTGTAATGGCACACAAACCTGGTGGAGGATATAAACTGCATGAGGGGCTTTAAACCTTCAGGTTGCTGGGCCTCACACCCAAAGGAAGATTCTAATTCTATAAGTTTGAGATAAAACAGGGCCACCCAATTTTTTAATGAATAGCCCCCTAAAACTGTGATGCAGCCAGTCAAGCACTAGTCTTTTTTGTCTTGGATGTTGTTCCTAAGCTAAAGAAGATATCACACAGGAATTCAACTTCTGAAGTAAGATGGACTATACATTATTTTAAAATTTCCTCCCGCCATAAAACAAAACACTTAAATAAAATATTAAAAAATGTTTTTTTAAGATACATGACTGAAATTTCAATAAGGTACATGTAATTATTTTGCCAGAAGTCAAAGATAATAGGGAACACAAACTTGGAGGGCCTGAGGGATTAATAATGGTGGCAGTTCTCATGAGAACATCTGTGGATAGTAATGACACAGAGCTTTGGTTTTAATGACTTAGGGGGAATAAAATCAAGAATTCTGTAAAACGAGAAGCTCCTGAGGTAAAGCCATGACCAACTAGGGCTACACTTGTGTGAAAAGATAAACTAGAAAACAACGTATCCTACAAAGCAAACAGTAAGGATTACGGTCCCCTAAGGATTCTAAACTACCAAGGCAGACCTCAAGCATCTTCGGGGATATAATTCATGCTTTTTATGTAATCCAAATTATAACAAGCTTAGTGTTTTGTTTAAAGAGCTGATTTTACTATATAAAATTCTATTCTAAACATGGACAAAAAGCAATATCAGTAGTTACCTAAGGATATAGGCATAGGGCTCAAAGAGGAAGGAGGAAAGAATTACAAAGCAGTAGGAAGAGAACTGGAAGGGAGACAGATATGCCCATTAGCTGGATTGTGGTGATGATTTCTAGGTCCTGTATACCCATACAGATGTCAAAACATATTAAATTTTAAACTGTAAATATGTACAGTTCATTTTATGTAAATAATACATCAACATGTTCTAAAAACGAACTGAAGAATAAATTAAAGAGCAGGTTAGGCATGGGTGAGGTGACAATTAGTGAACTGAAAAGTAGATCAGGAATAAATTAGAGCTGAGCGCAGTGGCACAGGCCTACAGACCCAGTGACTTGGGCAGCTGAGTCAGGAAGATCTCAGCTTTGAGGCCAGCCTCAATTACTCAGTGAGACCCTGTCACAAAATAAAAAAACAAACAAAAAGATCTGGGAATGTAGTACAGTGGTAAAGCACCCGTGGGTTCAATCATTGGTACCTAAATAAATAAATGAATATTAGATAAAAATAAAACCTATCAAAGGAGTTATAAGATATAGAAAATAGAATAAGAAGGTCTAAAATACATCTAATTAAATTTCCAAAAGAAGCAAATTAAAGGGAATGGGGAGAGGTAATATATGATGATGGCTGAGAATTTTTTAAGAACTGATAAAATATACACATTTTTAGACTCACTTCAAGTCAAATAACTAAAATTAAACCCAAACCATGGTATGTTATTGTAAGACTAAAAAATGAGGATATCTCAAAAAAGTGGCCAGATGAAAAAGAACATAACTTACAAAGGAAGAACAAAAAACAAAACAAAAAACCCCAACACACCAATAGGGTTTCTCAATAGGAACACTGGAAGACAGAAAATAAAGGAAGGTAAGCAAAATGCTGAGAATAAGCTCTCAACCTAGACTTGTACACTTGGCAAAACTCTCTCTCAAGAAAAAGGGCAAAAGAAAGACATTTATTGACAAACAAAAACTGAGAATTTATTAGCAAGGAACACACACTAAGCATTTAGATGTTTTAGGAAAAGAAAGAATGGTGAGTAAATATAGTTGGCTAAATCTGGGGGGAAACTGTTTCAATAAAATGGTTGTGTGTGTATTTTAAAGGACAGAACTTTAATGTTGGAAAACTGCACATGGTTGGGTGTGTGTGCATGTGTATGTATGTGCACATATGTGTATCTTGACTTAAAGTATTCTAAAGAATAATAAAATCTGATGAATATTAGAATTAAAATTCAATATGCACGTTAGAAGGTATGGGCAACAATTTCAGAAGAGTAGAAATTAAGGGTGTAATTTCCATGTTAGTAGAAGGGAAAAAATGTAAAAAACAAGAACACTGCTAATCAATCCAGAGAGAGATTAGAGACATGAAACTAATTAGGAAAATAAATTCAAATGTATCAATAATCATGAAATAACAATAAATAGACTAAACCTTCTAGTTAAAAAATAGTAATTATCAGATTGGTTAAAATAAAAACACAAAATCTAGCTGCATAAACCACATGAACACAGAAAAGCTGACAATAAATGTATGAGAAATTGACTAGATAAACACAGCCCAAAGAAAACTAGGAAAACTATAATAATTCCAGACACAACAGTCTTACAGGCAAAAAGCAGTATTTTTTTTTTTTTTACAGATTAGGTGGGTTATTAGATAATGATTTTGTGAGAAGGTAATTTTAACCAGGCAAGGACCATAGTACCATAGTTTCCTAGCACATAAAATTCTCAGTAAGGAAATGACAATCTCCTTATTGATCATAAAATCTGTAGCAGACACACCCTGGAAAAGAAGTCTATTCTAAAAGAGGGTGGTCTCAAGGTTAAAGTTGCTGTGAAGAAGGTCACCAAAGAAAAGATGGATGGATCCTGGATTGGAGGCTGGTAGCTGGAGTGGGAAACAGTTTCAATTCTTCACTTTTTGAAAATAATTGTATATTATTGTTATCCATTCAAGTAATACTAAGCTCTTTCTGGGCTTTGGGCCATAAGTGAACCTTATTCTAATTTATATAATAAACAGATTCAGGTTGTTACTGTTCTTTTTAGAAGAAATGATCTTGGAAAACTATAGCTGAAACTGAGTTTTAATTCTACATTTCAAAGAAAAACAAGGACAGATAACATATCATGCATAGAAATAACAGAAGGAAGTAAGGAAAACCAACCTAGGAACCAGTTTGGATACGGATTTTTAGATTTCCTTCTGTTTGTTTCTCTGTCACTAGAATCTTTAAAACAAGTCCAATAAAGAACAAGAATGAAAACAAGCTATGTACACATATAAGAAAATGGGAAGGATAACATATACAAGGCAGGCTCATCTCTACAACATTCAGCAGATGGTAAATATGAGACTTAGTAATGAATAGATGCCACAGAGATACAAATACGGAACTGACAAAAATGAGAAAGGCAGACTTCAGAAAATCCCCATTCGGGCTCAAAAGCAGGATTTGAAAAATTACAAGTCAAAGGCCTCCATAAATGAAATGACACAGCAAAAGTAAACCTCACAAATTAATGGTATAATACATTTTGGATTAAGAAAGAGTGTTCTCAAAAAACAAAAATAGAAACACAGAAAAACAGTAACCAAAACCAAAAAGTGTTCCTTATTCTGCGATTACTTATAAATTGAAAAATCAGAAATAGAATATTTAATTCACGGGCTGGGGTTGTGGCGCAGAGCATTTGCCTCTCACATATGAGGCACTGGGTCCGATCCTCAGCACCACATAAAAATAAATAAATAAATAAAATAAAGATACTATGTCCATCTTTTATATATATATATATATATATATATATATATATATATATATATATATTTTTTTTTTACAAATATTTAATCCATAAGGCTCATGAATCCAATTCAGCTCGAGTCACCTGGGCCCTTGCAACCTGGCAGGCTGCCTCCAGAAAACTTCCTCTCAAGGAAACCAGGGAGCTTCCCCACCTGTCCTTCAACCAGCATCCCACCTAGTTCTCAAACAGTTTTCTCTGGAGTCCTAGTCACTGGGGGCCCTATTCTGTAATTCACCAGCTGTTGACTGGTTAAGGTTGACAACTTCACCTGGTACTTCGCCCATCAGATCTACAAGTTAGTAGAGGAATTTGAGAGATGATGCTTTAATTTAGTGTTTATTTTAGCCTAAGGGAAACCCAGTACAAAAATAGTAAAAAGCTGAAATCATCTGACTGAAGTAGGAAAGCCCAAGAACTCCTAGGGCTTTATAGAACACAAATGAAGAACTGAGGACCTATCAATAAAAATATTAACTATACCTTAACTGTTTAAATCTGAGTTCATAATGACATTAAAAGAAATACCCTCACTAATCATCTTTGAAGGATATTTTGAAAATTGCCTCTTCTATACAAACTGTTGCAGGATAACTAAAATGATAAGAATTGATGAATAAAGCAAAGATAAGAATTATAACAGCAAATTTATAGCTGTTTATGAAAATAATGGAGCCAACCAATGAGCATGCATAGTTTTTAACGTATAAAGGAACAGCCCTATGCCATGTACTTCCTGACAAAAGAAAATACCTCCTACCACACAGTCATGCCAAAAGAAAAAAGCAAAAACAAACAAACCAAAATCTTCAATCAAATCAAGCCGTTTTCTCCAAGGGCCATTACACAGGACACATGGAAGTTAGGAAGAGCACGTTAAACATCACCACAGAGATGAAATCAGCAAATCTATAATGTGGAAAACTCTACTGAAGATCTATAAATGTAAATGAAAAAGTTTATAAGACATTTGGGGAAATGTAAACACTGAGGGACTTTTAAATTATTTTTTTTAAATGACTAGTTTTTAGATATGTGAATGGTATTATGGTTATCTTTAAAAATCCTTATCTTTTAGAGGTATATATCAAAACACATAGAGTGATTTGATAATTAAGATTTGTTAAAAAGTAATTGGATAAGGAGGTGAGTTACCAATGAAAGGGCATGAGCAGGTAATCGTTGAAAACTGGATATTTGATAATATTTTAAACAACCACTAATTTAGGTGTGATAATAGTAGTAAAAAGTGTCCTTAACTTTTAGAAACAGGTATCAGTATATTTATGGCACAATTATTATTATTTTTTTGCCTGGGATTTGCCTTAAAATAATCCAAAGTATCAGGATGGGGAAACCCAAGTAGAGAGAAAAATAAAAGATTATGAGCTGATAATTGTTGAAGCCAGGTGATGGATAAAGGGGGTTCCTGACCATTATTCTCTCTACTTTCGTATGTTTTCTATTTCCCTTTATAAAACATAAAGAAAAAAAAAGTAAACTATGATGTCATAAGTCAGGACAATGGTTACCTTTGAAAATAAGAGGCTATAAGGGCCTCTGGAGGGGTAAGAACCTTCTATTTTTTACACAGGTTTGCTCACTTTGTGAGAATCTATATGTTACGATTTGTGTACATTTAAGTATGCATACAGAACACTGTAATAAAGAAGCATTTTTAAAAAACCAAATTCCACATTAATGCAAAAGTAAGACTCTACTGTAGAATCTCAAGTATTACAGCAATCACCGCAAAAGAAAATTTTTTGGAAGGACAGCAGAGGTAAAATCACCCAGTGGAGGGAACCACGCCCTGGCACCCACTCTGCCCTCAGGGACACATGCTTCCCAATAGGAACCGCAAGAACTAATGCCTCATATCGGCCCTCCTCACTCCTCCAATCAGCGAGCCCGCCTAGAGCACGTCACAGCCCTTCGGCTTATGGCGACCAATCACCGCGCTCCACATGCTGAGCACGGCCCTGCGCGTTCACGCACGTTTCTCATCTAGCGTGCACTGGGAGTCCAACGCTGGGCTCTCAAAGAGCAATGCAGGTTTCCCGTAGGCGCCACACTGCCATCTACTGACCAATTTGCAGGGATGCACCCCCAGGCACAACACCAGCAGTGCTCACAGCCCCCATCCAGATACGGAAATAAAAAGTTGGGAGAAGCATGTACTAATGGCAAGTATAAGTGAAAAGCGTGTCTGTTTTAATAGAGGTAATAACAATTACCTTCTGTTATACAGTGGTGAAAAAAAAAATACTGTCTCCAAAGGCCTCTTTTTTTTTTCCGAGCAGCTTGAGTTCCAAAACTGCTTCACACATTTTATCTAGGGGTAAAGCGAGGGAACTAGGGGGTCTCATTCATTCCACGTACTTCTGGAGCATCTTCTATGTGCCAGGCACTCAAGCAGGAATTATCATCATCCCTAATTTATAGGTTCAGACGTGGAGGGTGAGAGCTGAAAGCTATAGAAGTGGGCTACAAAGCCAGAGCGATGTCTGCCTCATATGTAAGTGCAAACTCTTCACAGCACACTAGGTAAGGAAGGGACAAAGCACTGTTAAGAGTAGAGAGTAGGAAAAATAGGTTCTGACTGGATAGGAATTTAGGGTGCAAAAGGGGGTATTCTAGGCAGACGAACAACTTACCACAGTGGCAAGAAGTATTCAGTATATGGTAGCTTGTACTGCTTTTCCAAGAATACTAGTTTTAACAGAGAGGAGACAAAGTTTACCTCCATGTGATATTTATGCACCTCCATGTGATATTTATGCATTGCAGATTATGCTCATTCTTTGGTAAACAGCTTCTATTTACTAAGGTATCTGCAATAAAGTCCCCTGGATTTGTGTCCAAATAACAGAACAAACAAGATGTCAAAATATAGTAGCCTTGTCTCCTAATCTTTCCTTTAAACCTGGGAAAATGTTAAAAAAAAAAAAAAAAAAAAAAGGCTGGGGATGTGGCTCAGTGGTTAAGTGGTTCAATTCTTGGTACCAAAAAAACAAAACAAAACAAAAACTTTCCTGGAATTTGTCATTCCCTCATATATACTCATAGCACTTTCCTTATAATTCATATGACACATCAGAACAATCTTTGCTATATAATTATGTGAAGCTATGTTGGTGTTGTCACTAGAACAGTATAGGCCCTTTAAGGCACTTCAGTATAAGTGGGGGTATTTTTTTTTTTTTTTACTGTCACAATGATTGGAAGGAATTGCTGGCAATTTCTGGACAGAAGACAGGGAAAGCAGGTGACCAGCATTGCTGTGACTGTGCTACACATCAGAACATTGTCTCTGGTGGGAACCAGGACTCAGTATGGAAGATACAAATTTAGACTAGAGCAAGGCAAGGAAAGATCATACAGAGATGAAATGGTACTGGCACAAGCTCTGTTTCTAAAATATACATATATGTATGTGTATCTGCACAGATACATGTATGTATACAGATACAGATACATGTATGTATATGGATACATGCATGTATATAGATACAGATGTGCACACAGGCGGGTTTATGTGTGTATGCATACATATTTTCCAATCCCTGTCCACTACTTTGGATGAGAAGTAAAAATTACATTAAATCCTGGTTTCTAATGCAGTTCCTCACCAAAAGGAACCAGAGCTCCTCAAACAAAAGGTCGAGTCCAGGCCTAGGGCAGGAAAGGTACAAGATGAACCTGGAACATCTTGTTAAATGAGAAAACAAAGAAATTTTGAGAGAGAAAAAGAGAATACAGAAGCCAGCTTGAGAGGACTTACTTGTATTGGCCAATTCTGGGACAACTGGACCACCAAAATAATTAAGGATGGCAATAATCATTTTTTTAAAATCCCACTAATTAATGAGAAAGAAATGGGACAGAAGGAAGGAAGGAAAGACTATTGCTTATAGTAGAATACCGAGTGCTAACAAGTAAGTATGATGGAACTGATGGATTTGGAAAATCATCACTTTGCAACCATTGTAGTATAGACTGATCCAGGCCAGAAGCATAAACGGATGCTAAATGTAAGGGGAAACTTGATAAGCAGAAGGATGTTTGCTCCTCACTGATAGTTAACTTTACAGTGGAAAAAATCAGACACTTCACTAAGTGATTAAAGTTAACATAGCCTAGTAAAGGCATTAGGATATCTGGTGTGTCCAGATGTGATGCTCTGATAGGGATACATCACTAGGGATACACCATTAAGAGTATTCTGGATGAAGAAACATAACTGGAATCTAATGAGGAAAGCACAGAGAAACCCCAAAAGAGAATATGTTATTTAAAGAAGAAATGAGAATCTTACAAAAATGACAATGTCATCAGAAACAAAGAAAGGATATGAAACCATTTCAGCTTAAAGACTAAAAAAATTTGACAATGTAATGCAATGTAAATCTATAATGGATCCTATGATAATATGGAAAAATATGATAAAGAACATTTTGAGGTCAATTAACAAAATAGTGATATAAAAAGGTTAAATTATTATATTAATATTAAAATTACTGAAGTTGATAACAGTGCTATGGTATATAACAACATCCTTATGTCAGATGATATATGCTGAAGTATTCAGGATAAAGGGCTGTAATGTATGAAACAAACTCTCAAATTATTTCAAAAATGTGTGTTATATGTCTATAGAGTGAGAAGGCAAAAGCAAATGGTTCAAAGTGGTAACAACAGGGGAAGGTGGGTAAAAGGTAGAGAGGAGCTCTTTGCAATTATTTTTAAGTTCGAAATTTTTCCAAATAAAAGGTTAAAAAATTTTGCCCCACATACCATGATGTCTGTGGTAAGGCAAATAGTCATAACTACTAAAAAAAAAAAAAAAAAATCTGTTTATAATTAACAGAACCAATTTCATTTTACATAGAAGCACAAAAGGTTTTTCTTTCATTATTGAAAATAAGTTATATTTTCTATAAATGCAACTTCAACATAAATTGTATGAGGACAGACCTTTGAAGTTACTCATTTTATAAATAAAATTATGTCATTATGATAATGCCACCCTGGTATTTGAATTCTCCAGCATACCACATTTGTACTCATCTGTTTCTGTCTATCATTGTTCACAGTGACTCTACATTTAAGTGCAGGTATGTAGCTACTTCATTGTCTTTTTAGTGTAGTTTTGCCTAAGCATTTATTTATATTTTGAAATACACATCATTTGTTGCAAGTTACTTCCCTTTTGTTTCTTCTTTGGATCATAGTAATGATATAGATTTTAAGAATATTATTAATAGGTAGATTACATTATCCTTTAACTTAACTTCAAGATAATAAAAGAGGAGTATTAAAAGTGCTTGTTATGCTGGGCTTGGTGGTGCACACCTGTAAACCCAGCAGCTTAGGAGGCTGAGGCAAGAGGATGGTGAGTTCAAAGACAGCCTCAGCAAAAGACAGGTTCTAAGCAACTCAGTGAGATCCTGTCTCTAAATAAAATACAAAATAGGGCTAGGGATGTGGCTCAGTGGACAAGTGCCCCTGAGTTCAATCCCCAGTACTCCCCCGGAGAAAAAGTACTTGTTATAAAAAAGGCTATGCTGGGTCTCTTACAGTCAGAACCGGACTGTAAGTTCCTTGAGGAGAGGTTACGATTACTCATCCTCAGATCTTTCTAGGTCTGCTTTGGCTAACCCATCCCCATACACCCATTCCAGAGCTCACAACTAACTCTGCTTGTGCAATCACATCATCAAGGAATAAAATTATTTTGGAACACCCAATAAGGTCATCAATACTGACACCTGTGTCCCCCACACTTAATGGGAAAAATCCATAAACAAAAGAAGACTTTATTCTTATCTGACATAACTCCCCCCAAACAGTGGAAGAAGTCTGAGAGAAAATATTAGATCAGCACTGGTACTGATTCAAAAAATTACATCAGTCTTATAAAATTATGATCCATCTATTGATTTTGCCAATGTCTTGATGATGTTGTATGTACTAAAGGAGAAGCAGAACCAAAAGGCTCAAGTGTGAACATTTTTAAAATGTGCACACAGTCAGTGATTTCTTTTAGGCTTTGGCATTTTATACAAGAAAGGTTGCTTTCTGTACAATATTTCACAGGAAACAAGGGAAGTATAATTAGGAACTTATTTTCTGAGAAGATGTTGGTCAATGATCTTCCCTAAATGATTCCAACTTTGTTTTCAAACCTGTTACCTGGTAACAAAAAGAGTCAAAAACAGCTCTGAAGACCACAAGAAGAGTTAAGAAAAATGAAGAGACTGAAAATAAAAAGGGAAGAAATGTGAAATTCTATAAAATAGAGACAGGCTGCATAAAAACTGCATGATAAAAATGAACAAGTAGGAAAATAATCATTTTATCACTTCAGAAGACTAATCATCAGGCAAACATGAAATATTAGAAATGTACAGGTCTTTTAGGACTTAAAATATGGTTATTTCAATTGACCAGCATAAAGCATCATTTCACAAACACATCAAATGAGTAAATGAAGGTAGACATGTAGAGTGACTGCAGATGACACACAGAACAGCCACAAGGTAGGTACTTACCGAGGTGACAATGTTCTTTTTCTCTTGCTTCCCATTTGTGGCTGTCCACATATGCTGCAGAAAGCAGACATCTTTTTCCTGAGGAAATAAAGGCAATGATCTCAACAGGCATGGTTTTGCAATGATTTCATCTAATATATCCATACTATGAAACACTATCTTTGCCATATCTTCAAACACTAGGTTATATATTTTAATATTAACTTTAAAAAAACAACAACTACTGCACAGTTTACAAAATGCATTCATCTTCTAACAAGTAAAGATGCAGAAAAATTGAAATCATTTACAATAATCTTATTGATCAAAATGTTGACAGGGCAAGGAAAATTTCTTATCATTAAAAATTATGGCCCAGGTGAGCCCTAGAACTCCTTTATGGAATTCAAAACACTGCTGAACAGTGTTTAATTCCTAAACTATTAGTCTTGAAAATATTTCCATCTGACTTGGATTAGCAAATTTACCCAAATTTTGCATAAGTGACCCAGCACCCTCGTGATAAATAAGAGAAACTCAAAAAGCCAAATTTAAGGAAACACACAAGATGGCATAGTTGTATTTCCAGTACCTGGCACAATGCCTGGCATTGCTCAATAAACATGAGCTTAAGGAATGAATGAGAAAGAATGAATGGTGGTTTCATCAAAATTAAAAACTTTTGTGTTTCAATGGACATTTTCAAGAAAGTGAAAGAAAACCCCACAGAATGGGAAAAAATATTTACAAATAATTTATCTGACAAGGGACTTATACCCAGAATATATAATAGCTCTTACAACTTAAAACAAAACAAAACAAAACAAAACAAAGTCAACTGAAAGATTGGCAAAGGATTTAATAGACGTCCTCAAAAATAAAACAAAACAACCCCATAAAATGTATACAGAGTCATCCCTGGATGTTTTTGGAGGATTAATTCCAAGATCCCCTATGGATATAAAAATTCTTCAATGCTCAAATCTTTGGGACAAAATGGCTAAGTATTTGCATATAACCTAGGTATATATACCTGCCCCATATACGTTAAATCAGCTCTAAATTACTTATTATACTTAATTCAATGTAAATGCTATGTAAATAGTTGTTTTACTATATTATTTCAGGAATAATGACAAGAAAAAAAGAACAATTACATGTTTAGTGCAGATGAAAATTTTAAAACATATTTTCAATTTGCAGTTGGTTGAATCCAGATGCAGAACCTGTGAGTCTGGAGGGCTGAATGTGTGTGCACAAATAAATATGCACATATAAGTAGCTAATAAACACATGGAAAGATGCTTAACATCATTTGCCAGTAGGGAAATACCAACCCAAACCACCTGGAGATGCCATTTCACATCGAGAATGATGACTATAATCAAACAGCAGACAATGATGGCTTTTTGATACTCATGAGGATGCAGAGAAACTAGAACCTCATATATTGCCAGTGAGAATATAAAGTAGAGCAGCTGCTTTGGAAAACAGTTTGGCAGTTCCTCAAACTGTTAACATGGAGTTACCATATGACCTACCACTTTCACTTCCAGGTAGATATAACCAAGAAAAATGAACACTTGGGTCTACACAAAATTTGTACATATAAGCAGTACATGAATAATGGACAACAAATGGGAAACAGCCCAAATATCCATCAGTTAATAAATAAACATAAAAACGTGGTATATCTTTACAATGGAATATTTGGCAATTAGAAATGAAGGACCTCCAAAACATTATGCTAAGTAAAAAAGATGTCAGCCTCAAAAAACCCACATATGATAATTCAATTTTTATGAAATCCCAAAATGGACAAAACTATAGAGACAGAAAGTAGATTATTGGTTGTAGAAGGCTGGGAGTGGAGACTGGGAAATCATGGGGGAAAATGAAAAATGGCTGATAATGAACATGGGATTTCTTTCTGAAATGATAAAAATTGTCCTAAAATTGATTGTAATGGCTGCAAACTGTGTGCATATATTAAAAACCATTGAATTTTATAGTTCAAATGGGTGAGTTGTATATCATATGTATTATATCTTAATAACCTATTTTTTAAAAGGAAAAACAAAATAGAACGATTGGCTGATGATCACCTGTAGGTCATAGCAGACAATAAGCCAAACGTTAACTAGACGGGATGGGCCAATTAAACATAATAATAGATATTCTCTATCCATCCTTCAATTAAAATAACCAGATCCATCCATGTGTATTTATACACAATCTAATACTTCTCTTATCTAAAGCACAGATCAGATCTTTATTAGAATATCTAAATTTGAGTCCTAAAACTTAAACAATGATATATACAGTAAGAAAAAGTTTCTTAAGACTGTTTCAAAAGGGGCACAAAGACATTCTAAAAAAACAACTATTTAAGTGATCACATTTCAAATGGATTTTATGAAAGTATTAGATATTTATAACTTTGAGTCACGTCTCATAAACAATGTTATAAATTATTAGTTATATTCCTAAATTTAGGAATCAAAACAAGAAGGATGATTAAAAGCTGTTGGTATTATGTTAGGTGTAGAGTTGTACACCAATTAAGGAGAAAGGAGATCTGAGTTCTAGTTTGAGTTTTACCAGCTATTAGAAAATTTCAGATTCTACCATTGCAAATCAAGCAAGACTAGGTGATACCTAAGGTCACTGTAGGCTCTAACAGTCACTGACACAGAACCAAAAGCATCAATTCAGATATTCATTTATTACTTATAACAGCATTTTTATGTAAACTGAATGCCAATTTCTAAAACCAGTAAGGGCTCTCTCAATTCTGTGGGGAACAATGGCAGCCCTTCTCTATGTGAACATGAACTGAGGAAGCTGTTAAGCTACTTACTCAAGATACCAGTGGTTTATCCTTTACTTTTATTATTATTATCTCTTATTTGTTCTCTACATCTTCATTCTAGCATAAGAAACCACCCTTCTATGGAAGGCTCCTTTTCTGGAGTCAGAAAAGACAATTATTTAGATCACTGCTCAAGTGTTCTGTATTGAGAAATACAAAGCTGGAGAGGTAATGGAAAGAAGACTTGAGAACTGTCAGAACACCCTCTGTGTGCAACTGTTCAAGAGAAATGAACAAACTAGAACGAAAATGAATTAGGACTAATAACTTTACAAAAGATAAACCCAGGCTCCCCCCAAGGTATGTGTGTATGTTTATATGTTTTTGTATGTGTGTGTGTGTGTGTGACTAAGGATTAAGCCCGGGACACTGTACCACTAAGCTACATTCCCTGCACACACACCCTCCCCCAACTTTTTTTTTTTTTTTTTTATTTTGAGACGGGATCTCACTAAATTGCAGGAGCTGATTTCAAACTTGCAATCCTCCTGCCTCAGCTTCCCTAGTCACTGGGATTACAAGCATGTGTACTCAGTGCCTGGTTATATATGTCTTTTTCTGCTTAAAAAAGTAGTAGGTAATCATTCTCAATCTATATTGAGGGTATAATGAAAAGAAATGGATACAAGGATAAAGAACTTAATTTTGGCAAATAGATAATTTCTATAGTTGCTTTAATACAAACCAATGACAAACATGGGAATAAGTTACCAAGTATGGTTGGCAGAATAGCCCTCAAAGATGTCCATGCCTCATTACTAGAACCTATAAATATGTTACATGGTAGAGGGGAATTAAGGTTGCTAATCAGATAGGAGAGTGTCCTAGATTATACAGATAGGTTCAATGTAATCACAAGGGTCCTTAAAAATAGGAGACAGAAGAGTCTGTTGGTAAATGTGATATGTGAAGGACAGTTAAGTGAGGACCTTACAATGATTGGCCATTGCTCACGTTGAAAATGTAGAAAGGGGATTGTAACCCAAGGAATGTGAGTGGTCTTGTTCAATATAACTTTCTCAATGATGCAAAGGTCTCTAGAATACAGAGAAAGCAAAGGAATGGATTCTCCCCTAAAGACTCCAAAAGGGAACATATCCAGTCCAACCCCCTAATTTTAGTATAAGACCCCAGGTCAGACAGTTGACCCAAAGAATACTAAGATAAATCTGTGCTATTTTAAGCCACCAAATTTGTGTTAATTTGCTACAAAAGCAATAGAACACATTTTCTGTTAAGATTTTTAAAGCAGGATTTTCATCTTTCTGAAATACTTTATAAATGACAGCATTTGTAATTCTTTCCATTTCTGTGCATGAATTGAAGGTCTGTATATTAATGTTACAACCAAAGCATTTCTACAAAATCAGGGAAAGAACATTGAATGGAGTGGACAACAGCCAAGTGGACTATCTAGATCAGATTCTCAAATCTTAGTATGCATATCAATTTTTGTTAAAATGCAGATTCTGATTCTGTAGGTTCAGAGCAGGAACAGATTCCACATTTCTAAATAAGTTCCTAGGTAATGATGATGAAGACATTCCTCAGATCACAGTTGAATTAGCAAAGGAACAGATACCAGCCTTATAGTTCTAGGTTTGTAAACCTGTTCAATCCTACTCTGAATATACCATCTAAAAGTATATACAAAGTTTTCTTAAACCTGCTTACCCTCAGATAATATTGCTTGGACAATAATAGTCTCACCACTACAAAAAGAAATGTTTTCTCCATTTAATTCTGAAACACTTTCAAGGACCAAAATTTCAAAGTTTGATGAAAACTGACTGGCTCCATCAATAATCAAATGTCTCCAAACATTTCTCCCTATTCAAAGGGAAGCAGTGTGATTATGGGAATAGATAAGCCTTAGAGTCACAAGGTAACTCTAAATCCTTGCCTTGTTAATAATAAATGCTTTGAAACACTGGGCAAAGTACATGTTATCTGTGAGCCTCTTTCCCTCTTTCTATGCAGGATGGGAAAACAATGCCTCTCAGTAATTTGAGTGCATTATTAATGTTTTAATGTCAACTATGTAATGATGTCTAGTAGGTTTCTTTCCTCTAGGCTCTTGATAAATGTCATTTTCTTTTTGGGTTTCATGTCAGTTAAATTTCTTTTCGTTCTCTTGATCATTTTAGTTGTACTCCTCCATATGATTTTAAGAAGAACAGATAGAAGCACCAGTGTTGCAAATCTATGTCATGAATTTGTACAAAACATTTTTCCTCTCCTGTAATGGAGCAAATGCTTCAATTTTGCCATAAATCTAGCTCCTTATTCCTTATCAGAATTTTCAAATTCCAAGTGGTCTGTGTTGAACTACTCTATTTACTTGTATCACCTCCCTTATAGCTTTCAGTTCTTGACTTTGAGACTACTTTCATCTATGTCCAACCCAGTGCTTGTTCAATATAACTTTCTCAATAATGAAAAGGTTCAATTCTAAGTTATCCAAAATAGTAGCCAAGAGCCACATCCATTCTCTGAGCACTTAAAATACAAGTAGTGTCACGATACAACTGAAATTTTCATTCTATTTATATTTATTTCAAATTTAAATAGCGACCCATGCTAATAACTACCATGTTGGAATAGCACAAGTATAACTTGCCAGAAGCTCAACAGTTCAAACTAAATCCAAAATGCCATCTGGAAAGTCTCTCAATTCACCCTAATTTCCATTTCTTTGTTAGAGTGGCTAATACTTATGCATACCAATTTTGCCAAATGCATGGCATTAAATATTTTTACTAGCTAAGGCAACCACTTACTTTTCGGAAAACTTCTTGTGGCCACCTATCTTGTGTTGATATTTAATGGCTATTCCTTAAGTGTGAGCCAGAGTGCGCTAATTTTTAATAGGGGCTAAGGGAATTGGTTGAAAAGAGGAGATAAAAGCCACTGGAAACACTAAGTATGATTATTGCATTTTAATCAAGTAATCATGCACATCTACCAAGATTATTTGGTTGAAATCATTGTAAACTTGACTTCTGTAAATACTTAAAAACTTTTCCCCAAAGTTTTCCTCATCAGATTCAAAGTATTTTACAAGTAGTTATTAGCATTTGTTATCTGCACCTGGAAAACTATAGCAAAGATATGTTCAAGAATTGTGTCCAAGGTCATTAGGTTAAAGTGAGATAAATACTGCAAAAATCTTATGCAAAGTGAAGACCAGGGGTCTGGAAAGGCGAGATGGTAAGGAAAACATTTACCTGATGCCTCTCCTGGGAAACCTCAGAGTGGGAGAAAACTGTCTTGAACCTGCTTACTCTCAGATAATATTGCTTGGGCAATAATAGTCTCTAAAATAACTACCCACTACAAAAAAGAAATGTTTTCTCCATTTAATTCTGAAACACTTTCAAGGACCAAAATTTCAAAACAGATCAGGGGGTGGATGTATTACACCTTTTCATGGTGGGCAAAAAGACGACCACCTTAACACTCAAATCTGACAATCATACGCAAAATCTCTCATGCCATAACCTTCCTCTGCTTCTCACACCTTTGACCTGGCAGATACTACTATTTTAAGGAAGGAGATGGGTCAGAGACTGACTACCTCTCCTCTCTGCGCTAACACACACCTCGAATGGCTTCTCTAGCAACCAGATCCCCAAAGCATTTGCTCTCTTCTGGAAAGCCTGTCGCTTCTTTCATTCAAGGAATGGAGTCATCAGGGGCCTAATGAAGAAGCCCCACCAGGGCAGCAGTCACCAACCTGCCGGGTAGAGGTGAGGCAGAGGAACTTTCGGAGCCAGAAGCAGCCAGCGCCGCACCATGGGGGCCGCCATCTTGGAGCGTACCACGAGGAGGGCCGGCCGGGGGCCGTAGGCAGGGAAGGGGCGGGACACAGTCCGCCCTGTGGGCTCAGAGATTGGATGAGTCCTGTTCTGAGCTTTCGGCGATCCGTCCCCCGCCCCAGCTCTCACAGGTGGTGCGGCCCGGGACAATATGGCTGCATTTCGGTCCTTGGAACGAGCTCTGCAGCAAACGACACGGACTTCTTTTTATCCCGGGGTGGAAGCCGCAGGCTCCAACTGCTGCCGGTGCCCACTCGGAGGTATCCGCGGCATCAGGCCTTGGAAGGAGGGGAGGGGATGGAAAGGAAGGGAGTGTTAAGCCTTGGCAGGCTTCTCGTTGGAGAATCGCTCATCGGCCTGGAGCGCGCCCTTGCCCTCCAGTCGCACGTGGGTATGGCAGTGACCCCTGGGGGTCGTGAAAGCCCCCAGTGCGTGGAAACGGAAGGAGGAGTGCACGGGGCGACTTGCTCTCCCGGGACACTCCTCACCCTTTGGGCAGGGTTTAGGAGGGAAGATTTTAGTTTGGACTCTCAGCTCTGCTGCTACAAATAAAAAGACCTTGAAAGGGTTTCCTCGTTCTCAAGATTATCCTTACCACCTTACCAATGATTAAACCTGAGAATGCTAGTGAGTGATGATAAACATATTTAGCACTTTGTGTCAGGCATTTTTCTAATGCATTTTACATGTAATAACTCCTTTCCTCCAAACACTCAATGGGAGAGGTTTACCTCCTCAGAGTGGGAGAAAACCTCTGTTTACAGAGAAGGAAACTACAATGTTAAAGTCATTTGCCCAAGGTCACAGGGAACTGGTAGAGGCAAGATTTGAACTAGGTTAACAGTGGAGACCTCCCAATCATGCCATGGACTGCCTTTTTTATAAATATTAGCAGTACACAGAATTCTTTTATTGGGTACTTTGCCATTCTTCATCCATTTGATATCATGCACAGCCGAGAATTCCGAAGTATGGATATTTCTCAGATTATTAAGCTGTTGTGATGATTTATCTTGAGGATAGAGTCCAGATCTGAAAGGCCATGATCCTTTTATTTCACAAAGGACAAAACTAGAAGTTTCAGTGGTTGAATAATAGCTTTTTCCACTCTACTATATGCTCCCAGATAAACCAAAACACGATATGCTTGTTTTACATTTAAATGACAGCTTAAAAAAAAAATGTCTGTTACCCTTAAACCACATGGCAAACAACTATTTTGTCCTTCAAATCTCAGCTTCCTGTCAACCAGTCCTCATACACAGTTAATAACTAGCTCCTTTCACACACAAACAAAATTTATTTTACTGAGTACTTTCATTTGCTGGTTGTTTCAAGATATTTTTCCCTACCAAGTTTATGTCATATTATAATGGATAACAATAAGATCAGATCATTAGATCAGACTCTACTTATGTTATTTGCTAAGTGTAAAGCAGTAAAAATGATGTAACTTTTTTCCCCTAATTTTTAGCTAAAAGATATCTACTTACAGATAATATCATGAAATTAAAAGAATTTCAACATAAGAAGTTGGCTATTGCATATAATCTTCCTGACACCAAAGGTAAATAGAATTTATTTTGTTAATTCTTTTATCTGTCATTTCAGTTTCCTCTTTGTCTCTATTCATTCTTTGCTTTGGTGACCTTCAATCTCATAGAAAAAGTTGATAACATTTCTTCTTAGCTTCCTAGACTACCCTTAGATTCACCTTTCATTTCACACTCTACTACTACAAAGTCTACGGCTTTCCTCTTACCTCTTGACCCAGAGTCCAAGAAGAGATGCAAATAGAAAGGCGCCACATGCATATACACATATATATATAAGAACTCCAGATGGCCGGCTTTCAAACTTTTATGTAGCTTTCAGTGAAAAATATATTTAATCACATAGACATGTGAATGAAATAAAACAGTGCTATATGTGATGATGCATTTTGATTTTCTTGTTGTTTTGTTTTTGATACTGGGAATTGAACTCAGGGATGCTTAACCACTGAGCCACATCCCCAGCCCTTTTTACTTTTTATTTTGAGATGGGGTCTCACTAAGTTGCTTAGGGCCTCGCCACTTTGCTGAGGCTGGCCTTGAATTTGTGATCCTCCTGCCTCAGCCTTCCAGGTTACTGGGTTTACAGGTATGCACCATTCATTGAGTCTAGCTCATTTTGATATTTTTTTAAGTCAGTAGGATCAAGGGTTTTTTAAAAAACAGGAGGAATTTGTATAAAACCTGGAGTTTAAAAAGTCCAGTGTGTTTGGGGGCAGTGTAGAGGGAAAAAAAATTGATAATTGTTGAGGTTGGCTGATGGTAATTTTTCTCTACTTTTGGGTGAGCTTAAAATTTTTTTGTTAAAAAGCTAAAAACATGCTGGGCGCGGTGGCACATGCCTGTAATCCCCGCAGCTTGGGAGGATGAAGCAGGACAATTCTGAGTTCAAAGCCAGCCTCAGCAACAGTGAGGCACTAAGCAACTCAGTGAGACCTGTTTCTAAATAAAATAAAAAGAAAGGGCTGGGGATGTGACTCAGTGGTTAAGCACCGAGTTCAATTGCTGGTAACAAAAGCTAAAAACACAAGAATACCACTATCTTCGGTTTATTTCCTTTCAACATTTGAGAAACTTTGTTCTTCCCTCCAACAGAGAGTTTATCCTGGTACTTCAAACTCCTTTATGAATATTTCCAAGACATTCCTCTTTTGTAATAACTCTTAATTTGTCTCTATTGACTTTTCCAGCTATAATCCCAGCTCTCCTTCTCACTGGGAAATTATTGTGAGCACCCAAGTAACACTCTTGCTTTCATTCCTTCCCAGCTGTTCCTTTAGAAATCAGTCATCCCCCACTGCTTCACTAGTGATACTGCTATGTAACACCACCCAATTTTGTATGTAATACAAAAATAAGACTTAAGAAGTGCGATATAATGTGTTTATCTCCAGTTCATTATACTGAATAATCTAGACTTCTTTTTGCCCCAGGTATTTTTGACCTATTTGAGGTTTATAGTCAGGGCCCCATATCATTATCTAGTTGTTGTTTCCAATTGTTATAGACTTTTATAAAACTGACAGTGGTTCACATGTCCTGAAAGATAATCTAATTAGTGCCAACATACTCCATTGTCAAATTGGCATTTTTAAACTCCTGTCAGCAGTTCTTCTATTTTGAGAATCCACAACTGCACTATGTTGTATACCATATCATATCATATGGCTCCTTACCCGATGGCTTCTATCCCTACCATAATGGACCCGACCCTCTCTGGTGTCCAGTGTAGCTTCTTATTCATCTGTTCACTGCTCTTCTTTCCATAATGCTTTTACCCCCAATTCTGTTCTGTTACTCTTGCTGATTCCCGTACCCAGAATGACCCCCTGCTTTGTTTCTCCAGCTCTACTCAGTCCCTACTGGTATCTGTCCAATTCCACCAAATCTGGTCTGTCCTGCCACACTGAGTCATTATAGCTCTCATGACAGGACTCTTCTGTCCTATTGTGTTTATAGTCCTTCACATGTCCCTCTTCCATCATTGTTTTCAGATAGCTTTGTATAAATATATTTTGCCTTCCTGAATAGACTTTAAGCTCTTTGAGTGCAGGAACCATTCTCAAAGAATGACTCTGAATATAAATATATGATAAGCCATTAAATGCTGATTGATTTGTTTTTTAATGTACAACATACATCTTTTGACATTGTGGATTCTTAAGATTTGTTAAGAGGGATTAGGAGGTTCAACATGTAAAACTATCCTTTTGAGATCTTTCATATTGGAAATTGCTTAGAAATATTTAATAGACTAAATCCTCCTAGATCTAACAGGAGGCAGAGTGAAAATGAGGTCAGTAATGTTAGTACTTACTAGCAGCTACTATATGGTGTTAAGTGTTTTCAGACATACCGTGTAGCCCATGAGATCTCACTTTATACACAAGTAATATAGTCTCTTTACAAAGGTCTCCTCCAGAGCATGCAAATGGCAGAGCCCAGGTTCTGGGCTCTAAAACCTTTAACCACTGTATGGCTCTACAAATAGATTAGAAGATCCTTTGCATTGTCAAACCAAGTGTGTCTTCTTGTAAATCAACTTCTAGTTTTTGTGTTTTAATATATATTGTGCCACTTCCATCAGCATTCCTTCAAAGCTCTGGGCCTTGGAACAAATTGTAGATATTTCTTGGCAGCTTCCAATGTGAGAACAGCCCTGGAAAGCAGATGCTTGCTTGGTTCCTGCCTTGCATCCCACCCCACATTTAGTGATAATGTAGCCCCTTCCTAATGCCAAGAAGCAGTGCTTCCTTTTGGTGTTTGTCCCTATAGTTGATTAGACACAAAGATAAGGGACAAAGCTAGACTGTGATGACCTTGAAGTGCTTCTGTTACTAAATGCTCACTAGTGGACTTTTTAAAAAAGTTATATAGTACTGTGGCATGCTTTCTAAGAACTGAGTAAAGAGAAACCAAGAGGAATGAAAGAAAAGTGAAAATGAGCCAGATAAAAGAAACATGAAGTCAACATCATGGATATACCCATGTTCAGATCACAATTTCATTTTCCTGTTTGGTGCCCTGCTAATTGATGATTTGGGTATCTGATTATGTTTTCTTCTTGTAAGCTTCCTGTAGATTAGGTTATTTGGGTAAGACTCTGGGACAGTAGTTCTCAAAAGTTGGCATACCTGAGGATCTCCCAGGGAATCAAAAATGCCTTTCTGTGTACTCCCACTCGTAGAAGTTCTGTTGTAGAAAGTTTTGAGTGGGGCGTGGGCCAGTAACCCTATGTCACAGGTTTGCTTTAGGGACACATGACACTCAGTGTTCTAGAGGAATCAGTCAGTGAGGGGAGCTGTATGCTCAGCAACCCCTTTCAGTGCCCCTTTGCAGTGAGCTTCCTGTTTTCCCTGAGGTCAACCCCCTTACAGTCTTAGCCTGAGTGATGGCCACATCCTGTGCTTTCTTCCAGAAACCTATTTTAGAAACTTGGAAGAGAAATTGACCCAGAACAAACTCATCTTAAAGGACGAGTTGAGAACTTTGCTTCATTTGTGTCAGACCCGGGATGATGTGGAGCTGGCTAAAAATGTCATGTACAGGTGAGGCATTTCTTTAGAATTCCTCCAGCCTTCCTTTCTTATTATTCTGTTCCTTTCCCAGAGCAACTTCACCCACCTCTAAGATTTCAGCTATCACCTCTACATTGATTCTTTCCAAATCTTGTCCAAATGCCTTGCTTTAAACCCCAGACACTGACATTTATTCACTGAATGAACACTTACTGGGTTTGCACTACATGCCAGGGGCTGAGGACAGGCTACAGTAATTCATGGACAAAGAAATCATCAATCTAATCACTGATTCCACTTCCCTACCCTCTTAACATACACAAACTTATTTCTCTTCCTGTGTCTTCTATCTAATTGACCTGTCATACAGGACAAATATTTTGGAGCATTTTTCCCTTAGTCTGATTTCCCTCATTTCCCGGATGGAATAAGAAATCCCAGTGCTTGCTCACTCCCTAGTACTGATATCAGTGCAGGCTTCAGTGTTTCTTTCTTTGATCAGTTCAGTGGACTCCTAGCTGTTCTGCTTCCTCCTTAGACCTGTTTGACCTTTCTGATTTATTAGTAGAGCTTCCCATGTTAGAAGGTGCTGGAGGGTCCAAGAAGGCTTCACTTGAATTTCTGCTACCTCCATGTGGCCACATGTGCTCTCCTGAAATGCCTCACCAATCTTTAATGTAATTTGAGTGGCACTGGCTCACAAAGTCAAAGTGAGGGGAAATGGATCCCCCCTCTGGATGGATGGAGCAGCATGCACATACAGGGAGGGAAGAAACTGATGACCACCATCTATTAATCTAAGAAGCTACTGGGAGTATTTTTATACAGATTTTTTTTCTATACAAAAAGTTACGCTTTTGGTAAGTTTTATTTTATATAGTTATAATTATTATTATATATGTAATGATATTTTGTTTTCTAAATAATATTATAGCATAATTTTCCTTTATTAACATATATTCAGAAAGCATCTTATCTATCTATATATTTATTTATTTATTTATTTATTTTTGGTGGTGGTACTAGGGATTGAACCCAGGGGTGCTTTGCCATTGAGTACATTCTCAGCTGCTGCCACCACCCCTACCTTTTTGTGAAGACTGGATCTTTCTTGCTAGGTTGCTAAGGCTGGCCTTGAACTTGGAATCCTCCTGCCTCACCCTCCCAAATTGCTGGGATTGTGGTTGTGTGCCATATTGCCCAGCACCCAGGAAACCTTACACCTTTTGATGACAATATAATACTCCATTATAAATTAACTACCTTAAATAACTATGTCCCCTCTATATGTTGGACATATAAATTGTTTCTAGTTTTTCACCAGTATACATAAAGCCCTTAGGAGCAATTCTGCATAAAACTAATTCTTTGTTTCTTTTTTGGGGTGAGGGAGATCAGAGGGTGTATTAGGCAGCTTTCCATCACTATAATAGAACACTGGAGACAGGTTACTTATGAAAAAAGTGTTTTATTTAGCTCATGGCACTGGCATTACCTCATTTCTCTTGATGGTGCCATGTAGTTGGTGGCAGCAGTGGGAGAATATGAGAACCATGTGATCACATCTGCATGTGGGAAGCCAGAGAATAGGTGGAGCCACTCTTGGCCTTTTGTAACAACTGTCTCTCAAGAACTACCAACAGGTCAAAAACCACCTTAATTCCTTGCAGCATTCTCAGTTGACTTAAGGACCTTCCATTAGGCCCCCACGTCTAAAATAATACTTATACCTCATTGTTGTCGCCCTGAGAGCAAGCTTCCACCACACAGACCCCTGGGGAACAAACCAAATCGAAACCACAGCAGACAGTAGGGACTTGTTAAAATTTGTCAATATAAAATGTCAATGTTTTTACGAAAGGATTAGGCTGATTTACAGTTGCATACTCAAATTTCATGGTGTTTAATGATTGGGGACCTTCTGGCAATTTCCCCTCTCACTCCTCCTTTTACTACCTAAAGCCAACAGATGTTCGTAAGAGTAGCAAAATGGGTTAAAAATTCTGAACTCTCTTTCCACTCTTATTTTTATCATAAACATTCAAAGTATGACTCTCAATTCTTTATTGATGCAAATAGTTCTACCCAGTTGGCCTTTCCCTCTGTAGATAGCTGGACAAGTGGGAAGATGGGAAAGGGGGTCATGAGCTGAAACAGAAATAAATTTTATGTTTTTTATCTTTTAATAAAGCCACAAATGGGGAGTAACTTAATCCCCTTATAGTCTTGACCAAATGCTGAAATTTGGTTTGTGGAGGGATATTACATCCTCTTACTTGAATATTTCTTGTCAAGTGGCAGTTCATTATCTCAGTGACTTTCTAGCACTTTTATTGTCTTGAATTTCATTTTGAATGTAAATGTCAACTAGGGAAAACATTTGTTTTTGCTTTCTGTTGTTTTTAATCTGGCACAAGTTTCATATGAGACTGTACTGAAGTACAGATTTTAGAGGTGTTTCTCAGCATGCCGTGCGTTGTATAAGAGCTAACATACTAAGGACTTCCTGTGTCCTATAAGCAAGTCTTATCTCATTTAATCTTCACAGAATATTTTGAGTTGAGTTCTCTTCTCTCCATTTTATAGATGAGGAAACTGAGGCACTGAAGGGTTTTGTTAATTTGCTCATGGTTACATAATTTGTAAGTAGAAGAGCTGGAATTTGAACCAGCATTTTGGAATTGGAGTCTAAATTCCTTAACCAGTACTTGCTCTTGTTTTTTCATAACTTAATTCAAAAGAGTTATAATGAAGCAGTGAATAATTTATAACTTCTGAAGTTGGGTTATAAAGTGTATCTTCAAAAGTACATAGTCCCTGGGCAGTACATAAGTTTAGAATAGACCAGCCATAATGCCTCTCCTACTTGCCTCAGCTATTTCAGCAAAGGGTAAAAAATATTCTCTTTTGTAAAGTCAGAGCTTTTCTCCATATTTTAAAATCATTCACGTCATGAAAATCGTTGACATGTTCACCAGATTATCCTCACAGTGTCTACAGGAAGGGTGGGTTATTGTAAGTAACTTGTACTATTGATTCACAGTTTTGCAGTTTCAGACTGGCCACCTATAGAACTCTCAAGCTACATAAAATACATTGCTGTCCTTGAAATTCACCTTTTCCCAAGACTTACAAATTATATAAGTGCATTTAATTTATACTAGGTGGTCATGGTTCACATATGCCTACTTTTTTTGTGAGCTTATAAAAGCAGAGATCGCCATAAATTGTGAAATGTGTCAGTTGTCTGCTGTCCTGTATGGGCATGAAGCCAGCTTGGAGGAGCCCAGACCATCAACCCTGCTCCTTACCTTTCTTTTCTTGTAGGTGGGGCCAGTTCTGAGGAGACAGAACCCTGCTGTTTCCTAACTTAGCCTTATTCTCAGATCAATTCCATTGATGCTTAATTTAGAGAATGATCGCAATGTACATTTTCTCCTCTTGCTTTTATTGCACAGTGTTTGTTGGCCTCCAATAGAGTCTGTTTAAAATGCCTGACATATTTCTGCACTCCAGGATTCTCTGATTTTGTTCAAATCTCCACTTTTCTCTTTCCAGATTGGAGTATCTCATTCCTTATTGTGTCCTTAGCACCTAGCAGAGTGCATACCATGCTGTTATCTGTCCTTTTTACTGTGTCCCACCTTTTGACTTATTGAATCATTTTGATTACCAGGTACCATACAGAGAACAGAAATGTCACTTTGGGGGAATATAAGTTTGGACCTGTTTTCATGAGGCTGTGTTATGAGTTGGATCTTGAGGAGTCTGCAGTGGAGCTCATCAAAGACCAGGTTATTTTTTCCTGATTAATTTGCCTGCCAAAATGATTTCCTCAAGGGGTATATTTTGTCATTATCAGAAAAGACATCTTTTCAATACACATTATTCCTGGGTTAGATTTTCAGACAAAGGCCACTACACTGAATGAATAATTCAATTCTCTGCATATTAAAAGTTTCCTTGGGGTTGGTTTATACCAAGTAGTATAAGTCTCTATGCCTTTGCAGTGGTATGTGCCACATTTTGAGAATATGCTGACCTCTTTTTTTTCAGGAACTTTCAGGGAAGGATGGCTTAAGACAAGGTGGCATTATATGATCCCTTTCTTATCTTTTACCTGTGATCTTTTTTTGTTTTTATTTCTGATGGAAGACTACATTTGTAAAGTTCTTGTCCACTTGGGGTTTTTTTTTTTTTTTTTTTGGTACTGAGAATTGAACCCAGAGATCCCTTTACCACTACGTCCCCAACCCTTTTTAATGTTATTTTGAGGCAAGGTCTCTCTAAGTTGCTTTGGGCCTCGCTGAGTTGCTGAGGCTGGTCTTGAACTTGGCGATCCTCCTGCCTGAGCCTCCCAAGTTGCTGGGATTACAGGTGTGCCCCTCTGGGCCCTATTCTTGTCCCATTTCAAAATGTTTTCACATATTATGATTTTCTTTTCCTAAAAATAAAAATAATAGTTATTTTTGCAATTATTTAATATTTGCTGCATCCTCAACATTGTATTTTTGCACTTTACACATTTCATTTCATTGTTTTCCACAGTAAATCTGGTAAGATGATGAGGAGACTGAGGCTTGGAGACATTATAAATTCATCCTTGGTCAGAAATATTTGTTGAATTTGGGGGCTGGGACTGGCCACTGTGTACATTTTAGTATATTTAGTAACCTCTATAACAAATTACTTTGTCCTTTTGCCTCTTTCTCTTTTTCATATAAAGTGTTCTGTATGTGGTGGAACTCTTACCCCTAGGCTTGTCCTGCCTTAAGGACACCTGTATGTTGGACAGATGATAAAGCAGACAAAGGTAGTTTCAGAACATTACCAATAGTTTGATCTTATTTTTTTTCCTTAAAAGAAGAAAAAATATATATACAAATATATATTTTACTATGTGGCTGTTGAAACTCAGGAAACTATACTGTATATCTTTGATATTAGAATTATTAAAAATTCTCACTTCATTTCATATAATTTTGTATTGTTTGACTTTTTAAATAAGCATGTTTTATTGTTGTAATCACTGGAAGACAAGTGTTTCACTATAGTAAAGTTGTGAATATGATGGTGAAAAAGAAGAAGGTTTTTTTAAAATCATTTATGAAAAATTCCTATGTAAGTAAGTTTTTTCGAGTAGAATGAACAGAATTAAGAATTAGTGAGGGCTGGGGTTGTGGCTCAGTGGTCAAGTGCTTGCCTAGCATGTGTGAGGCACTGGGATCAATTCTCAGCACCACATAAAAATAAATAAAGGTCCATCAACAACTAATAAAATATTAAATAAAAAAGAATAAGTGCATAAGACCTAATTTTCCACTGAGCTGTCTTCTCAGAAGTCTTCCCTCTCTGCTTTTCACACCTCTCCTGTCTCTAACCTTTATTGATGCCTGAAATTATAGTTTTCTTCTTCGTTTGTATTCACTTGTTCATTTTCTCCTCCACCAGAATTGAGCTTTAGTAAATTATAAACCCAAGTAGAGTTTAGAACAGGGTGTGCATATTATTTAGCATTTGTCTTTTCTCAGCATCTAGAACAGGGTAGGTTCTCAAAAAAGAACAAACTTGAGCAATGCGTTTAATGACATAATTTGAATATCACCTGTCACATCATCATGGCATTCATTTGGGGAAAATGTCAGGGACGTATTGGTTCAAGGATAATGCACAGTTTCAGTCAGAAGGAATAGATCTATATTGTATAACATGATTACAATAGTTAATGACAGTATATTATAGTCTTACAAATTGCAAAGAGAATAGATTTTAAGTGTTCTCACCACAGAAAATTTTAAGTATGTGAAGCAAGGCACATGTTATTTAGCTTGACTTGGCCGTTCCACAATGTATACATATTTCAAAGCCACATGTCCACAGGAATATATGCAAAAATATATGCAATTTTAGTCAATTACAATAAACAGATACAAGATGAAAAAGTGTTGAGAAATAAATGTCGAGAACCACTAGTTTAGTGAATTGTTTTCAAAAAGTTATCCATTTGTGAACTGAGGACCATGGCTGTGTGAGACCCTTCTGTCTTACTTCCCAAGTATATTCATAGCTGTTGTATTGTATTAATAGTTGGTACCTAGGTTCCAAGGCCACCCTATGGGGTTAACTGGTTTGTTTCTTCAGAGCCACGTTTCATACAGATGTTCTTCACTGTATTTATGAAACCCAGAGAGCTCTTGCCTCTTGTTCAGTGTGCATATTCCCAAAGGCAACACAGTGGGCAGCAGCTTAAACTTTTTTCAAAAAATAAATATTTGGTATTTCAGATTATTAGAGACCTCAGGAGGCCAGATGCAGCAAGAATAAGACTTGGATAGAGAAGATACAGTATAAATGCCTCCTTAATAGTTTTAACTTTTTACCAAACTGTATTGTTTTTCTTCATTAGCATTTACATGGTTTCTTCTCAGACTCCACATCATTCAATATTTTGATGGATATGTTATTTATCAAAGGCAAATATAAAAGTAAGTACTACCACCTGTTGTTGAAAAATTCTGCTGTCTTTGGTAATGTAGCAATTGGGGGGGGAAATGGACCATGCAAAAACAACCCTTATGAGGGGCTAAATTATGGAGACCTCATTATTTAAATTTGAAAACATTGCATTGCGTGTTATTCCTTCAATGAAACATTTCAGATTTTGCTGATGCTAAAATTGTGGCAGCTTTTAAAATTTTAGTTCTTCCTACTTGACCTGATAATTTAATTTGACATTTAGCTAATTGCTGTATGACTTTAGAACAGCTTTTATTCTACTGAATTCAGTAGATGGTGCTGAACAAGTTAGAGCTTTGAGCACCACCAGTAGATGGATTTAACACTGCTGGCCACTCCTCACTTTTGGCAGATGCCTTGGAAGTGTTGATAGAGATGAAAAACCAAGATGTGAAGTTCACCAAAGACACCTATGTCCTTGCGTTTGCAATTTGCTACAAACTGGTAAGACTATTTCCTTTTAAGTTTCAGGGCATTGTGGGTAGTGTTTGAAAGGGGGTTTATTTTTATTCTCTACAAATAAAGTTCAGTTTCTCTGAAGTCTGTTTTCCATCTGGTGGGAATATTTCAATTTTAAATGTATTCATTTTTAGAAAACTCAAGTTAGTCTTGTCTGACAGTTTGATCATAGGAAAAGCAATTATCTTTTACTCTTCTCTGAAGATTGTGTAGATAGTGAGAACAAGAGACTGTGTCAGGGTCAAGCTCTACTCTAGAGTTGTCTCATATGCTGGACTCTACTAGATCTGTTTTTCCTGTTGCCATTTTCTCTGAAATCAGAGCATCCTTCTGTGTCAAACTCCAGAACTACCTTGCTCTCATCTGTGAAGTTTTTGTGATCGCCAGTACTAAAGCGACATCTCCTCCAAACATCCCCTAATTGTGCTCTATTTATATCACATACTTGTACTTAACTTTGCCCAGATTTCTTCCTCCTCCTACAGCAGGAGATCCCTGAGGCTTCTTTGTATCCCAGCATCTGACATAGTACCTAATACCTGACAGGGCTTTAATAAATGTTTATGGCATTCAAAAGGCTTTCTAAGGACAGGAGCCCTGGCTTACAAGTCCTTATGTCATTACTGTACCGGGATTGTTTCTTATACATAAAAACTATTCTTTCAGTATTTGTTCAGTGATTGATAACTGAAATAGTGAAATGACCAAGCCTCAGTACATTACTTTAGTCATTCATGCCATTTAATCTTTGGATATTTGGATAACAGAATCATATACTGAAAACAAAAGAACACCAAGCAAGGCTGAAGAACATGGGCCTTTGAAAAGCTCCCTAATATAGCAGTACCAGCTTTCCAAAACAGAGAGGCAGGTGGGTTAACAGTGGAAATGAGACCAAATGGGAAATTGAGAAACTTGGAGTCTAGTCTCAGTTTTGTATCAACTGACTTGTCTTTGAACTGAGCATGCATGTACCTCACTTATAAAATGAGAGCAGGTTGGATTCAGCAGTCAGCAAGCTTTTTCTGTAAAAGGCCAAATAGTAAGTATTTGAGGCTTTGAGGAACATACAGTTTCTGCCACATATAATTTCTGTCACATATTCTTTGTTTTTTATTTTTATAAGCCTTTAACAACATAAAGACCATTCTTTGCTGTAGATTGGATATAGCCCAAGGGCTATCATTTGCTGACACCTGGGTTAGATCACATTCTTCCCAACCACACCATCCTATGATCCTTCTGGAGCAGAAGGCCAACAAAACACAACACTGGAGCATCAGTTAGTCAATTTTCTGGCCAATTTAAAGACACTTTCCTGTGTGTATGCTGAGGTAGAATTCAATTCTTATGCATAAGAAGAGCAAGAAGACTTTTCTCCTGCATTGTGTCCAAGAATAACTTGTTTCACTTAGTAGAGACAAGTTGGAAAACTGAGCTGGTCAGGCAGTGCAGATTCCAGGTCAGTTCTGAGAACTGCCCTCTCATCAAATGCAGAGTTGTTTGAGGATTGGAAGGTAAGTCATGACATGACATAGGACACACGCACAGCTGGTGCTATTCTCGAAAGCTTCATCTACCTGCAGTGTGACACGGGGTGGAAAGGGATTTGGTTCACCATTGTTGTCTTGCTGGTTTGTGTGTCACTCACATTCTTGAATTTTTTTAAGGTTTCTGTTTTGAGGAGATTCTTTTATAATTTATCTTCATATTAGTGTTGATGTTTTTAAATATTTAAGCTTATATAGATATTTTCAGATTGGAAATCCTCCCAGAAAAGTTTCCTAGTGTTACTGAGCATTATTATACTATTTAGTAGAGTAGCAGGCTGACTGTACTTTTCTACTACAGCATCTTTGTCTGGAAACTAGCTTACCCAGATACAAAGAGACCTGGATGCCCCAAGTCAGAAGTTGACAGCTTGAAAAGTAAAGTTAAGCTGGATTTGAGTGGCGAACATGTAGATAACCTGTTCTGTTTGCAAAGACCATTATTTGCTGTATGAGGAGCTTAGCTTTTTAATTGACTTGAGATAGGCTCTGGGAAGTACTTACAAAAGAATATCTGAAATGCTAAGCACATTAATTAGTTTTAAAGGTAAAAGTTCATGACATTTATTAAGCAATCCTGTCTCCTCACAGAATAGCCCAGAGTCTTTTAAAATCTGTACTACATTAAGAGAAGAAGCCCTAATCAAAGGAGACGTTCTTTCCAGGAGAGCCTCCTGCTTTGCAGTGGCGTTAGCTCTGAACCAGGTAAGATTTGGGGTGCACATAAGTAAATTGGGAGTGGGCAGGACTTCCCTACTTTCATTTATTTTTTATTTTAATTAATTTTTTACCCTTCTGACTGAAGTAAAGAAAAAGTTCCTGTAAAGAAAACAATGCCTTTGTTGCCATAGCAGTCTACATCTATGCCTGTATGTTTTTATTTATAGTTGAGGACCTAACATGCATTTCTATTTAGAATGTGTTGGCCAAGATCCTGTGGGGAACCAGAGAGGAATGCCAGACTCTAGAGAGAATTTTCTTAGTTAATTAAAATGAAGATTACAAATGGTCAGTTTATTATGTAATGCTCTCAGAGAGCAGTTTAAATTAATGCTCTCCAAAGCTGAATTCACCTTAGATAAATGAGGACTCCTGCCACAGCCCATTGCTAGAATGGGATTTCATAGTTAGACCCAATTACTATTATTAGGTTGAGGCTTAACATCCATTCTCAACCCCCCATAACCCCCCATCAGATAAATGAATGCATCTGAAACCCAGAGAGGACACCTCCCCGAGTCATACCTCAGAGTCAATGAAGGACAAAGAGCTGGAACCTTGGAAAATCCACTCCTTTTTTTTAGGAGAAAACCATTTTTAATTGAAAAATAAAGCAACACATCTCAAATAAGACTCTGAACAACATAAACTGTAATTTGTTTAAAGAAAAGGCTTTCCTAAGTGGTATTGTGAAATTTGGGTATCAGTATTAATACAGTTATCCTGACAAATTATTTAAAATAAGAACCTTTTCCCATGAACTTAATTTCCATAAATTAAAGTGTACAGGTTTTATCGCTATTTCCAACCCAGTGATAAAAGAAGGGGCAATTTTAAACAATTACTTTTATACATGAGCTCCCAGAGAAAAGCAAATCCCAAAGTCAATATTTTCCTTATGAAAAAGCTTATTTGTAAAACACATGAGACTATTAATATTTAACTCAGTCACAAAACTTCAGAATAAAATTTCATCAAGATGACCTCTACAACAATTTTCCTTTAAAGAAGTCTGCAAATTTCAGAATGATTTAAGATGACATACTGGGCATGTTAAACTTTGAAAGAAACTGCTACAGTTATTGCTTTAAACTGGAAAAAAAAATGTAGTCGAAAGTATCTTTTTAGAAAGAACTCGCCCTGCTGTTCTTAAAATTACATTCATGTTAACTGCAGAAAAAATGTTAAAGCATACAGTAAACATTACTCTTAGAATAACAGAACAAAGGCATTAAGATGTATGGCTTTTTGTGTGATTGTTATTACTGTCTATAAATAAAGTCATTGCTGTTTGACTAAAAAAGGTTTTTACAAAACTTCACTTCCAAAATTAAAATTTTTATTAAACCAAGTTTATAAAAATGTTCACTGTAGAAAAGTCACCAAGGGTTTTAAGAAAACCAGAATACACCTTTTTATACAATATATGTATGTATTAGCAGCAAACTACTTCTGAGATTTTGATCTTTTGGTAATTTTAAAGAAAGCATAAACATTGTATATTAGGAATGTTGGCGAATTCACTTTATCCTTTTATTCTGTGATTTGGCCCTTCTACAAAATACTTTATGATTCTCACTAAGAACAAACTTAGTTTTGAATATAAAGTAGCAAAACCGTGGCTGGTAAAATCTATTGACTACATCATAGTCACGCATTATTTTTGAGAATAACAAATGAGCACATATAAACAGGTAATTGTGTGTATACTCAATTTTTAAGTTGTAATAGCAACCAACTTTATGTTATTTAGCATTTGACTGTTACTTTTTTAAGAATTTGGTGATATACAAAATTTTAATCAAATCAGATACTTCAATCCTATATGGTGTGTTCATTTTTAAATCCTTAATAAAAAAATCTGTATAACCTGACAAACTGCATGCAAAGATATAAATGTATGTATGTGTATATATATATATATTATGTAATACATACAAAAGTATATGTACATGTATATCTTTAGCTTTGAATTTTTTTAATATATTTTTTTTAGTTGTAGATGTGCACAATACCCTTATTTTATTTGTAGAATAAATTTATTTTTTATGTGGTGCTGGGGAATGAACCCACTGCCTCATGCATGCTAGGCAAGCACTCTACCACCGAGTCATAACCCCCGCCCAGCTTTGAATTTCTTTAAATTGAAAGTTTCAAGTAAGTTTCATCCTAGCTAATGAGAAACACTGGTGGAGTAGCCACTCTTAAAGAGCCCTGCCTATTCCAAGGCCTTAAAAATACAAAATATTTTGTATGTTTACTATGTAGTTAAAGATATTTTATGGCAGAGAAATACTACCCAAACCAGGTTATTTACTCAGCTGGTACAATATGGCAGAGAACTCTTGTTTACTTCTAATTAGAAATCAGAATATCTGGGTGCTCCATTTCCATATGGTGCTGGAAACAAATCACTGAAGGACAAAGACTTGTCCTTCACTCAATAGGCATCTACTGGTTCCCTCTTTGTCCATGGGAATTGTTTAAGGCACATGATTTCATTTCTTTTTTAGGTCTTTTTCCCCTTTATGTCTGTGTAAGTTACATTGTTTAGAGTACAGATGTCATGTCATATTTTTGAATCTCTCACTTTCATATAGTGCCTTTCTTGGTTGTGTTTAATGCTTTTGCCCTGAATTCAACTTTGTACAACATTAATATCTCTACCCTTGTTTGAATTTCTCTTTATTTTGACTAGGTTTACATATGCCTGATATTTACACGTTTTCCCATTCTGTGATTTCCACTCTTTCTGAATTGTTTTGTTTTAGGTGTAATCTCTTGTACATTGCATAAATTTCAATTTTATAATGTTTGCAGGTCTTTCCTAACCCGCTTATATTTATATGACATATAGATGATCTTAGGTCTTACTTTATTTGATGCTTTAATTTTTTTAACTTAAAATATCTCATATGGTTGTTTCTGTGTTTTTTGTATTTTTGCTCTAGTGATTACTTTAAAGCTATAACTTTATTGAATTTTCTTAATTCTCTAGTTCCTTTGATAATACCTATTAATTCCCCACTATAAGTGATGGTGAAATTAGCATATTTTCTTTTTCTCCTCTTATTTTCGTCCTTCACTACCATCTAATTTTAGTTGATACATTATCTTTCATAGTGTTTACTTTTCTCTTAAATATTTATCAGCTTTAAATTATATTTTTGACCCACAGGTAATAAAAAGAAGAAAATGGCATACCTTACTTCTTAATCTTCATTTTCCCTTTTCTTGTTTTTGTTGGTATTGCCATTGCCCTGTTGTCCTGGTGTATGATATTTGCTGTCTGTTCTGTAACCATATTCCCCATGTTTGTCTTGGCCCTCTATATGTAGTTAAATAAGTTCCTTGCTAGTTGCTTTGCTACTATTCTTCCAGTCTTCTTTTTGTTGGCTCAAGTGTTTTCTTCTATATTTTCAGAGGAGGAATATTCTCTTGAGCTCTTTCCTTAAAATTATTTTATTTGCCTTTTGTTTTTGGCCAGGTTTAAATTTTTGAGATGACACTTGCTTTTTCTTGAGATTATTTTAGGCATTGCTCTTTTGTCTTCTGGTTTGGAATATTGCCATGGAGAAATCTGAGGTCTGCCTGATTTTCTTCCATTTAGGATTGAGGGGATCTTGTTCATTTTCTCATTTGTGTCCTTGATATCCTTGGGAATATTTTTGTATTGGAATTTCCTCATCTACCAGTTATTTTCTTATCTTTGTTTTACTGTGTTCCTTTCTTTAAGGAAAACACAGTGTGGGCTGGGGTTGTGGCTCAGTGGTGGAGCGCTTGCCTCACATAAACAAAATAAAGGTATTGTGTCCATCTACAACTAAAAACGTTTTTAAAAAATGTCTCTGTGGAGTTCATGTGCTGCATCTTTTTTGATTATTCATCACTGAAAAATACAAATTTCTCTTAGAACAGCCATTTGCAGGAAGTTCATTTAAGAGAGAGCAAAGAAACAGGCACCTGAACCCTATTCTAGACTAGCAGGCTTTTTGTTTAGGCAAAATAATTAATAACATGTATGTTATATAACATGTAAAGTTCTGCCTATAAGTATGTATAGGTTTACTTCTCCCTGGCCAATGAAAATAGGCATTGTGGTGGCGTTCAGTGACAGTCTCTTTTGTGCTGCTGCCATAGTCACACACTGCTTCCTGCAAACATGGCTTATCTGTGGAAATCCTTGACTTGGCTCACCTGCCACTACAAGGACCCAGAAAGTTTCCCTCATTAGTTTAGAACTGTGTTGACTTTACTGTAAACATGATTTTAGGTTATGCACTTCAGGTTGGCCTTGTGAGATCCTTTCAAAACCTTCCCAGGCTCCCTCTCCAGGGTTCTCGAAGTGTTTCCACCTCTTCTCTGGCTTGAAGTTTTTATGTCAGAGATAGGATTTGTGTTTGTGTTTCTCATTCTTGTTTTACTTAAAAGCTAATTCCAGTGGGACAAGAGAAAATTCTAACCTAATGCTGCTATCTTAAAAAATTTGACTTAGGCAGGTTGTTAAAGCATAGAATTATATGCTATTGGATGACACAGTTTATGCAGTATTTATTTTTGATTACTGAATACTCTGGGGCTTTGTGAATAGTCATATTCTGCCTTCCATTAATGATCTTTGTGATAGAGTAATAACTCATGATTTGGGGTAATACTTACTTTGTTTGTTTGTTTGTTTGTTTTCCTTCAGAACCAGGTAGCAAAAGCTGCATCCATTTTTTCTCAAATCATGAATCCAGAGAACATAACTTGCACAAATTTAAATGTAAGTGACTTCTTTATGGTTAAAGATAAGACTTGAAATATAGTAAAATGTTTGCATTTTCAGTCTGTGTACAACAACTTGATCTCCTAAGGTCTTCATTCAGTTCAAAAGAGCTCTTTTTTTGTTTTATTGAGCTCTTCTGTGTGTAAGTTACAGAATCACCCCATGAGAGGAGTCAACAGCAGTTGCTTCCAGGAGTTTATAAATATGTGGGAAGGTTAGATATACTCAAATGTAAGACAGGGCTAAATGCTGAAGGCAGAAGGCATAGCTAGGACTCCTATAGATGCGGAAAGAGGAAGGGAATGGAGACAAAATCACCAGTCTCTTTACTGGACCTTAAGAGGAACCTGCATGCTAATTGCATTCCAGCTGTGGCAGCTAACTCATATGTCTTTGTGATTAATGAGCTCATTACCTATGGTGCATTAGCTATGTCTGATGCATGGTAAGCATTCAGTAGATATCAACTTTTTTCATTCTTATTATATTGCCAGTCTGCCAAGGTCCATTGGCTCCATTGACTTATCTGGACTACTGTGTCACTTGTTTGGAGTCTTGTTGCTTGGGTCAGCAAGAGCTGTACTCATTCCACCAAGACATGTATGACCTTAACCCCTAAAACCAAAACAAACACAAAACATTCCTCCCAAAAGCATATTCTGTCACCGCTCCCAGTTTTTGAACAGTGAGTCACCTAAACCTTCCTGTTCCAATAAAAAATTTTAGAAGACCATATTATCATTAAAGGCACTGTAGTCTCCATGCAGCCAGCTCCTTTCAAGGCCCTGCTTATGTGCTGAGAGCATTTGTGTTGTGAGGAGTTGGACAAGAAAAGTCCCCAGCTTTCAAGGGCTTCCCATCTCCTGAAACAGTCAAGGGACTGAGAAGAAGAAAATATTTCCATGGAACTGAACCATGTGAAGAGCGGTGTGAGATGAACTAGGGTAACAGATCCCAGATGCATTGGAGTATTCCAAGAAGAGGGAATGAAGGACAAGACAGGGCTAACTGAGGTCTGGGAGAGGAGGTCATGTTGAGCAGTGTTCTGAAGGAAGACAGGTCTGTGTGATTGAAGGGATGGAGGTAGAAGTATGTTCTTTGCTAACAGATTGCTTTTAGTGAGGCTTTTGTTTAAAAGAATACAAACTCTTAATTCTAAGCACCTCTTACCATCTGAATTTTAGGTAAGTTACTTCATCTCTGTAGATCCTGATTTCCTTTGATCTGAAACCGTAATGATACTTGTTCTTTTATTTTGGGCATTGAAAGAAGTAAGTGAATGAGGTAGTTTGCATAGTGCCAGACACTTAATCAATTAATATTTGCCAATACTAGTAGTATTTGTTTCACATAAGGTCAGTTAAATAAAAAGGAAAAAATTTCAGAATGGGAATTAGACAAAATTCCCAAGCTTCTCAGAAAAAAAATAGTAACACTTAACAGTAATAATGATTTTCATTTCTATACTTTAGTGGTTATTGTCAAAAGTCACCCCCACTCCATTGCCCATTGACTTCGGGAGAATGACTAGGTCAACATTTATGGTCAATTTCAGAGAATAAGGTTAGGCCAGAAGTCTAAGATAAGGATACTGGAGTCTACACTTAACTTTTCAAAATGATTTCTCATGAGGGAAAGATGGAGCCAATGACAACAGAGAATCTGAGAAGGAGATGGTCTTAGAAGAGAAGAGACTTCTAGGAAAATGCCCACAAAGTATTTTGCATAGGGCATAAGCCGGGAGGGGAAGAGTGTGAAAGCCATCAGCTCAGTCAGTCTGCAGACACCTGGTGATGGGTCTGCTGTGAACTGACATATGCCACAAGAAAGGGATGTAAGAGACTCACAAATGAGTTTATAAGGCGTTCATGGTGAGGCAGAGGAAGCATCAGAAAAGTCAGGGAACAATAACAGCTGTGTAGAGTTCCAGCAGGGCTCAGCACCCCACCTGGAATAGCAGATCCCCACTGTCCAAAGAGAAGCTTTGGGGGCATCAAGCTGAAAATTCAGAGGCTAAGGCAGGTCTGGGAGGCTGAGGCTGTTTGGCAAAGCTCCAGAGTCCCAAAGGTCCTGTCATTTGAGCCACCAGAAGACTAGGAACCCTGGTCTTCTAGCAGATACCATATGTCATTTGTATTCTTCTCCACTTCCTACTGGTTATGGGCAACTCTGGTGTTCAAGTGTGTGACTGATTCTGAGGGGAGTGGCCTGCAGATGTGCTAATTTTATGATGGGACAGGAGTAGAATTGCTGGAATTAACAAGAAACTCTTCCCCTAAAGCCAAAGCCATCCAATAGTTCAGAGCATCAGGAAGGAAAGAAATCCAGTAGAGTGTGGGAGAGGTGCTATAGGTGGATCATTGGTAGTTTTTCCTGGAGTTGAAATGAGGTTAGTAGAGAGAAATCAAAGATAGTGAGATGGGCAGGTTTTAATTTAAGTTTAGCTAAGGTACAGTAGGCACTTTACATTCATTAGCTCATTTTATAGAGGCCTATCAAAACAATATTCCTCCGTAGTATAGGTAGGGAAATGAAGAGTCAAAGGGTAAGTTCAGTTACCCAAGTTCTCACAGCAGATATATGAGTCAGGGTTTTAACTCAGACACCTGACAGTGAGGCCCCAGGTTTCTCCTCTCCAGACCTACAGAGATGAGGAGGGTTGTGCCTCTCTCATGCAGGACTGGAGCTGGCCACTCCTCCTGAGTGGTAATGAACAGAACATAGGATTAGATGTCAAAAAACATAATCCACTGCCAGTGCATTATGTTATGCATTAAGCCCACTTCGCAGATTTAGACTCTTCAGCTCTCTGTCCTTACCTGTCTCTCACAGCTGTTAATCAACTCTAGTAATATCGTTTGTTTGTTTTGTTTTTACTTCTCCACTTCCTACTAGTTGTGGACAACAGTGGTGTCCAAAAAAGATACCAGAGGCTGTCTATGCCCAGTAGGAGGAGAAATGCAGGGCATGGTAGGCAGAGCGTGTGCTCGGTGCCAGGGTAGGAGGATGGGCTCCTTTTCTCTGAACTGGAAGATCAGCTAGTGCATGTAGTGGGAGGGTTATCCTTTAGGCAAGGACCATGTAAGGAACCTTGAATTGATGCTGAATATGAATCATCCTCTTTATGAACTGGGTCACCGACTTAAAGATAGTTTTTTTTTTGTTCAAAAATTATAACCCAGAAATCTCTTCTAAATGTCCAGTCTCAATTTCTCATGTTACAACATAAGCACCGTTTTGAACCTGCACAAGTGATTGAATGTATTAGGAATTAGCATCAAAACATGGCGTGTGCCTATTGATGCAAACTTATGTAGCTAGGTGCGTTTCCAACCATTGAAATACTGGCTCATGCTTGTTTTTGCCTGCTTGTTTCTTTTTTTATTCAGATTATTATCCATATCCAGTCAAATATGTTGGAAACCCTGATAGATATACTAATGAATGCTGCAGAAGGAAATTTATCAATATTTGTGAAAAAACGTGTGTTCTCAGAGGAAGTGGTGAGTGTGCAAGTGCTGCAGAAATCATTTAAAAGTGAAAAAGCACTCTTAAAAATATTCACCTGATTTCTTGATTCTTTAACCCATCTCCTTAAAGAGATGTCAAACATGGCAGCTCCGTCATTCCTGTTGTAAAGCTTTTGTTTGCATACAAAGATTTGTTTTATTCCGACAGAATATGTCTTCTAATAGTCTAGGAAAACATCTTTGTTTATGTTACTCTTTTCTGTGCACAGTTTTCATGAGCTTTGTTTCTTTTACACGTGGATGACAATTTTACACCTTTTTCCTTTCCCCTAAAGCTTCCAATACTTTTCTCCTCTTGTCTTATGCTCAGTTAATGACCTTGCTTCCTGTTTTATGGAGAAAATAGAAATCATCAGAAAAGAATGACTGCCCCATAGACAGCCTCTGGCTCCTTTCTCTATATTCCCATGGTGACTGCACGCATCTCTTAATCCAGCCTTGCATGGTGTACTCTCTGCCCCCTCTCCAGGGTATCAGCCTAGAAATTGTCTTATTCTTTTGAGCATCACAACATCTCCTTTCCCATGGTCATTCCTAATTGCAAACAATAGGGTATAGTATCTTTCATCCTAAAAATTTGTCCTACCATGTAGGTAGGAAGATTCAGCCTCATAAAGTCAGTTCTCCCCAAGTTAACGTGATGAGATAATATGATCCCAATAAAGATTTCACTGTGTTTCTTTCTGTAGTTTAAGTTTAGATGCAATTACAACCAAGAAAGAATAGCTAAGAAAACCCTATGAAAAAGAGCAATAATAAATACAAGGCTGAGCAGATACTAAAGCATATTAAAGCTTCTATAATGCAAACCATGGCAATAGCACATGAATGGGTGAGCTAATGAGATAGCATTGCAAGTCCAGGGATACTTAGATGAAGACAAAAGCCATTGTCTCAGATAAATGAGAATAGATAGACATTTCTAAGAAGTGGTACTAGAAAAAGTAGAGAGCCAGTGGAATACAAAAATTTTATTTGTTCTTGTACCACAAGCCAAGGTAAATTCCAAATGGATAAGATATGAAAATTTCAAAATGAAATAATGCAATCACTAAGTGTAACCATTAGTGAATTACTTTATATCCTGACAGTGGAAAATTTTCTTTCTTAGTCAAAAATCCAAATCAATAAAAGAAATGATTGAGCTGGGTATGGTGGCGCATGCCTGTAATCCCAGCACTCCAGAGTCTGACACAGGAGCAGTTCAAGGTCAGCTTCAGCAACTTAGGAAGAACCTTGTCTCAAAACAAAACAAAACAAACTCTGGGGATATAGCTCAGTGGTTAAGTGTCCCTACGCCCTGGGTTCAATCCTTAGTACCAAAAAAGAAAAGATTGGTAAATTTGACTGCATAAATTTGTTTTTGTTTTTCGGTATGACAGAGACACCATAACAAAGTCAAAAGGTAAACAAGTTGGAAGGAAAAGCTTTCAAACTTTAATTATACAGAGAACTAACTAACCTTAATATATAAAGAACAGTTTTTAAACATTGTAAGAAAAGGACCAACAACCCTAAAGAAAAATGGGTGATAGGGACAGAATTCACTTAAAAGAATTATGAATGACCTTTAAATATTTGGAAAGATTCTTAACCTTGCTCATATTAAAGGAAATGCAAAATAAAACTTACCTGTGGTTTTACTTGTACCTTAGATGATAGAAATCTGAAAGTTTGACATCTTATTCTTTGAATGTCCATTTTCCATTACTGTCATGAAATACCTCAGGCTGCTATTTCTTTGCTTACAAAGAAAAAGGGTTTACTTAGTTTACAGTTTTGGAGGTTGAAAGTTCAAATACTGTGGTACAGGCTCTGACAAGGGCCTCTTTGGCTGTGTTACCTCATGGTAGATGGCATCATAGTAGAAACTCCTATTGGAGGAGAAGTCACATGCTATGATGAGAAACCAGAGTAGGAGAGGGGCATGCTTACTCTTTTATACCAATCCTCTTACAAGAACCAACTCAGGGTCCCATAGAATCTCTTCCAAGGGCAGAGACCACAGTGACCTCCCACTAAGCTTCACCTCTTAAAGGTCCACTACTTCTTAACCACGCCACACAGGGGACCAAGCTTTTAACAAATGAACTTTGGGGGGATAAACCACATCAAACCATAGCAATAAGGCTCTGAGGAAACAGGAATCATCATCTCATGAGGGTGGAGGGAATGCAATTGGTATAGTCCTTGTGGGGAGACATTCAGCAATATGTAGTAGAATTATAAACGAATTTACCCTTCGACTCAAGCCTCCCACTTCTTAGAATACATAAACTGACAAAAATGTAAGAAGCTGTATGTAGAAGGCTGTTTGTTGCAGGCTGATTTGTAATAACAAGAGACTGGAAATAACCCAGTTTCTTTCTTAGAGAACTAATTGAACAAATTAGGTTTTATTCATAGGAAGCACTGCTATGCAACTCTAAAAGAAATGAGGAATAACTACAACATGTAATTCTGTGGATCACTACATATATGGACCACTTGGATATATATTACTAAGTAAAAAAAGCAAGATACAAATCAGTGTGGTGTGCTCTAAGAAGGGAATGTGTGTGTGTGTGTGTGTGTATTTGTGTGTTCATATAGGCAGGCAGTACATAATGACATTTTGATCAGTGACTGACTGCTTATGTGATGGCACTCTCGTAAGATTATATTGCTTTTAGACAAGTGCAATGGTACATACCTGTAATCCTAGCTACCTGGAAGGCTGAGGCAGGACAATTGGAAGTTCAGGGCCAACCTCAGCAACTTAGACCATGTTTCAAAATAAAAAGGGCTGAGGATGTAGCTCAGTGGTAAAGCACTTGGCCAGCACATGCGAGGCCCTGGAGTTAACCGCCAATACAGGGGTGGGAGCATGGAGGGCTCTCTAATGCCTAGTAACATACATGGTAATCTTTGCTTGTCTGAGTACACTTATGTTCATGTAAGTTGCCTGACAACACATTTCTCAGAACATATTCCCATCATTAAGTGACACATAACTGTATATTTATATGTGAATAGGTTGAGAGTTTTGAAAAACAACAGATGGAAAAACCAAAGCTTAATCAAAACAGTTGTGGAAAAGTGAGAGAACTGTGACTTTTCTGAATGTACCTTGTTTGTATATTTGACTTTTTAAAAACTAGTTGTAGATGGGCACCATACCTTCATTTTATTTATTTATTTTTATGTGGTGCTGAGGATCAAACCCAGTGCCTCACACAAAGCGCTCTAGCTCTACCACTGAGCTACAACCAGAGCCTTGTATGTTTGATTTTGGAACAAAGTAAATGCTTTGCAAAATTCAGAAACAAAGTTAAATAAAAATGAAGAGGAAAAGAAATTCCTAGGAATTGAAAGCAAAATGAAACAAACCCTTGGGCCATATTGTAGGCTTAAGTATGCAAAGAGGAATTATTGCTGGTCATTTGAAATGTAGTCATTTGTACATCTCTAATGCCATGTAACATAAGGGAGAGGAGAACTATAAAGAGATCATAAATTATTGACAATGGTCGTATTGTCAGTAATAATACTGGCATTGTTATTTTGACCAACAGCGTGGTCTGTTAGTTGGTCTGCCCTATTCCCTATTTCTTCCTCCTTCTTCTGCCTGAATAGTCCTGGCCCAGGCTGATGACCAAGGTGGCAGGTGGTTGCTTTCTCCCTTGTCAAACTGTTGCCCTCCCAGCCCTTTTCCACTTATTCCTCACTTCTGCCCGAAGACTTCTTCCTGCCAGCAAAGGAAATGTCAGGAAACTAACTGGATATGGTTAACTTAAAGCTTCTTTGTATCTGAGGTCCCGGCTCTGTAGGTTGTGGCCCACCCGAGCCATTCTGGAATAAATTTTTAAAATAGAGGAACTGGAAATATGAACAAATTTTGTGTACCATCATGTGTGTATGTATGTAAGTGTACATACATGCATTCATAAGCACATATGCATACATGATTGCATAACACTGATACAAATCAGTTTTCTCAACAGCATTGATGTTAGTCTTTCCTTAGACCTACAGTCACCCATTTACATGACTGGAGCATCCAAACAAACCCTACATGGAAAAATTCTGATATAAGACTTTTTTACTTTGAAAACTAATCTCTAGTTCCGTGTATTACCCCTGGTTACTGTGAGACCGCTCAGGGATCTGCTTGATGAGAAATGAATTGATTTATAACAAGTCCAGTAGATTTTGAGTTAGTTCTAAACACATGTATGAGGGATTGTGTATGGAGTGTAATATTGTCAACTGTATTTTTAAAATGCTGTATTTAATATTTATACCCATTAAAAATGTGTGAAGGGGCTGGGGATATAGCTCAGTTGGTAGAGTACTTGCCTGGCATGCACAAGGCCCTGAGTTCAGTCCCCAGCACCACCAGGGGGGGAAAAAAAAGTATGGCAATAAGACTAAACTTAAGCTGCTATTATTGTACCAGAAGTATTAAAAAGAATTGTTGATTTTCTACAGTGCTGTTACGAAAAGACTCAAGCATTAGCTATTTTTTTGTTGATTTCTTTTTTAAAATGAAATTAATAAAATCTCTTTTCTGTGTAAATTTTAGCATGGGACTCACGATGCCATTTAATATTTCTGTGGTGATACAACCGATGTAGTGTATGAAGTTAACACACATTCCCTCCAGCTTGGCATGTTTGCTCCTTTTAGAAGCCATATGCTGCACATTAAATCAGTTCACCTTGAACTTGAGGACTAAACAAGCTATTCTTTTCAAGAACCATTATGAAGAGCTTAGGCTACTTGTCTGAAGGTTTGGCTGGGGGAATGTGCAGCTGGCAAATAAAATGCTTTATTTAGAAGATGACCAAAGGATTTGTTAGGAATCTTGAACTCACTTAAATTTCACTGAGAAATGTACGTAAGCTGTATCTTGATAAGAATTAAACTAGGCACAATGTTGATTTTGTTCAGAAAGTAGCTTCACGTTCTAACTTTGAGCTCACTGTTATTTATAAAATTAAATGCTATACACTTATTGTTTATACCTCTGGCCTAGACCTCTCCTCCACATCCCAGACCTGTATATTAACTGCCTCTCCCCAAGTCCACATAGGTGTATCACAGGTGTCTCAGTCATGTCCAAAACAGACCTTGATTTTCCCCTCCAAAATTCACTCTCCAAAATATATTTTACATATATCGACTTCTTCATCTTTTCTCTATTCTAAACCACCATCCTTTCTTCTCTGGACTGCTGTAGTGGCCTCCACTATTCATGTTCCTGCACCCTCCCATTCATTCTCTGAACAGCTTTTTAAACCTAAATCAGATCATGCCCCATTTAGACCGTCTGATGTGCTTTTAAGCTAAATTCAAACAGTTACCATGGACTGTATGTAAAGCCCGATGTGGTGTGACCCTTCTCCCGCTCTAATCATTACACTGAACAAAGTTAATTCCATTGATATTTGATGTCCTTCCCTGATGTGTAACACTGTATAATACATGCCATTTGAACACTCTTTTATAGGAAACTGTGGTTTTCAAGTATGAATTCTGAATTTTTACAGTCAGTCATGCCACTTTGTGCCTCAGAACCCTGGTTTTTATCACTTTAATTGTGCACTGTACATTTTTGCTCAGGTCTGTTTCTTGTTTCTTAGAGAATAAAAAGAACAAGGAAGAAATCTGGTAGAGATGTAATGATCTGCTCTTTCTTCCAGTTGGTCAAGGTGAGGGAAAAAGTGAAGGATGATGCACCCAACCTTCTGGCCAAATTTGACGAGATCTATGGGAAATTGCACATAAATGGCCAGGTCACCACTTACACACTGGATACTCTGCTCTGTCGTACCCCCAGGGACAAGAAGTCCCATACATTGCTATTAAACAAGAGGACAATCAGCCGTCGGACCTTCCAGCCCCTCAGCCAGTCCCTGTTGGCTGAGTAACCTCATTTTCAGACTTCCTTGGGTCTAAGGGGCCTGCTTCAAGTGAACGGTTGGCTTTTCTGAGATGTCAGGCATCTAACTTTGGTTGACGCTGTGCTAACACCAAGTCTTCTCCCTAAGTCCTGAGTTCATTGAATGGTGTCATGCTGATCAGAGAAATTATTATGTTGTGCCACTGTGAAGACCCAGATCAGACAGAGAAAGCTCCGCAACCTCAGAAAAGAGACTTCCCCTGTGCGAGCTGCTGAGGGAAGAACGTGGCACCCTGACAAGCGCCCTGAAAAATGGCCTTCACTAAATGTGGTCAATTTTTTCGGACTAATTTTTTTCAGGGAATAGTTACTTGCAAATTATACCCTTGCTGAATTTAAGAGATCTAAACCCCTATCCTACCATATTGGAAAACATGGATTTTCATAGTGTCCTGCCATCATTTTAGCTCTTTGACCCTGAAAAGGTACTTGAGGCTCATTTTATCATCTCCAAATAGTGCTTACATGTGGTTGTATAATAATTTAAAATTTTCATTTAAATTCGTAGAGTCATATTTTCTCAAAAATAAGAGAAATAAAAACACACCTGAGTAAACTTCTTGTGATTGTTTTCATTTTGTCAGCAGCACAAACAAGACCAGAATTTAGTTTTCAGAACAGATAAGCCAAATTTAAATGGTTACTGTTTTGGTCAGGGGTGAGCCACGTACTTTTCAAAATCAATGCCAGTGTAAATGATAATGATTTTTCTTTGTGGGTCATAAATATTTGGTCCTCCAGTTCATCTCTTTTGTTAATGATCTCTTTTTTTCCTTGGAAGCCTTTGCCCTGCCCCCTGTAAAAAATAAATGTGTGGTGAGAGCAGGTCAGCATTTTTACATACTTAGGATGAATTTTACATACTGGCCACTGATGTGCAGGATACACAGCAGCCCCACATCAGTTGTGCCTTTTGTTTCTGAAGGTCCACAGAGAGGGTGGGCCCAGCAGTGGACTCCAAGAGTACTACAGACTCTTTCTTTCCTGCTACTTCCAAAACACTGCTTTAGTGTTATTCTCAGGCAAGAATTGTCCATAGAATCAGACATTTTAGAGTAGGAGGAATCTTCTGAGTCTCCTAATCAACTCCTTCATTTTTTTAGGTTGATGACTTGTCAAATTTGGCATTACTCGTTTGTGGTGTAGCTGAGATTAAAAGCTAGATTTATAGTCTAGAATCCTTCCCACCATACCACACTGTATGTCTTCAAAGAGGAGAGTCCCTTAAGGGATAGGATGCTAAGGGCTCCTGTGACTTACTGCATGGCCAGGAGCTTGCCTCTGGTAAACTGGAATAACACCAAGCTCCTCGGCTTTTTGAGGATGAACCTAGATGCTGAATATGAAGCCTGCAGACAGTGCCAGACACAGTAAGTGCTCCACAAATAGCCACTGTTGATACCACCTTCGTAGGCAGCATGTACAATGCTTGCCCCTAGTTGAAGAATTACATAAACAAATTTAGTTCTTTCTCCTCAGAACTATCCAAAGAATCTCTTTTACTTGTGCTCTATGAAACATTAGGCAGCCCCATATAAGGGATTAATTATCTTCATAGAAGCTTAATGGCTTCTGTGTGTGTGTGTGGTGTTTAAAAGGGAAAAAAAAAAAAAAGCATTTGGATTTCTTGAAGTCTGAGGAAACAACAAGGCATATTTCCTGTTCCCCCAACTTATCTTGGATCTTGTCTAACATTCACAAAGAACCTTTAGACAGCTATAAGCGCTGGGTGAGTGTGGCACTGGTCGTTAGCTAATGACCATTCATTAGCAAAAAGAAGAAAAAGTCTATTTTGTGAGCAAAAAATAGCAACCTTCCCAATCCCTGCTATTCCCCTTGAAGAGGGTGGCTGGTGCTTCGCTGTCTGCAGAAATTGGACCATTTCACCTGTTCCCAGTAGTACAGAGCTAAGTAATGTGATAATGTTCACCTCAAGATAAAAGGTGGTTGTAAACCATCAAAAAAAAAGTGTTGGTATAAGTTATGATGGGTACTTCATTCTTTAAAATTTGTTCATTTCTTTGAAAACAAAAAAGATGTTTCTTTGCAATCACTAATTTTCCTCAATCATCCACTTCTGTTCATGAGAATATTTGATTGGACAGAACATCTTATTCCTCAACTCGGATACCTGTGTAGACTGTTTTACTTCCTGTTGATGTCTTGCCCCAAAATCCAAACCTCAGGATTGTAACCAGTAGAGATATGAGAAAGAAACCAAAAGATATCTCCTAGTTTTAGTTGTGACCAAAACATCCAATAAGAACAGCTTAGAGGAGGCTTATGATTTCAGATGTCTCAGTCCATAGACGGCCAACTCCATTGCTCTGAGACCAAGATAAGGCAGCCCATCGTGGGGGAAGGGCCCAGCTGAGAAAAGCTGCTCAGCTGATGTCAGCAAGGAGGAGGAAAGGTCTGCAAGAAGATATACCCCTCCAGGGCACGCCCAGGGTGACCTACCTCCTGCAGCCACAACTCACCTGCCTACAGTTACCTCCAGTCCATTAAAACTAGGACAGACCGATTAAATTACAGCTCCCATAATCCAATCATCTCACCCCTGAACATTCCCGCACTAACACAGGAGCTTAATTGGAGTGATATTAGGGATAGTGTTCTGGGAATCACTGTCAGAAGCACTCCAAAACTGTGGCTTTGAACACCAATCACTTCATTATTCTCATTATCCTAGGAATTAACTGGGGTCAACCAGGTGCTTCTTGCTCAGGGTCTCATCAGATTATGACTGAGACTGGAGTCAGCTTGAAGATTCCTCACTCTGTACTTGTGGCAGTTGATGTTGGGACCTCACCTGGGGCTGGGGCTAGAACTCCTACACATAGCTTTCTGAGATCATGGTGGCCAGGTTCCAGGAATGAGTGTCCCCAGAGGACCAGGCAGAAGCTGTTGTCCTTTTATGACCTGGCATCAGAAGTCATGGGATTATTTTCACTAAAGTCATATGTCCACCCGAATTCAAGGCAGGGGCGGACACCCCACCTGTCAGTAGTGGGAATGTCAGGACTATTACCGATTTTCTTTTTTCCAACAACTCTATACTTTTTTCCTTTCTTATTACTACTTCGCTAGTTAAGACCGCCACTATCAGGCATCTGTCTTTCAGCTATCCTCTGTTCTGCAGCCTGAGTGAGGTTATCCAAAGTTTGTTCTTCCCCCTGCTTAAAATCTCCTAAGATTCCTCATGTCCTTCTGGATAAGGCTCAGACCTAATGTGACTTAGAAGTCCCTGCATACACTGACCCACATTTGCCCATCCAGCTCCATCCCTTGCTCCTTCGCACCCCTTCCCCCCACACCTCAGTGACTGGCTCGCTCCTACTCATTGTTTTCAGCTCACAACTCAGACATCTTTTCATCTGGGGAAGCTGTATGGGCCCACCTTCCTTCTCAAGTGAACTACCCTAGTATTCTGGTCCTTCACTTATCAAAGCATTTATCGTGTGTCTGTCACTGCTCATCTTCTGTTCTTCCCTGGACTTAGGTGCCATGTCTGTCCTGTCCTCCACAATTTGCCCCACGCCTAGCATAGTAGGTGAATAAATCAAAGGATTAGGACTTATGTAAATTGCTAACCCATTTAACTATATATATATATAATGATGTGGGTGCTCATCACGATCCCCCATGGACAGAGTTTTCTCCCCAGACTCAGTGCTATGGTCTGAATGTTTGTGCCCTGTCCCTCCACCACCCCAATTCATATGTTGAAATCCCAGTCCCCAAGGTGATGGGGACTAGAGGTAACTAGGTCATGGGGGTGGGTCCCTTGTAGATGGGATTGGTGCCATTACAAAAGGGGCCTGAAGAGGCTTATTTGCTCCTTCCATCCTGTGGAGAGAGTGGTGTCTGAAAAGCAGAAGGTGGCCTTCATTAGACATAGAGTCTGCTGGAGCCTTGTTCTTGGACTTTCCAGCCTCCAGAATGTGAGAAATAAATTCCTGTTGTTTATAAGCCAATCAGTTTTTGTGGCATTTTGTAATAATAGTCTGAATAGACTAAGACACTAATACCAAACCAAACTTTAGACCACTCCAAACTTTGGCTCATCTCATGATACACATTTTTCTCCTCCTGCTAAATGCCTTCAATCTCCAAAATCATTTTCTGCCAATTTTTCAAGGTCCAACTCATGTGTCATCTTTCCCACAAGACATTTCCATGCTGTTTAAATCTACATGTATTTGTCATTAATTTCATCAAATCTATAATGAGCATCTGCAAAGAACAAGGCTCTTAGGATCCACAAAGGCTCTTAGGAGTCACAGGAAAATGACAGGCAGCTCCCTTTCCCAAAGCAGAACATTTTTAGGCTGCCATCTTGACCCTAAGGAACTTTGGGTCTACTTACCTGCTTGTGTCTTCTATAAGTGGTCCTCCTAATACTAGAATGATCAAAGCCATACATCAAAGTAGACTTGGTTGTAAAAGAGACCAATCCTGGACAAAGACTATTGACAGCTTTGCTGAGAAAAATACAAACACAGGAAAAACACAAACTTTTAATCAATTCATAGTAAATATGACTGGGAAATTATAGTGGGGAGGTAAAGATTTACCTGCTACAATTTCAGACAGATGAAATTGTAGATTTCTCTATATCTTTGCAAGCTAAATAAAATTTCTTATGAACTCTGATTATTGAGAACCTGAGAATGGGGATCATGGGAGACTTGCTTGAAGGATATTTTAGTCTTTGATTTCTTTGAGGTAAGTGTTTGATATTTTTACATATCTTCTTCCTATACTTTTTACATCCAAGATGATAGTTGAGCATCAGTCTGTGGTCCAATTTTAGCATGCGTCAGAATCACCTGGAGAGCTTGTTAAAACACAAATTGCTGGGTCCCAACCGCAGACTCTGGTTCTGCACATCCAAGGTAGGGTCAAGAATTTGCATTGCTAATAAATTCTCAGGTGATGCTGTGGCTACTCTGGGCGATGCACTTTAAGAACAGGTGATGTGAGAAAATGCTTGTGTTTCTGGTGTGGGGGAGGCTGAGCTTCACACCCCATTCTTGCTCCTCTTTGGTTTCACTTGTGAGGAGGAAATAGGTATGAAGTCTGGCTATGTCCATGCATCCAAGGGATCTGCCCTGGTGCCCATGTTGGCCCCAGGAGGCTATTGATTTATTTTTCAAAAAGAATCACTTTTAATTATCTTTGTAAAGATTATTCTCTTATGCTTTTATCGATGCATTATAATTACACACAATAGCAGGGTTCATTGTGACATATTCGTATGTGCATATGATAATTTGCATTATTTCATTCCCCAACCCACTTCTGGGGTCACGGCCTCTGCCATCTGTCCCCATTCATAAGTACCCTCACTCTGCTGTTGCCTCAAGCTGACCCCAGGCCCTTCTTTGATTCAGGAGTCCCAGGGCATTATGAATTAAGGACAATAAAAACTATATGCATTTATTGCTTTCAAATATGTATTAACAAAAGAATCCATGCAATATAAGAGAACATATGGCATAACTGCTCAGAGCTTGACTAAAATATCTAACGATTCGAATTTACTGTGTAATATTTTTATCTACAAATTTGACTTGAGGAGATTAAACTGGGTTGTAAACTAGCCATGAAAAGATCACAACGGCTGAAGTTATGATCAGTAAAATTTGATATGCATAAAAACTGTGTCATGACCCAAATCATTGTAAAATTGATCCCAATGTGAATGACTTGAGAAAAGTGAGAATGAAATGATACTTTAAAAAAGGAAATGGAAACGGTTTGCCCATATTTTAAAGAAAATGAATGAAGACCTTAAATAAGCTTGAATATTATTAGCTCAAAAGTATCCTCTCAACAAAAATTGGTTGCTATTGGTGTAATTCTGATTTAAATGTCTTTTATTCATATTCATATTCATACTTTGACATGAATTCAAAACAAAGAGATTAAAAAAGTGCCCTTGGGATAGAAAGCTTGCATTCTACAGGACTGTGGCTATGGCTGTGGCTCAGTGGAAGAGCGCTTGCCTAGCACGTGTGAGGCACTGGGTTTGATCCTCAGCACCACATAAAAATAAAAAACAAATAAAATAAAGGCATTCTGTCCATCTACTACTACTACAAAAAATAGTTTAAAAAAAAGGGGTAACTGGACAGATGACTATATGATTACAATTGGGATAAACACCAAGTCCAGAGTACTACTTGCACCTGTGACACATACAATAAGTAGCTGTTTATGCACATAGTGTACGCACACATGCACACATATATGAATAAGATGAGTATTTCTGATCTTTTGTGACCCCAGTTGTCAGTGTTACTCACTTTGACACATATATCCCATTGCCTTGTGCTATTAAAGAACTTTTTCTCCCAAATTATATCTGGTCTCTTCTAAAGGACAGTTTTCTGCACTTCTATTATATGATCCCCACATGCCTATGAAGCATACATAAGACTAAATAATTGATAGGGCCTTCATATTTTTTAAACAAGCAAATTAATTAAAGGTAGATTTTAGTTAACAGATGCAGTCTGCTATGATATGCTTTAAGCTCTTCAGTTTCTCATAAACGGGTTGCTCCCTGTTTCACATAATGACAGCCAAGACACGGAGAAGTGAAATAGCTTGGCCCATGCAGAGGTCCTGGACCAGCGAGTGCATTCATAGACCAGAGTGCACCAGAGCCCCTCTGTCTTGTATTTCTGAATTCATGGGTTTTCCCCCAGAAGTTCCAAGGAATCAGTTAATCAGAGAAAGAAGTGATGTGGAGAGGGCTGGGGAAAGTTGAGGGTGGGCACAAAGGTTCCAGTACAACTTTTGAAGTGGCTAATAAAAGAGGATGAAGCAGTTGCCCGGCTGACCTTCTTCCAAAGGCTGTGGGCTCCAGGGGCCTCAGAGACAGCATTATCACAGCTACTGAAGATGGGGTTGGGAAAAGAAGGCCCAGAGGGAAAGAGAAAAAACCACATGCTGGCCTCTTAATCACTACCCTGCAGCCAACACCCTCCAAAGCCGGCTGGCTTAGGATAGGAGAGGAAGCCTCATTTAATCAGGTTCTGCAAGGGAAGAACTAGGAGCCTCAGAGATGGCCTGCAGGGCACTGTGCGTCCTAGTCCGTGAGCTGCAGACAGCCTGGAAATGCATAGGTGGATTACAGTGATGCTTTCTAAATCCCTCATCTTTCCTGATTCCTTTTTTCCTGCTCTAAATCAGGCCAAGCTGCTCACCCAGAAGAGCCCAGAGTCACCCTCTCCCATAATCCCCCAAATCTCCCTCACTCTCAGACAGCAAGATAGTCCTGTTGAATTGAAAGTGGCGTCACAAAGGAAGCTGTAACCCTGCATTTGTGGCTGCCCGACCATATGATTCCTGCAATTAAGAAGCAGAATCTGCTGTGTATCTCACCACAGCCCAGGGGCATCCATTATGTAGCCATGAGGTTCAAGAGAATTAAGATAACCTTCAGTTTCTTAGCTAGAAATTATAGGACTGATGTCAGGTGCTATGAGGGGTATGTTCTGGTTGTAGCTGATACAGGGTGGCTGCATACAAGGCCAAAGACAATTCTACACAAATGGTGCTGTTGGGAAGCCAGGAGAGAACCAAGCAACTCAGCATGTGGCTTTGGAGTCAATGGGTTTATCTCTATATAAAATGATAGAGAGTGCAGGAAATGTCATTTCCAATTCAGATTAGCAGAATCATTTCTTTGCTCAAGTGGTAGGTCAATCATAAGAACAAGGATATTTATGTTAGGGTTTATTAAAGAAGGGGAAAAAATAACATATAATAAGACTTAGTATTTGCCAGGCTCTGTGCTTTGTATACATTATCTCAGTGAATCTTCAGGAAAACTCCATGAGGTACTTTTACCCCATTTCACAGATAAAGAAACTGAAGCTCGGAGAGGTTGCCTGTGCAGATAGCACTAGGGAGTAGAAGAGAACAGTATTGGGAAACAGGCAGTTGAATGTAAGAGCTCATGTGGTCAGTGCAGTACTTGTCTGTATCGCCCTCCCCAATGGCACTTCTGTGTGCATGTGTGCGTATCTGTATTTGTGTTTGTGTGTGTGTGTGTGTGTGTGTGTGTGTGTGTTTGCACTATTCCCTGGCTGACCTGCTTTACTTTCACTAGCAAGTATCTGAAAAACTTAGAATACACAGCAGAGGGCGCCCAGAGTCACTATTTTTTTAAAGGTACTAGTGTTCAAAAATGTCTTCCATTTTTGGAATTCAGACAGAACCGAGGTCCACGCTGCAGGCTACACAGGCAAGTAGATCTGGATAGGTTTTCAGGGAGATATAAAATATTACCTTCACCCAGTTAAGAATTACCTGGTGTTTAAAGGGTATTTAGAAGAGAGAAAAAACTAAAGTTGATCAATTGCAGAAAGCACACCAATGTATGTGTGTGCGTGTTGCTCACGCCTGTGCATGCATGTGAAACACGCTAGATATTTTTTGAGGAAACATCATGAAAGAAAAAGAGTGGTGATTTGTCTCACTTGGAAAAGGTATTATTATTTTTTCTAAATTAAAAAGATGAAAAAAACTTACAATTAGTTCACCTTTGTTTGCTAAAATAACAACAGTATGTGAAAGAAGTGAAAAGGAATTAAGGTGTTAATGATTTGGATTTCCTATCTACCTACCAAATCCATTGTGAAGTAGTCAGCCAGATTATCTTTTCCTGTCATCATTAGCAATGTAAAAACTCTTGGAACATTCCCCATTTAAGTAGGAACACTTGGTATCCTGGTGTATTTATCATCAATCATTTCTAAGAATTGGTCAAAGATCAAATTTCCATTCTACAAATTTTTAATATAAAGTCTTCATAGATTACTAATGATAAGATCGGGGTTCTAGTAAAAGCCATCCCTGACAGAGACCAGAGACAAGGAGGAGGAAAAGGGAAGATGCTCTTCCTCAGGATGACTTTCTCATGAGTATTCAATAAATAACTCTTGGGAACTACCAAAGTAACTGGAGGAGATTCTGAGCACAACTGGACATCCTAGAATAACTAAAAGTGGAAAAGAATTGGTCAAGGATCAAAATTTCAAATGCTTTAAACAGGGTCCACTGAGATAAAGGTATTGAGCAAAAGGCTTGAGGGAAATCCTATGATAGATGATATTCCTTTCATGTTTGTTTTTCTCACTTATGAAAACAAACCAACCCAGGGCCCCTATGTTGATGGCTGGCCATCTGGTCATACTCCTCCAGGAGTCTGAAGTTGAGTGGCCAGTTGGTCTCTCTTGACACGCAGTCTTAAGGAGGCTCTTTGCCATGCAGGGTTGGAGGTAGAGGGATGGCTTGTTATGACAACACTCTACACTGCTATGCAGGGAAGACGTGCTGCACTATATGCAGCGCTCCCTTTGCAAGTAGAGAATCAGTAACATGAAGCTCACTGATGCAGGTTCTGTCTTGGCCAAGGAGAGAGTTAACCTGTAAGCCAACTGGGGTGGATGGTCGTTCGGAGATCCTATAGTCCTGCTGTTCCACAGTCTTTGCCTCCCCCTTGGAATAAAAATATTGAACTCAGTGGGTCAAGGGTCTGGCCCAGATGTATAAACCTTTTCTTCATATGGACTATCCATATGTGCTTTTAAAAGTCTCTTTTTCTTTTGTAAACATTTCACTTGGCATGTATAGACCTGACTTTGAAGTTACTATTTAACTCTGTTGAAATCCTCTTATGTGAAAACTCCTGGATGCACACAGAGGGGGAGCCAAAGACAACCAGCACATTGTTACCCCCCAAGTAAGCAAATATCCTTCATCTTAAATGTTCTGAGACCAATAGGTGACACCAGTCCCCTCGATGTTGCAAGCCAGCGGGGCTACAGTGGGCTGGATACAATTTTGCCTTCTGTTCACATAGCAATAAAATAATGTCTTGTGATTTTTTTTTTTCCTCCTCAAATTTTACTTCCTCTTTTTCTTTCTCTGTTCTTCTATTTTCTGTCTTCCCCATCATTTTGTTAATGCTTCTCCCTTTGAAAAAAAATCTTAGGTCCCTTTTTTTGGGGCTCTTTCGTGATGGTGGAGTTTGGCTTCCTGTGTTCTCCTCTTTCACTCACTGACTCAGAGCAGAGGTTGCTTTACTGGAACTCAGGAGAAACCAGAGGTTTGCTTTCAGTCCTGTTTCCTACCCTCCCTTCCCCCAGCAAAAAAAAAAATTATCTCGGGGAGAAGATCTGAGCATGTTACAGTAACGTTTTACACAGCTATGCAGGGAAGCTGTTGATATAAGCAAGCAACACACCTCAAAACCATTTTATTCAGTGGTTACTTGAAGCTATATCCTGTACAATAGCAGTAAGGCCACTCAGAGCTGCCACTTTGCTTCACTTTTGCACGCTGAAGGTCTATGCACTCTTTGATATGAGTCGCATCCCTCAGAGTAGGGCAAGGGCAAGAACAGCCAATGCAAACTTTACTGCAAACCAAGATGCATTTCCACTTTCCCAGTTTGTTCAGAAAAAGAAAAATTAGCAAGTGTCTATTTTCCCTGGTAAACAAATGGAAAGGACAGACTAAAACAAAATGGCTTTGCCAGTTCCAGGCCTGATGTTCAGACACCTCCTAACAACCTCAGATCTAGGCAGAAAGCCCAACTCTGGGGCTATATCCTTCATCCTCTGCTCACAGCTTAGAAGTTGCTTCTTACCACAAAACTAAAAATAGCACATTAATTTTACCTTTTGTTTTGTTTTAATTCAAGGCAACCAAATTGCATTTGTCCATAAGGAATTTTCATTTTTTATGTTGGTCCCATTCATTCATTCTTAGAATTGACAAATGAATAAAGGGCCCTATCGAACCTCTGGGCAAGAAGCAAAAGACTGTTTGCATGTGAGATGGGGAAAGTTGTGTGGCCTATGGTGATGACCATGGCCAAAGAACTAATAGTAATGCTCTTTGTGACCCAGTTGGAGAACACTTCTAGGTAAAGTCTACACCGTTTGGAAAGCACTGCCTCATCCCTGGCCTCACAGCCTCCCGAAGCACCTTGGAGAAGTAAAAGACATTGGTCCACAGCAAGCCGGTCTAGTTATTCTGGAAGCCTCCTAGTTGCCTATGATTGGAATTTAATACTATTGAAACTGTCTCTCACTCCCCCCAGCCCTAGCTGTTAATACTTCCCTATCCAAAATAATAAGTAAAGAGGAAAGAAGACCAACCTACATAGAGTGAGCCACGGCTGGACTTTTTCCAGTCAGTTCCAACAGAACCACATTAACTTGCTGAAGAAATTTACCCACTGACAACAACGACAGCATGACGGGAAGCTGGAGTCATTGTTTCATGTGTCCCACTGTTACTAGCTGTAGTGGCTCAGATTTTGAGAAATTTAACCTGCATCCAAACGTGTGACAGTACTTTCCTGGTAACTTGTAGTTCAACGAAGAATAGAAAATGAAAACCATCATTATCACTGTAAGATTCCTTTGTACCGGTTTCCAGAACTGGGGGAGTTTTCTGCTCCTCACAGTCCTGTTTCCCTAGCTGATACTGCTTTGCATTCCCTCCGGATGAAAAAGAGGCAGCATGTGTTCTAGTGGTACAAAGTCTCAGGAAGGGGCACCCCTAGGAGCAGATCCCTCCTATCTTCCCTGAAACACTGGTCTGGAACCCCAGAAACCATCTTAAATGACAACAGTTTGTAAAACAAATATATCAAAGCCTCAGACGGTCTTAAAAATGCCATCTGGTTGGAGTCTAAGTAACCTCAGCAGCATGTAAGACCAAGGACAGTGATGTCTAGCTGTGCAAGCTGGATCCCAATCAAAGGCATTTGGCAGGGGTTGGGAAGGGGAGGCTGAGATCCGAGGCTGCCCCTTCCTAGAGTTAGCTCTTTCTAAACCACCCAAACACACTGTGGGTATTCATGGGGGCTGTGACCCTGCCCCTTTTGCAAAACAGGGCCTTACCTCGTAAAAGACCTCCAAGGGCTTCCCTCACACGGCAAATCAACATCGAAGCTGCCTGGTACCTACCGTGTGGCCCCGCAGACTCTCCAGCCTCAACCCTCATGCTTCCCTTGCTCATTCTTTCCGCCCAGGCCTTCTCACAGTGCCTCCAAGACCCCAGCACACTTGTGCTTCCGGCCTTTGCCCTTCTTCTTCCCTCTGGTCTTCTTTCAGAGAGGCCTTCCTGACTACCTGCTCTTTATAAATTGCACCTGCTCTGCTCTCCAGCCCATATCCTGCCTTCAAAAAAATAGCCCTAACTGCTCGAATTTTATATTTATTTCTCTATTATTCGTCTTTCTTCTAGGAAAGGGGTTGGCAAGCTGCAGCCTTAGGGCAAAATCACACTAGCTGTCTGTTCACCACCTCTTGCTGCTTCCACACCACAATGGTCAGGCTGAATCATTGCTATAGAGACAGGGCAGTCTGCAAAGCTAGAATATTTTTTTATCTGGTCCTCTACAGAAAATGTTTGCCAACCTGTGCCCCAGACTGTAAGCCCTATGAGGGCAGAGACTTTGTCTCTTTTGTTCACTCCTATATCTCCGGCTCACAGAATATTGTTTGGCATGGAGTAGGTGATCCATAAATATTTATTGAATGATTGAACAAATGGATGAATAATCTATTCAAATGCATTTAGAAAATGCTTTTTTAAAAAAAAATTCAGCAAGTATTTATTGAGCACCGAATTGTGCCAGTCATTGGATTCTATGCAGAAAATAGCCCAATGATGAGAGAACAACAAATTCAAAGGCTCTGGGAAGAATGTCACATTCCAGGTAAGTGCCAGGTGCTACTGGGGCTGTAAAGAAAGATATCTGTCCCAGGCATACACAGAGGGTGAGCCTGAGGATAAGTTCTCCAGGTAAGGAGAAGTGTGAGGGGAGCTGCAGGCCCAGTGGAATAAGCTTTGGCCCAGAGGGGGCAGCCACAGTTCCCCGGGGGAGCCGCTGGCGGTTTGGAAGATGAGATTGCTCACAGGGGGCTTGTGCAACTTCTTCAGGGGGCACTACAGAATCTCTCCCTTCATCTTTCTGATTCTACTTCCTGGTTATCACTTAAATTTTGAAAGAAAACAGTAATTCTTCACAGAAAGGCTACCCTTTGTTTTGCCAAGGTCTTCAGACCCAACACAAAACCCTCTAAATGCATCTTTTGAGGTGATACCTGGGGTACATTAGATCAAGTTTTCTCAGTCTCTTGACATTTAGGGCCAAGTAATTCTTCGTGTTAGGGGAGGCTGTCTTGTGCATCGTGGGATGTTTAGGAGTGTCCCTGCTCTCTAGTAGCAATCCCTTGCATGATAACAAATAATACCTCTAGGCTGTCATATGTCACGGGGCAGGGGCAATATTACCCCCCGTTAAAAACCACTGCCTGGGAGAGGGTCAGTGCAACCCCCACCCTGGCAATGTGAAGGTTGGCTTAAAGGGAGTTTTGAGGCCTGAGGTGCTGGGTCCTCTGCTCTCTCTACACTCCTTGTGTTCTTGAATGAGAACTGCCTGTTCCTCTTCATCTCCACATGATCCCCCAACAAGACCATGACAAGTAAGCAAAGAATTTGAAGAATAAACTTTAGTTACTTCCTCACTTGGTGACCCAAGTCTGTTCTTCCCAGGACTCATGGGAACCGTGTTATACAGAAACATGCTAAGTTAAATATACAATAGGGCAGTAGAATATTACTCAACAGTAAAAACAAAGAACTAGTGCAAAAAGAACACAATAACATGCATGGGTGAATCTCAGAGGCAGAATACTGAGAGAGGAAGGAGGTCTCCAAAGTTCTATACCGTCGGACTCCATTTCTGTATTCTTCTAGAAAAGGCAAATCCATAATTAGAACAGGTTATGGGGGCTGGGGATGTGGCTCAAGCGGTAGCGCGCTTGCCTGGCATGCGTGTGGCCCGGGCTCGATCCTCAGCACCACATACAAACAAAGATGTTGTGTCCGCCAAAAACTAAAAAATAAATATTACAAAAAAAAAGAACAGGTTATGGTAGTGAGGGGTCAGGGGGAGAGTGTGACTACATGGGGGCAGCATGAGTGTGTCTTGGGGTGACAGATTTGTTATGTGTCCTGCTTGCGATGGTGGTTACTTGAATCCAAGCATGTTTCCAAATTCATAAAACTGCATGCCAAAAAAATTTTAATTTTATAATATATGAATGAGCCAAACAACAAAGTAGTCTCTGAAGAATATAATGGGTTTCTAATAATGCATGTCTTCTTCTAACCACAATAAAGCATTTATAGCCATATTTGAAAAAAGGCACCAGGCAGCAAATCCCTGACCACTGGTGGTAACGGGGAGTGCCAAGGAGAGAGAAGAGAGTCGACATTCTGGAACTGCTCGGAGCGCTTTAGCTTCCCTGCCCCAATTCCTCTTTCACTTTCCACAGAACAAGGTGATCTTCAGTTCTCAATCCAGGGTTGCTCCAGAACTGTCTCAGCCCCCATTACCAGAAGAGAAAGGACGTTTTCTGAACCTGATGGATGTTGGGACAGATTTGCCAGTGTGCATTGAGGGGCACACAAGGTCCCAACATGGCATTTGAAATTTTTGTGTAGGTGAAAAGGACTCGTGGAAGGGAGAAGGGAGAGACTGTAGGAGTCTGTAGGGGAGACTGTCCAAGGCTCCAGGCGAGAGAGAGCATGATGAAATGAAGGAGGTTAAGCTCTGTGTGTTTATTCGGATGCGTAACACCACCAGGTGCTGGTATGGAATGCTCGGTAAACCTGGGGGACCTATCACTCCCCTTCATATCTAGTCTTTTATCTATCTATGTTGAGAATGCAGGGCATCCAGAGCCTGTATGGGAAGGGAGTGGTGACCGCCCCCTGGCATTGTGCCATATATGTGACCAAAGGAGGATAAAAGTGTTCAACATTCCTGCCTTTTTTTTTTTTTTTGCCTTTCTTTGAGGAACTGCTGGCTGTGGTTTACATGCACATGAAAGCACTGTTCAGAGGAAAAACACTGCTCATTTGCTTATGAAATAATAATAATAATAAATCACAGCATTATCACACCAGAAAAGAATGTGCTTGACTTCTCAGAGAATGAAATGCAGAGCGATGGTGGGTCATGCAGTGTTGTTCACCATGTCTTCATTTTATTTGTTTGTTTTTATTCAGGGCTAAGGCTGGAAGTCAGGGCTTCACATGTGCTAGGCAAGGGTTCTTCCACTGAGCCCCAGCCCTAGCCCCCTGACACTTGTTCTTTAAGAGCTGCACAAAGACCAGGCGATGTCATAACAGCAAACAGTGTACTTCTCTCTCTTTTATCATGTCATTCAACATTTTAAGTGATGTAATTTCTGATGGACAGTTGAAGCCTCTCTGAATTCTTTTTAGAGGGAGACTGGAACATCAAACATCTCCAGGAGATGTTGGTTCTTTTCCCCTTGATTGAATGTACACTGTGAAAAACGAGATAAATATTGCAACCCCTCTGTTTCTGCACAATGCAGGTAGAGTGGGGTAGTAGAGGGATTGGCTCATGGCTTTAGATCATTCAGGAAGGAGAATTTGGAGCTTTTCCATAGCATTTTATATCTTTAATTCTGTTTGATCCTCACAATCACTCTTCTCTCCCTTTCCCCACTGTGATGGAAGGAAAGATTGTTTAATTCCCATTCAAAGAAGCTAGAGCCACAGCATATGTAAGAATTTTCCAGAATTTCACATGGGGGCTAGTAGGAAGTTGGGTGTATGTAAACCTGAGTCTCCTGACACCAGACGCCTGACACCGTGGCTCCCTTCAGTTGACTGTATTGCAAAAGTGTCATCTGGGTTCATCAAACAGAACAAAGGCTCAGAAATGAAGATGGCTGATTTCCGGGTACTCTGTAGAAGCCAGTAAGAATTCTTCACTCCTCCTCCAGGCCCGAAATTAGGATATGTTCCCACTTGAGAACTCGCATGACCTCTGAAGATTGACCTCAAACATCACCCCTACAAGAAGGCCTTTCTGACCCATCCTACCCACCAAGAACTGACTGCTTCCCTCAGTTGAGCCTCACTAACCTTAAACACAAGGTTATCTTTTTGTTTATGTAAATCTTCACATGCCTCAGGGACTGGGTCTTGCTGCCATGTGTTTTCAGGCCCTACAACAATGGTAGGCACTCACTGCTCATGTGCTCGATGAAAACAGAAATGGAATTATATACTTTAGAGGTGAAATTCAAAGGTGAGCTGGACAAGTAAAACCTTGGGAAAGTCATTTAGCCTTTCTAGGCCTGTTTTCTTGCCTGTAAAAATGAGGATAATAAGAAAATCAAGAGCCTTGTATGAAGAATGATTGGCAAGGTGCCTGTGTCATTGTGAGTGCCTAATAGATGCTGGATGTTCATGGTAGCCAGGCTCCAAGATGGCCCCTGACATCTCTTACCTCTTGGTATCCACAATGTTGTGTGGTCCCCTCCTGCACTGAATAGACTTCACCTATGTGACCCATAGGATATCAAAGAAATGCCAGGGTGTGACTTCCAAGGCAACATCATAAAAATTATTGAGACCTCTTCCTTGCTCTCTTGGATCACTTGATCTGGAGCAGGGTGGGGGAGCTGGACACCATAGGAACACTCAAGCAGCCCTATGGAGAAGTCCATGTGGTGAGGAACTGGCCTTCTGCCACAGCATCAAGTCACCATCCATGTGAGCTCATTATCTTGGAGACTGACCCTCCCACTTCAGTCAAGTTTTCAGACTTGACTGCAACCATGTCTGACATCTTTCTTCACTGCTACCTTCTGAGAGACCCAGAGCCAAGCAAGGTCCAGAGCCTGACCTTCTAACCTGTAAAAACTGTATGAGATAAACATTTGCTGTTGTTTTATGTTGCTAAGCTTGAAGGTAACTTGGTACAGAGGAATTAATAAAGAATATGCTATTGTTGTAAATGACTGTATGGGTGTCAGCAAAGAGCTACCTCCCATATGTTCAGTTCACAGAGGTTATGGGGCCAGAAAGCTGCTTCGACCAGATTAGGACTTCTCCTTCCCACATATGAGGCCATAAGGAGGGCAGACATATGCAGCAATGTAGTATCTTCAGAGCCTCACCTGACCTGAAGGTGGGAGGATCTGTGTGGTGCTATGTGCCACTCAGACAAACTTTCAGAGGCTATCAGAGGACAGTGGAACAGATTTTCTAATGTTATTTAACTATCAGGCAGGTAGTTCTTCTCTCCACATAGTGGGACAATTCTGATCTGACCACTAGTCTTGGAGTCCCCTGTCCATCCCCTGATCCTAGCAGCTGGCAAACTGCTCAAACCAGTCTCTTGCTTGCATTCACCCTCCCTAACCTTTCACATCTCAAAATTTGGATAAAAATGGTGGTATTTTCTAAAGTAGCCAATATTTGACCAGGCATCAAGAGAAAGCCTTGTTTTTTCAGGTTACACAGCTGCTGCTGATATTCAAAGCTTGGGTGATGGGCCAGAGAGGCATTTGGCTCTGAGTTCCCACATGGTTGTGTTTCTGTAACTAAATCTCCAGGTTCCCTGCCTTCCCCCACCAATCCCTGATATCTCACTAGCATCTTTGCTACTGCTTCTGGGGTGTTCCGTTTCTCCACAATTGCTGTTTTTACCGCTGTCCCCAATTCTCCTGCAGTCCCTGATCTGCACTGTTCCTGTCAAATCGAGAAGGTTTGGACCCCAGCCCCATATCCCAGATGGTTAGAATTCTCTCAGATAACCTTGAATTATCTGGCCTTTCAGAGATCTTGGACTTTTTAAGGCTCCTGAGACAAGTCCCTGCATTACATTGGCATTTACAAGTTCCCTGGGTAGAAAGACAGATCTTTTTGCTACTCAAAAGAATCCCTTGATTATGAAAAATGAGTGTCTCAATAGTCTCTCCTTCCCCCACTAGTGAATTCCTTGCCCAGTAAGTCACTCCCTCCTTCTGAGAGGTTGACTCAAAATGTCTCCCCTTTTTTTGCTCAAGAATCCTAAATTTCTTGTTTTTTTTTATTTTGTTTTTTCAATTTAGTCATTAGTTCTATGGAGGCCTGTCTGCCCTGGTTCCCCAAATTCCCAGAGGTGCAAATAAATAGATGAGATTCCGTTGTAACCTCTCCAGCTTTGAACTAGATGCCACAGGCGACCACGCACAAGGCTTGCCTTGACTGACTCAATTCTATTCAGTATATGCTATTTTTCATAATTCCTATCTAAAACTGTGCTAATCCTATGTCCTCTCAGTCCCCTTGTGATGGGACCAAGAGGGGGACATGTGGATCCAAATACATAGACCACTCCAAACCAACGTTTGAGGATCACCCAGCCTCCGGCCTTCATCCACACCTGACAGAAAAGTCCCACAACTTGGCAGCAAGAGGTTATTTTTCCTTCCGCACAGTCCCTTGAACACATGGACTTTTTATGAGTTCCTGTGTGTGGAGTCTAATGGCCTTTAAGCCCCGGAAAATGCAGAGAGCTGATCTTGCACTTGCACTTGGTAGGGAAAGCTTTGGGTAGAGTGTGCCCTTGGGGTCATGAAATGGAATTTGAAATGTTAACGACTCACCTCTGTTTCAATGCAGATTACTGCTATTACAGAATATGGTTTCCCTGTCACCGAACTCAAGAAAAAAATGCTTCGTGCTTGCTTCTAGCACAGTGACGTACACATTGAGGGCAGTCACTTAAGTCTTTTGATTTGGTTTTCTTAATATTTCACTGGGCAGAGGGATCGTCAGTTTAACTTTTGCACTTCTTCCTCTGGTTGTGTCAAAGTTGCAAGTTTATTTATTTTTTTTACTTCAAGTATGTCAGGGATGAAAGGCTCTAAATTTAGCCTGGGGCAAAAGGAAAAAGCAGTTCAACCTGCCATTTTTAATCTACTGGATTTCCACCTCTATGACTACTGACCACCTCTATGTCTAGGGGTTAAACTCTCTCCTCTTCAGTCTTTTCACCAAGAAAACTGACCAACTAACTTACATCCACACTTCATACTTAATCTTTGGTGGCAGAAAGATATATTTTAGCAGCAACACTATTTATATTATTTGCATGCCCAAATTATATAAATATCCTTAATAGCTCAAAAAAATGCATGAAAAGAAATAAATTTGGTTGATTTCTTTTCTCTCTCCAGGACAAATCCATAGTACTATAGCCAAATACCTGCAATTTCTTATAATTCCATGGTAATTTTACTATGGAAAAGAAAAAACGAGAAGTAGAAGGTAAAGTGCCAGGAACTTCTCCTTTATTTTAATCATCTCTCTCTTCTCACACTTGGAGTGACAGGAACAGAGAACAAGGATGGAAATGGTCTGATTGATATACATACAAAATCTCACCCGTGGTTAAGACTTTCAGGGGAAATTTAGACCACAGCCTTAGCTTCTCAGTACTCGCTACCCTTTGGAGTAGTTCTGTTTTTAAAAATCAAAAATGCAGCAGCACTTGGAAGCTTCACATGGGATTTATTGCAAGAAATTACCAGCCTTTCTCTGCACCAAAGGAGATGCTGAATAGCCAAGCTCAGTTCCTACAGAGAGGACTGACAATCCCAGCCTCATGACTGTCACAGAGAAGATGCAAAAGGACTTGGAAAAGGGTCTTGGGTTGAGAAGATGAAGCCAGCTGTGAAACATTCCCTAAGATTACAGGGGCCTCCAAGGCTGTGTGTGCCTAAGTCACCTTTTGTCTTTTCCTATTCCAATTATCTGACACCTGTTTCCAGACTAATCCTTCTGATGTAAACAGCTGTCATGGGGATGTCATGCCTTGCCTTGCCTTCTGTGACTGCCAAAGGCCTCCGAAAATGTCAGTTACATCCAGCCTAGCCTTTCTATTGTGCAAGAATCTGGCTGCCTCTGATACTGAATCTTCTGCTATTCTCAACAGGAATCTGCCAATCCAGCCAATAGTCTCTGCACTATTTGCCCGTCTCTACAGCTTTACTTGTGATGGTCTCATGTTTTTCCACTTGGAACATATGTGCCCCCTCTTCTCAACTACCAACTTCAAGGTCTGATGCAAAGGGGGTTTGAAATTAGGCAGATCTGGGCTTAATTCTAGCTCAACTACCTTCTCACTATGTGATCCTTTGAGAACTTTTTTTTTAATCTTCTCTGGGCCTCAACTTCATCTATGAAATGAGAATCTCATACCAGGTTCATGGTAGATGCTTAGCAAAATTTACTCCTTTCTTATGTATCTCTAACACCTATGCATCCTCTCAAACTCCTAAATCAACTAATTTCTCTCAGATGGGACATAGAACAGGGTTTACACAGGAGAATAAGGCTTAGATACGCCATTGCAGGACCCTTATTCATTAATGACATCGTCAAGGAATGTGCCAGATCAGGAATTCAGAGATCATAGGACCTTCTCAGGACAGAGCTCAGAAGCCAAGCACATGGGTTCATTCTGCCAGTGGCACACTAAAATTTTAGCCTCATGGGAGTGGAACCCAACAAAAGTTATTGGAATAGAGCCGACCAGTTTACAGACAGGAAATTATAGCATGCTCATGACTCACAGTTAGATAGTTGAAAGAGTTCCTGGATAACATATTTTTATAAGTCACGAGAAATTTACAAAAGATGCCAATGAAGAGATTCAGTTCCATGACATTTGAAACTTAATTTTAAAAAAAGAAAGAAAGAAAAATCAGAGACATTAGACAAACTCACAATATCTTTATCCCCTTTAAAAAAAATTACCCCCAATAGACCCGTCATTTGCCAGAAAATTGGCCACATGATGGAAGTCCTCTTTGGCTATATCTGATTTGTGCACTGGTAGGCACTTAACCAAAGGGTAGCCAATCTCATAATCTGAAAGAGATTGTCTTTGTGAAAGAGATAGGCTGAGCCAAACAGGTCCTGTCTTTCTTAGTACTAGGAAACACAAAAGGAAAAAAACCAGAGCAACAAGATTAAAACTGTGAGCATACTGTGATATTGTGAAATATAAATTGGGTCTTCAGCCCTGTGTCCTGGAATACACTCCTAAAATCCTTGGAATTTTCAACATGATGTGTCTTTCATGTGCTAATGAGATGACTGGTGCCTTGGAGCCTCTAGGCAACATGAGGATGGGGTCTGTTCACAGAAAAGACTAAGGCAGGATTACAGGTTCTTTTCAATTCTGTCTCCCAACCCTTGGGGAAGGGAGAGAGGTTCAAGATTAGGTTGATCACTAATGGCCAATGATTTGATCAATTGTGCCTATGTAATGAAGCTTCCATAAAAACCCCAAAGGACTGAATATGCTATTGCAGGACCCTTATTCATTAATGACATCATCAAGGAATGGGCCAGGTCAGGAATTCAGAGATCATAAGACCTTTTCAGCACACCTGGAGAGGGCATGGAATCTCCTCACCCCTTCCCACGTATCTCACTTTATGCATCTCTTCACCTGTATCCTTTGTAATATCTTTTATAATAAAACAGTGAATGGATGTGTTTCCGCAAGTTCTGTGAGCTGCTCTAGTAAATTAATCAAACCCAAGGACAAGGTCATGGGAACATTGATTTTTAAGCAGTCAATCTGAAGCACAGATAAAAACAACCTGTGTCTTGCAACCTGCACCTGAAGTAAAGGGCAGTCTTGTGAGACTGAGCCAAACTGGGATGCAATGCTATCTGGAGATAGTGTCAGAATTAAATTGAATTAGAGGACACCCAGCTGGTGCCCGCTGCAGAACTGATTGTTTGGTGTGCAGGGAAACACCCCTACAATTTGTCCTCAGAAGCATTCTGTGTTATGAGAGTATGGTAAGAGAAAGAATTTGATTTTTCTTATATCCTTTGAGATGGCCTAAGGGAAAAGTGGGGGCATGGAAAGCAAAAATTGTGCATAAGCCACAGTTAAGAAAGTTTGGAAACCTCTAATAAGCCCAATCAGCCAGGTAGTGGAGGAGAACTGAGCAGAAGCACAAGAAGGAAAACGAGAAGCCATAAGAAGGAGACAGAGAGGGCAGTGAGTCCCAGGACTGACTAGTTCCTCAGGGCAGCTCAGGCCTCAGGGCTGTCTCAGTTCCTATAGTAAAGCCCCCTTGTCTCCAGCTAACTTACATCAGCATTTCTTACACATCACACAACCTTACTAAACAGTAGGAAAGCAATGAGGTATTTTACTGCTAAAAAAATAAAATATGAGGATCACTTCTTTTTCAATAAGTCACAAGGGGCTGGGGTAGACGACCTTAGAGGACAGAGTAAGGTCTCCTCATCAGGCTGGGAGAAGGTGACCTCTTATTACTTTACCCTCTGAGAACAGCCACCCTGGTCTGACACTTAGATATGTCCCCAACTCTCTGGGAACTCTGACCATGACCATGCTTGGTGGGGGATGCCAGAGTAACTTGGAAGAGACAGGCCTCTCTGGCAGTGAGAAGATATGTCACCCGTGTCCTGCAATGGCCATATACCCACAGTCCTGTGTCCTAAGCAAGTCACCTCCTCTTCCTGAGACTCGGTCACTCTCTTGTGATTGCTATGGTTTAAGTGTATCCCCAAAGGTTCATGTATGAAAGCTTGATCCTGGGGGTGGTGATGTTGAGAAGTGGTGAGACCAGTAAGAAGTAAGGTCTAGTGAGTGGTCCTTAGGTAAGTGGGGGCATGGCCTTGGGAAGGATTTACATGAGGACAAGGTCCATGAGAACCCCGAGTTAGTTCTCAACAAGGTGAGTTGTTACTGGCCCCTCCTCACACTCTAGCTTCCTGTTCTCATCCTCTTCACATGTGATGCCATCCACCATGAGGTGATGCAGCTGGAAAAGTACTCACCACAGCTGGTGCCATGTTTGGCCTTTCAGCCTCCAAAACTGTGAATTAAATAAATCTATTTTCTTTATAAAGCACCCACCTTCAGACATTTCATTATAGTAACGGAAAACTGACTAATATAGTGAGAGATGAGCATTAAAGTGACTTCCGAGATTAAAAAAACGAGAATCTTTTAGGTAAATTTCTTCTTCCAATTAAATTAGAAAAAGAGGCAACCCAGAAGGAGAAGAAATACTGTGGATCAGAAGTCATTTGAGCATTTGTGCTCAGCGACCATCTGGCTGGGACAGCACAGCAGCTCACCCACAAAAATAATTTGATTTTTCTTATATCCTTTGAGATGGCCTGAGGGAAGAGAGCCTCACCTACAAAATGAAGAGGTTGGTTAGTGTCTCACTGAAAGAACATTTTCACTCCAAATTCTACAATTCTAAGGTCTCTAAACACTCCTTAGTCTATGATTCTAATGTCTCCTTACCTCTGTAGTTAAAATTCCTTACCTTGTTTTTCCCTGTCTTGCCTGGTGTTTCCTTCTCTGTGAGGGAAGATCGATTGCTATAATGGTCTGGGCTTTCTTTCACTCTCTGTTGTACTCATGTTCACACTCCAGGAAGATGGAGTGACTTCTCTACTAGGTAAATGTGGGGAAAATAAACTGGACGTACAAAGATCAGCTCCTTTTTTTAAATTTTCTTTTTGGCAGCAGATCTGATCACAGAACGGGGGACTTCTGGGTTCCACCATCAGGCTTCTGAATGGGCAGGTGCAGCACCTCCCTTGACAGTTGGGAAAGTATCCCTCATTCTGGGGTTCATCATCAGGGGGTCCACCTCTCTCCCACTGCTCATAGACAAAAGCCTTGTTCTCTGATCTAGCTTTGTTGGTGGATGAATTATTTCCATCTCTCCATATTCTATTTCTCAGTTGATTCAGAAGTTGAGTGGGGGTAGGGGGTGAGTGATGTTTGCCCAAACATCTTGTGACAGGTAGGTGTTCACCAAAGCCGTGTCCATTCTTCCAGCAGTAGAGTGACTAATGATGCTGGTTTGTCTGGACTGAGGGTTTTCCTCAGATGCAGGACTTTCGGTGCTAAACCTGGGACATTCCCAGGTAAGGCAGCATGGTCATCAAACTGGCTACACAGGAAGATTACATTTCCCAGTCTCCCTTGCCACTGGATGAAACCATATGACTAAGGTCTAGCTGGAAGTGAGGCTCCATATAGTTCTTGATCCTCATTGCCCTCTTCTTTTTCATCTGCATGCTGAGAAGTAAAAATCTCCAAGATGGTGGAGATTCACTGGTAGAATCTGTGTTCCTGCATCATTCCGGGAGGATAGTCCCACAATTTATATCAGTTGTGAGGAGAGCAATAAATAAAACTTCAGTTATACTGAAATACTGAAACTTCGGGATTGTTTCAACAGTGAGCTGCCTTGAGCAAACAGCCCTGTCTCCTCTGTTAGGAATCTGTGTAATTTCCAAGGGAAGCCCAATTTGCTTATGATTGAATCTTTGTAGATCACTACACTGTCCTGCCATGGGAGGCATTTTGAGAAAATGTCAAAGATCAGATAATCTGCATGTCAGCGTTACACATTCAGATCCGGTCTATAACAAGAGGCATTTTGGTATCCTGAGCTTTGGTTTCCTCATATTTTCAATTAAGGGACGAGATTAGCTCAATGGCTCATAAACATCCTTGGCTCGCCATCTCTTAAAGATCTGATGAAGGCTCTGTAACTCCTTTCCAGAAAAAATACATACTCATCAGATCTCTGTAAACCTTCAGGGGGTTCCCATACCCACCTCCAGGCCCACTATCCCCACTACTCCTGTCAAGCTCTTTCATAGGCCCTTTAGGATCCCTAAATGAGAGGAAAGCAATTTCTAGGTCAAAAACTTTGAACCTCGCCTTGAGGATGATGTTCTCTTGCCAGCTCATGCCTCTGGGCCCAACCTTTGACTTATCTCTGTCTCCCCTTCATCACCATTTCCTCTCCTCCTGTTTTCCTCCTCACCGTATCCCAGGCTGTCTCCTCTCTTACCTGCCCACCTGAAATGGCTCTTGCTATCGTCACTCTTGAGTCCATCTCTGCTAAGCCCATATTTATCCCCCAGTCACATTTTCACCAATATTTTGGGACACCAATTCCAGGCCCACATTCTGCTGGTTCTGGGTGACCTGCCTGAATTCTGCATCATGTCTTTTGCAAATTATTGCAAGACAACCATTCAGAGTGACTTGAAAATGAGGAAGGAGCTGAACATGCCACTAAATCCATCTCCTTCAGAGAACCAGTCAATCTACTCCGGCTTCCAGGTGTTATTCTCCTCCAAATAAGGTTATCAAGGTCTTAGGTCTGCTGGGTAAATGCTACATGCCAACCCTCAGGAGCCTCCTTTCAGTAAACTTACTCCAAGTGAAGGCCTTTGCCTTCTGCCTCTGATTATGTGGACACTGATTATGTCCATGCTTCAAGAAGGAGCTTTATCCATCATGGCCAGCCTCTCATCAAACCAGCTTGTAAAATCAATTTATGTACCAGCATTCCGAGATGGGACAGGCATCTTTTCTTGCCACAGTCTCATTCTTCTTTTCTCTACTTCCAAGGCTAACCAACCTCTCTGATGACTGATTTAAATCTTTACTAAAAGAATATGTTCAATCACATCTCCTTAGATTTTATATACTTAGCACTGAGTAAGACTCTGTTGCTTTCCAAGTTTTGTTGTCAGAAGCCATTCATTTAAAAAAAAATAGTTACCAGTTCCAGGTATTTTCTTGTGTTTGGGAAATAAAATGGGGAAAAAATAGGTCTGGTCCATTCCTCATGAAGTTCATGTCCTAATATTATCTGGTCATATTTTTGCATTCTGAGGGGTGAACCTGAGCCATACTTCCCAATGATAGCACATTTTTTGATGGTAGAAAGTCCTCAGAGTCATTGAGTCAGGTAGGTCTGGGTGGTGTCCTGTCTGTGACACTTACTGTGTGTTAGTGGATGAGGCAATAATCTCTCCGAGACTTAGTTGTCTTACATGTTAAATTGCTGTGTAGCCATGGTATGGGAAGGTGCTGAAAGATGAAGTGAAATAATGTATGTGTCATCTTGGCAGAGAACTTGGGACTGGTAAGCACTTAACAGATATCAGAAGGCACTTTCTAAAGGTAATAAATGTAAAATATGATAGCCACTGTGCTACTTTTGCCCTCAAATGGAAGATTCTCGAAGGCTATGACCACATCTTAAACTTCCTTAGGCCATAGTAGAAGCCCAATAAACATGGGTCAGTTCAATCAAATGGTTAAGTGAGACAACAGGCCTTGGTCTTGATTAGCCTTCTGTTTGGTCAGTTACAACAATCATGGCTGATTTTTTTTTTTATAACCTCCCCAACTGTGGAACTGTGGAGCTAATATAAACTATGTCTTGCAATGACTTCATGCTTAATTATCTGTATTTCAAATCTAAGTGCCCATAAAAAAAAAAACACAATAATTTAGCTGTGAGTCTGACTAAATCTTCACAAATGTACAAATCATTTTTATTGTTAAAAACTGAAGAAATTTAAACTCTGTTTGTTTTAACAATTTTATTTGTATATGATAAAAATAATACTAATTATATGCATGGAAGGAAGGAGCCTTTACAGAAAGAGGTTTATTGTTGTTGTTGTTGCTATTGTTTGAAGTACCAGGGGCCCTTTACCACTCAGCCACCTTCCCACCACTTAGTCTTGCTAAATTGCTTAGGTTGGCCTTGAACTTAGGATCCTCCCACCTCAGCCTCCCAAGTTGCTGGCATTACAGATATGTGACAACACACCTGACTTACACAAAGAATTTTAAGAGAAGGTAAAAACATTTTCCTTATTACTTTTGAGTCCAGATGTATCAGTGAGCCTGGAATTTTCATTGTTCAAATAAAATGATGAGGTCATCATGAAAACATTTGATTTGGGAGAGTGGAATCATGGTTTTGCATTCTGTCCTACTGAAATGCACCCTGATTTTTTCCCATTCTATAGCACTCCTCAAACTGGTGGAAAGCTTCTATAAGCAGCGTGTCTCACGAGTGTTGCTTTCTGTGTTAGAGCTTCCTTGTTTTGTGGTGGGTTTAAAAGTTTTACTTATTAGATTTTAGCTGGAAAAGAGTTAACAGATTTTAGACTGTTGATCAATTGTTCAATGAAATTTAGTGGATAAATCTGAACAAGAGTAATAAAGAAAACTTAGGTAGTGATGCTCACACTGATGATGTGGTCGGAGTTGGCTCCCCAGGCTCCCCAGATCTCAAGGGGTTGCAGTGAGTTCTTGAGTTAGGCACTTGGGAAACAAGCTCTGATAGTCCACCTCTATCTGAGGTTCGCAGTTGACCAGGGGAGGTAGGCAATAAACGAGTAATTATAAACAAAATAAATATTTAAAAAGGAAAGGAGCAGGAAGGTTTGAAGGAAATAAGGAAGGGTCCACTTTGGGAGGTTGGTCAGGGAGGTACTTCTGAGGAGAACTTGAGGAAAGAAAAGGAGCTGGTTCAGAGAAGCGTTTGAAGAATGAAGTCCCAGGCAGAGGAGAACAAGGCCAGGTGCCAAGACAGGATGAGCTGGATGTGATCTCAGAATCATGGCCGAGACAGGGTGACTAGAGGACCAGGAGAAAAGTGCCTAACACCAAGGTGGAGCCAGAGCACACAAAGGAGGTTCTATTTTATCTGAAGCTTGGAACTGGATCTAATTTGTATGTTTAAATAAAAAATTCTGCATTGATATGGAGAACATTGTAATAGAGCCAAAAGGAAAACAGGGAGACCAGTTAGGAGATCATGCAGTAGGTCAAAGAATGATGGTGGTAGCGCCTATAAAGCTAGTGGTAGCGGAGCTCTCAGGAAGAAAGGGTATAAATCTAAAGGTGAATAAATAAAAACATCTCATCGTTAGATCAATGTTTTATTTACTTATTTTTAGTTGTAAATGGACACAATACCTTTGTTTTATTTATTTATTTTCATGTTGTGCCGAGGATTGAACGCAGTGCCTCACGTGTGCTAGGCAAGTACTCTACCACTGAGCCACAACCCCAGCCCCTAGACCAATGCTTTTTTTAAAAAAAAATAATGAGAACTGAGTGCTTTCAGGTCCATGTGGTTCCCAAGCACTTACTATAGAACCAACAATGTCTCATTTCCACACAGATGCATACTTACACGAATCTTTCATGCCTGGACAGAAGAATCGCTCACACCCGGCATGAACCTAACGACTCATGGTGATCCATTCTCCTGCCAAGAAAATTCCTGTTCTTTTTGATTAGCAGTCATGTGAAGCAGCAAGAATGTTCATGTGTTACACATAGCTGCCTTTGAATTCACTGCTCAGCACAAGGAAGGAGGAAATCACATTCCCAAGTTATTCTTACTAATTTCCTCCTTGGGGCATTGGGTGCAGAGGGGTGGGTTCTACTATCAAAATGTCTCAGGTTATTCTGGAAGCATACCGTGAATGGAGACCACATGTATGCCTGTGTGTGCACACACTAGTGTGTCTTGCTACTTATTTAATTGTCTGGGCATTGCCATAGCTAGCCACAAACATAATAGCTCGTGGAAATTCTATTAGCAAAAAAGGAACTGAGGGAAATGGCTTTATTTGGTGATATAAGTATAAAGTCTTATGATAGTAAACTTCATGGGACATCAAGATTTCTTGGCAGCAAATAAAACAGGTTTGAAATAACTAGGAAAAATCAGCCTTCAGAAGCTAAGGTCTGTGTGGCAGAACTTGGTCCTGCTCAGTAGATAATGAATAAATTATATAAACAGCATACTTTAGTTTGAACCCACTAAGGAAAAAAAAAAAAAAAAAACCTCAGGACCTGTGTTTCACCTCCTACCTCCACTTCATTTCCTCTCTCAAAGTCCTGGAATTTGTGGTTTGCTAGTGCTTGGGAATAGATGCTGGGTTTGTTCTGATGATTAAGATGTTTGAGATGGAAAGAAGTGGGAAGAAAAGGGGCTGCCCCTTGAGTGCAGAACAAAAAGCTGGGATCAGCTCAGTTTGTACCTTTTCTCAGGCCAGAGCAGTTAAGTGGTTTGTTGTTGTTGTTGTTGTTTTAATCTTTTATTTATTTATTTCTGTGGTACTTGGGATTGAACCCAGAGGTGGTCTACCACTGAGCTCCACCCCTAGTCCTTTTTATTTTTTATTTCAACACAGGTTTTGCTAAATTGTCAAGGCTGGCCTTGAATTTGTAATCCTCCTGCTTCATCCTCCTGAGTAGCTAGGATTACAGGTGTGTGCCATCATACCCAGTTTGTCGGTCGGTCTGTCTATCTATCTATCTGAATAAAAGGCATTTTCTGAAAGGAGATAGATTTTTCTTTCACAAAAGGAAAAAATGCTTAATATGTAAAATGATTTATTTTAGAGAACTTTAAACATATAAATGAAGTACTAATCCAGGATATAGAAGATACTTTCTGAAACCCTCCAAAATTGGTGCTGTTTAATTACAGAAGAAATGTGATAAATTTTTTTTTTCAAACAATTTAGAAGCATAGAAAGGAAAAGTTAAATTCTTTTCCTTGCTTCTTACACCTCTCCTCCACCCAAAGTAACCACTGTTGTATGTGGCTTATATTTTCCCAGATTTTTTTCCATGCTCAACATGTAGCATATATACATTTTTTAGCTTATATTTTTTAAATTATGGATTTTACTACACATTATCCTGCAAATTATTTTCTTTCTTCCTTCCTTCCTTCCTTCCTTCCTTCCTTCCTTCCTTTCTTTCTTTCTTTCTTTCTTTCTTTTTTTCTTTCTTGGGATTGAACCAGGGGCACTTAATTACTGAGCCACATCCCCAGGCCCCTTTATATACCTTTATATATTTTATTTAGACACAGGGTCTTGCTGAGTTGCTTAGGGCCTTGCTAAGTTGCTGATGAGTTTGGTTTTGAACTCATGATGTGCCTCAGCCTCCTGAGAGACTGGAATCACAGGTGTGTGCCACTTCTTTACTCTTTAGACACCATTCCATGTCAGTACTCAAAAACCACCTCCTGCTTTTTAATGACTGCCTCAATGTCCCTTGAAAGGACTTCATTTTACCAGTGTCCTGTTGGTAAACATTGAAAGTTACTTTCAAATACAGAAATTCTTCATGTAGAATTTGGAGTTTGCTGTGATATGACTTTTATCTGAATGCTTTAAAATCAATGATTGATATGAACTAAGAACTATTGGAATTTATAGAAAACAGAGGTCCTGAGACATTAAGAAATTTACTGTACATTCACAGGATACTGAGCTCTCCGACTGACTCTCAGTCTGGTGTCTTCCCTTGTGAGTCAGTGAATGCCATTATTCCCTGGTGATGGGCTGGACACAGAGAGGAAAGAATATCTTAGGAAAATAATGCAAGGAAAGGAGACAGGAAAGTGACACAACCTTCCAGGGGAGAAGGAAGGATGAGGGAGTCTATGACCTCGTCCCAGAGGCTCCTGCCACCTCACTGACGCCCAGCAGAGAAGAGGGAGGCCAAAGAGGGACCAAGGAACTGTGAGAAGCTCCTGGGAATGCATGAGACTGTGGAGTCCATTTTTAGAATAATTTGTTGTCAAAACAAAATCTAAGGGAGAAACCAGAATGTATTCACATAAGACGGACGGTATAGAATCTTGATTAAGTCCTGGTTTATATCAGAATAAAAAAGCATGGTGCAAGTTTTAGCATGATACAACCATTTTTTACACGTAATTACACTGGATTTAGGCATGCCAATAAATGAAGGCTTTAGAAAAGATGCATATGTTACCTACAAGCAAAATATAAAAATATAAAAGAGGACGAATCTTACCTGAGTCACCCTGGCTCACTTCTTGCCACCTTGGATAATAATTATTTCCTCCACGGGATAGCAATTTGGGTAAAAAAAGGGCCAGAGGCCTAATCTTACAGTTGCGTTTATAGAACAAGCAGACCAGATTTTTGCTTGGAGTATGCTAAAAAGCAAAGCAAATAGCAAATTTTTCTGAAGTGCTTTTATTTGCAGTCTAAATAAAATTAAGAGAAAATCAATTTTTCATTGCAAATATTATTCCTCTTATTTTATATGGGGCAGCTTAGGCTATTAAAGGAAGAAAGATGTCCCTGAAGCTACAGATTTGTCCTGTGTGTTCTTCCTGTACTCTTGGTTTCTTTCTCATCAGAACATGCTCTGAGAGCAGATTAGGATGAGCTCAGGTAAGCCACTTCTGGATTAGAGCCTCAGCTGTCACAGACACTGGATTCGTGGCATTTTGTCAGGGAACAAACCCAAGCCAATGACCAGCAAGAAGTGGGAAGACTCCCTCTCCCTACTCCTAGCTCATTCTGATTCCAAATCTTGTCAACAGTACTTTCAATCGGCAGATCCTATTTTGCATCTGGAATCCTTACTGCAAAACAATCTGAAAATAATCATCTTCAATTTTGCAATAAAGAAAAATGTACAAGAAAAGAGATTGGGTGTGATGTTGGGTACTAATCCACCATTTCTGTTAAAGAAGGGATGACTGTTGGGGAGGCCCTGGCATGAGCACCCTTTTCCTCAAGTTAGGGACGCTATTCACAAAGCTAGAAATGTGTTCTTTGCTGTTTGGGGGACAGGTCATATTGGGAGGCATTCTGATCTCTGCCTTAGGGAGTCCACAAATGAGAGATCCCCTGACTGCAGAGAAAAACGTTTTTGGTACTGCATTGTAATTGGCCTATTCTCCCAGAGTTTGAGTCTCAAGAAGAAGAAAGAGAAAGCAAGCATGAAGTTTTCCAAGGGACATGATGGCCCACACTTGAAAGAGAGCTGGGTGGAACCGAGTCCTGTCTGTCCAGGTAGGTTGTCTGCAAAGGGGGGAGGGACTTTGGCAGGAGGAGGCTGAAGGTCAGTTGTGGGATTCTTAGGGACTGGGGAAATGGGCTTCACAGTGGCAGGAGAAGAACGCAGCATTTACGAAGACTCCCCCTGAGAGAAGGGAGCAGGTGTGGTGTCTGCCTGGCCGGGGAAGTGCGCTAAGGCTCACACTGACTTCACACAGTGTAGTGGTCCTTAATCTCCTCTCTCCCACGCTTCACGGGTGGGTCAGAAACTGTAGATACAAGAGAGGAGGGAGGAGGAGGTGCAAGGTGGAGAAAACAAGTTCTATGAACTCAATCTTACTTTTCTTTAAATTTATATGTTGAAACTTCAACTTCCAATGAGACTGTATTTGGAGATAGGGCTTCCAGTGGAAATAATTAAGATTAAATGAGTTCATAATCCCTGATCCAATAGAATTAGTGTGCATATAAGGAAAGACACCCGGGAGCTCGCTGTCTCTCTGCCATATGAGGACTCATCGAAGGAGCTGCCATCCACAAGCCAGGAAGAGAGCTCTCCTCTGGAGCCCAGCCACTGGCATCTTGATCAAGATGAGTCTCAAACTCTGGGAGAACAGGCCAACTATAATTCCCAGCCTCCAGAGCTGTGAGAAAGAAGTTTCTGCTGTTCATACTACCCATTCTGTGGCGTTTTGTAATGGCAGCCCTAGAAGACTAGGAGAGAATGACTAAGCTCCTTCCTCTGCCTGCATATAACCTGCCAGCTGCAGAAGGGAGGAATTTCAATCTTCAGTGAAGTTTCAAAGATGATAGAAAGCTGGATATTGTAACTTGTTACTTTTTTTTTTAATTCCCAAAGAGCGCCCAGAAATATCGTAGCATTATTTGAGATTTTTTTTTTTTTCCCCCAGAATCTGAAGAACAGGCCTGAAGAGGAAATTTCAAGAGACAGTGGGGGGCCGAAGATCAAGTTGTTTGATGATTACATCTTAAGAATTGTTCTTTTTTTTAAAGAGAGAGAGAGAGAGAGAGAGAGAGAGAGAGAGAGAATTTTTTTAATACTTATTTTTTAGTTTTCGGCGGACACAACATCTTTGTTTGTATGTGGTGCTGAGGATCGAACCCGGGCCGCACGCATGCCAGGCGAGCGCGCTACCGCTTGAGCCACATCCCCAGCCCCAAGAAATGTTCTTATTCAATGTATTGATTACAAATTAGCCCCCTTAATCAACATATCATGTTTCATATCCATAATACCCACATGCCTTTAAGGAGACAGAGTGATTCTAGGCCTTTTAGACATAACTGTCCTAGCTAAGGGTTCCAGCCTACCACAAAGACAATGGAGAGCAGGGGAGCAGATGATCAGCTGCCACTCTGGAGACCCCCATTATCAGATTTCTTTCCACTCTCATATGTATCAATGTCCTATCCAGACTAGGGGAACCCGAGTTTGGGAGCACTCAAAAACTCCAGGCAGATCATGGCATGGGAATTGGAGCTGTTAAACTAATCATGACCTGATTTCCTCTCCTCATGGCCATGTTTTTGCTTGACATATTTGTCAAGCAGAATCGAACCATTTCTTAGCTTGCAATGGTGAAGCGTGTTTGGTAGGTGGTAGGTAAACAGGTACACATGAGTTACAACCTGTGCAGAAATAACAATTATGTAAACAGTCTGACGAGGAAATATGATTTCATTTCGTTTACTTAAAGCGAAGTAAGGAGATTCTATTCACCACTTCTAGTCTGGTTTCTTCAGTTCCTCTGGCTCTTTTCCCAGGTGGATAATTCTCCCCACTACACTAGCCCAGCTCTAAGCAGGCCATGGATGTTTGAATGGGGTTAGGGCAGATGGCAAGCATTCCTGAGCTTCTCTCAAATGAAACCAGAGTAGGTTAATGCCTTCTTAGTAAGAAGCAGCTCAGTCTGGTAAGCAAGAGGACCCAGACTTTGATGACAAAAGTTGACTCTAATAAAGACAAAATATTTCTTTTAATCTTTTGATTGAATGAACAAATTGAAACTTTTTTTTTCAGGTTTGAGAATTTTAATGTACCTGCTTATTCAGTATGAGATTCTAAAGACATGGACTGACATTATTAAAATTTGGTTTACTGCTAAAAGAAATCAGCATATACATTAAGTCATTTGTAGTTTAAGTTGCCCACTGGCTAAGCAAAAGGAAATGACACCAGGGGACAATGTAATTATGTTTCAACCCTGTTTTCTATATGATGTTAGTTTGCCCAGAAATGAATAAATTCATAGCAAAGGTAGGCTCTATAGGCTCAGAGGTCAATCAATAAAAGTAAAGATAAATACTTAACAAAATTAAAGAAATTCTCACCAGGTGTGGTGGTACATGCTTGTAATACCAGAGACTCAGGAGGCTGAGGCAGGAGGATCTCAAGTTCAAAGCTAGCCTCAGCCGCTTAGTAAGGTGCCGCAGTCCGGCTGCAGCAAAATAATCGGGGGGTGACGAATAACTTGTGTACGTTGATACAGCAGGAGTAGGAGCCGTTTATTGCAGGACAGGAGCAGTATTTATACATTCCACAGAGCTTATCTAATTAGCATAAACTAGATACATCAGTCAACCAATCAGGAATCTCTACACTTAATGGCTCGCTTTTGTTACTTCTCAAACCACTCCCTCTGGCATTTTGCCAGGCACCATCCAGACTTGTTTATGAACTCTAACATTCCCCTGGCAAAATGCCAGGTGTTATTTTGACTTGTTTACAGACTCTAACAGTAAGGCCCTAAGCAACTCAGTGAGACACTGTCTAAATAAAACATAAAAAAAGGTTGGGATGTGGCTCCGTGGTTAAGCACCCCAGTTTCCATTCCTGGTACAAAAAAAAAAAAAGGCTAAAAAGAAGCCCTCTAACAGATTTAATTTATGTACCATAAGATTTGTCCATTGTGTTTGATTCAGTTATTTTAACCAATTGGCAGATCTGTGCCATCATCACATCAAACCTGTCTTAGAATTCTTTGTGGCCCTCTGAAGTTACCTCCTGCCCTTCTCTCCTTTTGCAGGGTGGGTCATTCTGACTCTCTACTTTTTGGGGGTAAATTGCCACTCTGCCTTAGGCCCTTAGGTCAACCTCTAATCCAGTCACCGTCTCTGTAGATTTCACACACATGGAATACAATATAAAATATACTCTTTTGTACATCTGGCTTTTTTCACCTATCATATTTGGCTATCATGAATAATACTGCAATGCACATTGCATACAAGTCTTTGTATAGATACATGATTTTTTTTCCTCTTAGGTAGATCCTTCAGAGTTAAATTGATCTGGTTTATAAATAAGTTGATGTTTAACTTTTCATGAAAATGTCAAGCCATTTTCCAAAGTGGTTCTACCGTTTTACATCCCATCAGTTAATGTAGGAAGCTTCCCATTTCTCATTTTTGTCTTTTTTATTTTAACCATGCCAGTAGGCGTGAAAAGGTAACTCATCCTGGATTTAATTTGCATTTCCTTAGTAAGTAATGACATTAAACATCTTCTCAGATGCTTAATAAACATTCCTATATCTTCTCTGGTGAGATCTCTACTGAAATCTGCTACCCATTTTTGACTGGATTGTTTGTCTTTATTATTAAGTTATGAAGGTTCTTTATATATATTGGACATGTGTTCTTTATTAGATATAGGGTTTGCAAATATTTTCTCCCAGTGTATGATTTGTGTTTTTATTTTCTCAGGAGTGTCTCTTGAAGGACAAAAGTTTTTATTTTGATAAAGTTTAATTTATCAATTTTATTATGTTATGGATTGTGCTTTTTGTGTGACTGACTTTTTTTTTATGATTACACCATAAACTGGTGATGGGAGCATATATTCTCCTCTGTCCCCTTTGCTTTATTTATAAAGCTGCTCAAAAGTTTTCTGCTGAAGAAAAATAATGATAAGAGTTTCAGATGGACACAATCTCTAACAGATTGGTTCAAGAAGAGAAAAATGAGCTTGCTTTGAGTAAAGGAGGATGCAAAAACACAGCATATTTAAAGTTTTGAGAGAAATGTTGCAGCAAGCCTAACACTAAATTGATATTAACAAGAGGATGGAGGAGTGAAAGTAGAGAAGTGGTTAACATTTAGCATTACTGATTCTTTCTGGGGATTAAAAAAAACACACACACATCTTTTTTACCTACCTGAGAGACCTCGACCAAGTAGCCCAAAGAAGGGGTGGGCATATTTTCTTCTTTTAACTCTCTCATCTTTTTTTCTGTGGCATGGGGGTGGAAATGATTCGTAGAGTATAAAAGACAAGGAAAAACAGTACTCACTATTATATTTAAGAAAAAAAAACAGTGACATGTGTATTAGGTTTTTGTTACTATAATGAATTACCCGAGGTTGCACACCTTTATAAAGCAAATAAGTTTATTTTGGCTCATGGCTCTGGAAGTGTACAGTTGCAGGGCAGAGGAGCTGCATATGGTGATGGCATTCTTGCTACCAGTCCCAAAGTAGTACAGGCTTTCACATGGCAAAAGAAAGGAATACATGTGTGCATGTATGTCTCTCTCCCTCTGCTTATAAAGCCACCAGGATTCAATCATGGGGACTCCACCCTAATTAATTTGTCTAATTCTAAAAATTTCCCATTGGTCCCATCTCTAAACACCATCATTGGATTAAGTTTCTATCCTCTTAATACTTCACAATGGGGATTACATTTGACACATGCAGCCTCAGGGGGCCCTCAAACCATAGCCAAACGACAATGTGGAGAAGTTGGAATCAGAAAACCAAGGTTTATATCCTGGCTCTGCCCCTAACTAACTAAATCACCTCAGTCTTTGTTTCTTCTTCTTTGGCATGGAACCAGTAGTTCTTACTTCATAGGAGATCAGGTTGGGGCGGGGGTGAAGGGGATGCTTGTCAATGTGCCTGCTGTGCAACAGAAACCCAGTATATCTACCAAAAACATCCAGAAAGTTCTGGGCAGAAGCATCTCTAGGTAGGGTAAGAGTATATCAGTATCAGGTCCCAGAAGTTGGGAGAGGAAAACAACCATCTTGGCATAATCCTACATTTCCACTGGAAACCTAGACAGATGTGAAGAGGAAAAGCCAAACATCATCAATGATCCGGTGTGGGGAGTAGAATTGAGGAAAAACTCTGTGAGAGAAAGGTATTCCATCATTTTTTAAAATATTAAGTTATTAGAAGTGTGGGAGCTCTCAGACTGGAACTGAAAGATACATGGAGAACGAATGGGAGCGAAAGAGTTTGGCTGCGTTGACATGAGAAGAAAAACAGGGAGAATAAAGTGTTGGTGGTGATGACCTCTGAGAACGTTTCTTATGATTCCACAGCCAGAAAGGAGATTTCATAAAAGTAAGATTCCACTTGCCAAAAGAATTTGTAGAAGAGATTTTAAGGTGGCTGATGAGATGGAGAGTTGCCCCAATTCCCCTTTAAACGAGAGGTAATTTGAATGATGTAAGAAAGCAGGAATGCAGAATTCCTACCTTTAGACACATGATAGTACTTAAAAGCTCACATATGAAAAATTACTGAGGACAAATTTAATTCTGAAGACAGATTTGTTTGTGTAAGAATCCAGAAAAAGCCAATATTTCTCATGTGATGCTGGGGATGGGTAACTTCCTGATTGCCAGGTGAGACACAGTAATTAAATGTGGAGTGGCGTTGAGACTTACAAATAGGTTACGAGAATCAGGAAAGCAACTGAGAAATAGATCACTTCAGGGGCCTGCACTCACACCTGAGCTTGGAGGAATATTGTGACCCACATATGTCATGATTAAATAGATGTCACTGAAAAGGACATTTCCAGAGACTGGTAATTTCCCCTGATTCTCTGAGCCTGCAAATCTGGTTGTTAGCAACCAGCACCTCAGACCCACCAGACAGACTTATTTGTGGCACATATAACGGCTGTCGCTGAGTTTTAAAATACATGCTTCAATACTTTATGGGATGTTGTATAAAAATATAACCACTAAAATAACTTAGGCATTCACACCTGTGCTGGATATTTTCTGTTCTTCTCTCTCTGTCTCTACACTGGGAATTGGCCTTAGATGAATCAGATTAATGGGTGCTTTGCTCTCTGGTTTCCTGTGGGGATCGTGGCAAATACCACACCTTAGGGCTGAAACCCTGATTAAATGTACCAACATCAGGTGCATGCGAGTCTTGTTTGGGATGGGTGTGTGTGGGTGTGCTCTTGTGCTTGCTCAAAGGTTAAACTTAAGGGAGGGAAGGAAGAAGACAGAGAAATGAACCTCTATTTCTAGGCAATATCACCTCTTTCAAATGGCCCCTTATGTTATGGATGCAGGGCTCTCTGCCTGCTGGACTTCCTCTGTGTATAAACAGTTATTACTCTGTGTATAAAGTATTCAGATATTTATTGTATATTCTGATAAGTGTACTAAGAATGAATTGCAAAACACTCACACAGTTGCAAGTTACACAGTATCTGTATACGGTGAAAACCACTTATGGTTCTACTAGCCAGAGTTGACATTTGGGAGTATGTCCTTCTAGAGTTTCTCTCTTCTCGTCCTCATTCATTTGTGTATGTGTTTAATTACAATAGCAACAAGTGCCGACTTTGAAAAAATTCTGTGTATATCAAATTGTATAGAAGAAAAATCAAAAGCCAGATTTTTATTTTGGATTAGAGTTTCTAAAAGGGCACCAGAGTAACTTCAATTATCTTATTTCACAATAATCCAAACTCCTTGTCTGCTTAGCCTGCAAAGTGATGCTCATGAGACTTGGCCTTAATGTCCACAGCTTAAAAACAAGGGGGGTGCTGCTTTCTTCCTCATAACCTCTGTTCTCTTCTTCTTTTCAGTGAATAACTGCTAATGAAAAATCTTGATAATCACAATCTTAGAGGAGTTGTAAAAGCACTAAATAGGAATTCTTTTCCCTTCTGAAAAATATAAAGGCATTTTTGAAGAAAAGAAATCTAATTACAAAAGTAATATGTTAGTGTTACAAAAACTTCAAGCAGTAAAAGAATGTTTAAAATTATACATAAAAGTCCCCTCTGGATCCTTGCCCCTAAATCACTCCAATTCCATTCCTCAGGGGTAACCATGGACTAACCGTATTATAAAAGGAACTGAATAAACAGGACAATTTTTCTTCAGATGTTTTTAAGATATGAAAAAATAGAGAATTAGTAGCACCTAAACTACACGGATTCAAGGTTAGAAAGGTGCTTGCAAAATGGATGGCCAAGGCCAGGTGTGATGGTGCATGCCTGTAATCCCAGCAGCTCAGGAGGTTGAGGTAGGAGGATTGCAAGTTTGAGGCCAGCATCAGCAATTTAGTGAGGCCCTAAGCAACTCAGTGAGACCCTGTCTCTAAATGAAATACAAAAAAGGGTTGGGGATGTGGCTCAGTGGTTAAGTGCACCGGGTTCAATCCCTGGTACCAAAAAAGAAAAAAAAAAAAAAAAGGATGGTTAAAAGAATAAAAGACAGGTTAAAAAAAAAAAAAAAAGCATTCTAAGAGAAAAACATACCCATAGAGAGGAATTCAACCTGTTGGGGGAAAACTAAGAAGAGATTCAGTATTACGAAGTTTTAAGAATTGAAACTTCCAGAGAGAAGTAGAGAGAAAATGTGGTTCACATAGCATGGGAATGTGGAGGGCTTCACAGGAGGGGGACAAGGACCTCCTGTGGCTGGCACAGCAGATGAGGAGAGCAGCCTTGACCGCCGGGTGCCAGTTTAAACCATAACTGGGCACAGTCTATTTAGTGAATAGTGGGATGGGCTGAAAATGGTCCGTAGTAAGAAAATACTAAGCGTGCAGTAGAAAACACGACATCAGAGAGGGACATTTGTGACCTTGATGGCACACTGTTGATTTTGTGATGGTTGAAGATGGTTCTAGTGGGAGGGTGTGGCTAAGCAAGACCAAGCCATTTACCAAGCATGTGCAATTTCTTCTGTTTTAGTTTATGATGACAACGGTTTGCAAAACCTTCTAATGACTTGTAACCAGGTTTCTTGGGATTTTTTTTCCCTTTTGAAACCAGCCATTGTATTTTTGAGATGATTGTGTTGGAATGAGAGCCCTAAGACATTTTGCTTGAGAAAAGTAAGATGCTGCCCAAGTTTTCACAGGACTAATTATGGGCAGGGGAGCATTTAGAAAAGAAAGAAAAATTCTCTTTAAAGGGGAAGTGGGAAGAAAAATGAGGAACAAAACTATAAGAAAGAGGTAGACTAGAGATGTTTATGTTCAGCTACTTTGCGTTATTGGTTTCTGAGTGTGGTGTGAAAGAATTAATAGACGAAGATTGAATAGGAAGTGGTAAAGTGGAGGGAAAGAATGAATTCTCCAAAATAGGGTGAAGCTACTTTTGTTATTATTGTTGTTAAGCAGTTATTACTCATTAATCTAGGTTTCCTTTTCTTTCTTTTGTTCTTTTATTTATTTATTTTTTGGTAGTACCAGGGATTGAACTCAGGGACACTTAATCACCGAGCCACATCCCCAAGCCTTTTTTGTATTTTATTTAGAGACAAGGTCTCTCTGAGTTGCTTAGGGCCTCACGAAGTTGCTGAGGCTGGTTTTGAACTCACAATCCTCCTGCCTCAGCCTCCCTAGCTGCTGGGATTATAGGTGTGCATGCACCACTACTCCAAGCATGTTTCTTTTTTTCAAGTATAGGGATTATAAAGATTAAAGACATAAAGACATGATACCTGGGAAGACGTATGATTTTGTTGTTGTTGTTGTTGTTGTTGTTGTTGTTGTTATTTTACTTAACTTCTTTGTAGCACTTTTCCCACTAAAATATGTTGTTGCATCATTGGATCTGGCTTTGAAAAGTCAACCCCAGTATTTCCCTTAGTCATCTTATAGATGGAGGCTCGACCATGGAGCAGCAAAGACCATAAAGGAGGAATGCAGAGCAAGACTTTCTCTAAGTGGGCAGATGGAAACCAGTAAGCACCAGAGATGGTGCTTAATATAAAGTGCTGGGAAGTGACCAGGTACAATGGCACATGCCTGTAAACCCAGTGACTTGGAGGCTGGGGTAGGAGGATCCCAAATTTGAGGTCAGCTTGGGAAGCTTGGGGAGACCTTGTCCCAAATAAAATAAGAAGTTCTGAGGATGTGGTAAGGTGCTCAGTTGTAGAGTGCTGCTGGGTTCAATCACCAGTGCTGCACAGAAAGAAAGACAGAAAAGTGTGTGTGGGGGGAGAAATAAATAAATAAAGTCGTGGGAAATATTGTGGCAAAACTGGATGTTTCTATCTCCAGCTCTCAGTGACTTCTTATACTCACAAAAAGTTTAACCAAACTACTCAGTACAAACTGCATGCTAATTAGCTGCTTTTTATTTTATTTTTTTCAAATTTATTTTGAGCAGAGTCTTTCTAGATTATCCAGGCTGGCCTCGGACTCTTGGTTCATGCTATCCTCTTGCCTCAGCCTCCTGAGTAGCTGGTGCTAGACACACACACCACCATAGGGCTAGCTATTAGCTGCATTTAAAAAAAAAATTTAAAGAGCTTAGTTGGGGGCTGGGGATGTGGCTCAAGTGGTAGCGCGCTCGTCTGGCATGCGTGCGGCTCAGGTTCGATCCTCAGCACCACATACCAACAAAGATGTTGTGTCTGCCGATAAATAAAAAAATAAATATTAAAAAAAAAGAGCTTAGTTGGTATTTCAGGAGCCCCTGTCAGGGTTAGAATTCTCCCTGATGCAGGGAGAAGGCGCACACAGTAGCCCAGGGACATCTGATTCCCAGCAAGGGGAGGGAGATCCCCAAGCAAGGCAGCTTTGGGTGGTGGCTTCACTCTCTCCTCTGTCTGCCTACTCTTTCTCTTTCCTCCCCATCACCTTCCTGCCTTCTCTCCCATCTTTCCCCTCCCTCTGCTCCTCTTTCTTTCTTGGCAACTCTCTTCTTTTCTCTGTCTCTCAGCTGGTCCAAAATGACTTCTTCTAGATGCTCCGTCATCTTTCCCTCTTTGCACTCCCATAGGTTACATTCTCACCCTGGACAGTTCTCCCTCCTCTTCTTGGCCCAGCTAAGGTCTTCTTGGGGGCACTCTCTTCCAGATAGCTTCCTTTTATCCCCTAGGCAAGAATAAATGAGCTCCTACGACTGGGGGTGCTGATCACTCCATCTTGGGCCTTTCCACTCTGTATTACAATCCCTGGTATCTGTCCCTTCACCCACTGCACTGCAAGCCCCTGAAGGCAGAAACTGTTCTTTACACAGAGCACAGAAACATCTGTGAATGGCATGCCCAGGTTTGTGCAGCATTTCTGACTAGGGGATCATTAAACATCCACTGAATGCATGGGTAAGAGAGTGACTAAGTGAATCCATCACTCACCCTTCTGGATTACACATGAATTGTTTGTATTGTCATAATTTAGTTTTCTCATATTTGTCTTCTTTATTATGTCATGCTTCATATTTGCTGGGTATAGAGTTTAAGCTCAGAAATCTATAAGTGTGATCGCTTCAGATCTAGCACTAATTAAAATCATACTGAAACTAAGAGGGAAGGCCCCTGACTCATGTCTTGTTTTAGATTTCTGGACTCCTGACAGAATTCCAATGGCTGATGTACCTCACTAGCTAAAAAATAGCACCCCTTCAGAAAGATGGCTCCCAGCATTGGCTTTGTCCACAGCCAGAAGGAAGCTCTGCTCTGGATGTCATTATTAACCTCCTCAGTTTTAGGATCGAAGAAGCTCATAATGTAAACAAAATGGTGACTTGTGATTCATAGTTTTGTGATCTTGAGAACATTCCTAGGAGGCACATTCATGTTCATTCTTTCACTAGGCTAATCAACTCTGGCTTTGGGTCTGCAGCTAGATGTCATCAATCGATTTTAATGTTTCTGATTGACTTAATCATGGTCTATAAACACCACAATTCAACATCTAAAATGTAAAAATGGTATGTTTCACAGTTACTGGTTCCTCCAGGAAACATCCATTACAAACCACTTCAATTTGATCTCATGCTCACCTGCAAAGGGAGGGCAAAAATAGTGATTTTGAACCTGGTATGTTCTAAACTTTTGTTAGTCTTTATGTCTAGTGTAGTTAACCCTGTTCAAGCCCTATTCCATAAGCACCAGGTGTACCTTCTGAGTTCAGGTATTATATTTCCAGTGGGGCTTATTGTGAGTTCTTAGGATACCAACATCAAGAAAAACAATGTTCTGTCTCCAGTTGGAGGTAGAAAGAGATAAGTTCCATTTCTTTGATGAGGAATGAGATTTCCTTCCCAAAACTTATGGGGAAAATTTTAGCTTATAGGATTTTTCTATCACAAACTCATAGGTCCAAATGTTTTTACGTACAAGAACCTATCTCCAGTTGTTGAACTCTGTACAATTCTGGGATTAATTTCTCCCTTGGCTGGTTTCGGTTGCCTTGTCCAAGATTATGTTTCTCTATTAAGCATCCTTTGCTCAAAGTAAATAACTGCAAAAATTCTCTATGAAAACTGAAGGGGCATTCCTTGCACATGTGCTCAAGAGGAGTTTCCAAGAAACAAATATGATTCTAGGGTGGGAAGACCAGAGAGAATCTAGCCAGTCTTGATAAAACATGGCCACTTAGGCAGTGCGCCTCTGAAATAGATAACTGCATGGTATTCTGCATTTATGATAGGAAGTCATGTGGATGTTTACTAAATATTTTGTCTGATTAATTTCAACCCTAGTTTTTGGTTTCTGAAACAAAATTTTTGATTAGACAGAAGCTGAAAAGAAGTAGCTTGCAAGCAAATTATTTCCTTTTGCAGTATAAATAACCCAACTGATAGTGTGTTGGCTGATGGCTGTCCCCACTTGTAAAGGTCCAAGCCAAGATTTGTTCTTTCTTGGGTTAAGATTTTTCCAGAATCATGTTGAGGAACAACTAAATTCTTCCTTTATTAAGGCTTGAGCTATAAATGAAGGAAGGGAAAAGGGGCAGTTGGTCTGTCAGCAAGATCACTAAAATGTTCCATTCCAGAAAGCCAATTGGCACTTGGTCAGCCATTCAGGGTTGAAAGGCTGCAAGACACCTGGATCAGGTGCATCCTCTGTCAAATTAACAGTACAGGAGCTACATACTCAGAATATATCAAATGCCTCCCAAATTCCCATGCAAATTACTTATCAGGCATCAGGTGGTGCTAAGAATAGTCTTCTAGGCAAAAATATCTGACCCACTTTCCTATCTCTGATGCCTAAAATACCATCATTAAAGATTTTTGTCTTCATGTTGAAGAACTGGATTCACAAACCAGAGGTTGAGGACCTTGCTCTGTTATTGTGGCAAACCATCTAATTTCTTTGAGTTTCAATTTCTCATCTATGAAGCCTGGATAATACTGTCATTTTTCAGGCTGTTTTAGGGAGTAATTAAGATATTAGCTCTTTTTTGAACTTTCATTCATATGAAATTTATCTTAGATTTTTATTTAATATGTTTATTTTCAGACCTTCAGAAAATAATGTACATAGACTTATTTTGTAAATGTAAAAGGTTGTACGTATGTAAGTAATTACAAATCCTGGTAATCCTGGATAAGTTCACATTTTGTGTAGTAACCAGTCTGTTTTAGTCTGTTTTCTGTTGGTATAACAATACTTGAGACTAATGTATAAAGAAGAAAATTTATTATGTACAGTTCTGGGGGCTATAAAATCCACATCTGGTAAGGGCTTTCTTGTTGGTGGAGACCCTTTTCAGAGGCTAAGGCAACACAAGGTATCACATGTAGGACAGAACAATTTTGCCAGAGAGAGCTCCCTTTTGTAACAAAGCTGCTCATTCCATAACCCATGAACCCACTAATCCACAAATGGAATAATCTATTCATAAGGACTCTGCCAATCACCTGATGGAGATCCCACTTCTCAAATACCATGCAAAAAACATGATTTGGGGGATTAACTTTCCAACACATGAAATTTGGGCAATTCATTGATTTCAAAATTTGAATTGTGGAAATCAATAACCAAAGGCAAGAGTTAGTTTAAAAGTGCATTAAAAATAAAAAACCCATAAGAATAGAATGACTAAAATGCAATTTTTAACTGATCAACTCAGAAATATAAATTTAATTAATAATAGGCACATAAAGGACTCTACAAAATTATTAAATGTGTCAGAAATAAATTTTTCCATTTAATCTCTTAGCCTTGAAAATTGTAGTTTTTGAGCAAGCATGTATATTCACATAATTCAAAAATTAAAAGGTTCCAAAGGGCACACATGAGAAGTCTCCCTCTCACCTTTACCCTTCAAACACCCAGCTCCTCTCTCTATATGCCACCAAGGCTACCGATTTATTATAAATCTTTCTAGAGATGGTCTATATATTTAAATATCTTAACATGAATTTCAGCATACTATACTGTCTTTAAACTAAAAAATATATCTTTCAAACCATCATGGCTTCCCAAAGAGAGATCCCAGAAAAAAGAATACTCCCTTATAACGTGTTTTTCTGTGAGATAGTGCTACCTTTATGAGCTTCACTATGCCTGATTCCCTCTAATAGTGGTTTCTTCCTGTTAAAGAGAAGCAAGACGTGAGCAGGTACCTCTGGTGAGTCTGCTCTGGTGAAGTCCGGGTGGCTAAAATATAAAAGTACAAGAGAGGCTGCCATGTGCCAGTATCAGCTCTTGACCTTTATAGATCCAGAAACACCCCCTTTTCCCCCCAGGAGTTGCTCCAGCTCAGTGAGGCTGCCAGAGAAAATTGATCAATGCCTGCCCATTATAAATACAGACTCCTGAGTCAAATGGACTTCTGTTGACTGATGAGGCCCATCTCTCCTCGAGGTAAGTCTATGTAGAAAACCAAGTTACCATCTAGAAGATATTTGGCAAAAGTGGAGTCAGACCCAGCGGGATTAGTTGTGGTGCCATCAGTTTATGTCATTTTAGCCACTCCTGTCTTTGGGTAAGGAAAATTTGCTTGTACAAGTATTTTTCTTGTATAGTTATTATTTATGCTTATTATGTGTCAAGCACTGTACTCCTGTTATTGCATTCAATTTTCTCACCATGATATGAGGAACATCTTCTTATCCATGATACAGATGAAGAAACTGAGGCTGTTTTAAACGACTTGCCCCAAATCACACAAAACTCCTCCCTAGTCCTCTATACTCCCTCTTTATGATCTTTGAACAAGTCCTTCATTTAACACATTCATGCCTTACACAGGCAAAACAACCTTGGGAGGCGGGGTCACAGGTGTTTTTTATTACTTCCTAGTCTTGATGATTTGCCCTAGCTCTTAAGTAACCATGCGCACATACCTGCCCCCAGCATCACTGTGGCTCCTTAGATGCTGGAGATCCTTGTGAAGGGGTTCCCACCTGATGCTCTGGTCTAAGTGGTGGAAAAAGACAAGGATACAATGAAGGACACATTTATAGACAGAAGGTATAACAAACATAACCAGAGGGTGTCAGGAAATGGTTATAATAGCTAACACTATATTAAGCCCTTGACACATAACAGGATACTGCTCTAATTTTTTTTACACTTATTTAATCCTCTCAACAATCCCTGAGGGAGGGATTATGCTATTTTACTGATGAGCAGACGATCACAGGGAGGTTATATAACTGGTCCCCATGGGACATAGTGTAAGCTAAGCATTTCCATCAGGTGTTTTTCTTGGTTCAATCCAGAAAACAACATGCCTGAGTTCTGTGGTACCTTCCCATGGCTCTTGAGAGTTACTTAAATTTTTTTAGTATTGGAGACTGAACTCAGGGATACTCTACCACATCCCCAGCCATTTTTACTTTTTATTTTGAGACAAGGTCTTCCATAAATTGCTAAGGGTCTGAGTTGAAGAGGCTGACTTCAGCTTGCAATCCTGCCTCAGGTTCCCAAATTTCTGGGATTATAGGTGTGTGCCACTGTGACTGGCTCATTATACTTAATTTTTGATGATGTGATAACTCAGGTAGCATCTGTAGATAAAGGTTAAAATATAAAAGTACAAGGAAAGTAGATTCTTTGAAGCTTGTAGTCGGGCTGGAGATATAGCTCCATTGGTAGAGTGCTTGCCTCATGTGCATAAGGCCCTGGGTTCAATGCCCAGCACCACTGAAACAAAAAGACTGGTACTCATTCTATTTAGGGTGTGGGTTCAATTAGGGTGTCTGGACTAATTTTTCTCTCCCTGTGTTGGCCAGCCAGCCTTTCCACTGGGAAAAGCCTTGTTTTGTGGTTAGCTATACACTGTACCCCAGTCAGCCTGTTTGCTCCCCTGTCTGCAATACCAGTCACAAAGGAAAATAGTCTGGGTGACTCAAAATCCAGAGAAAGAGCTAAAGATTAGGAGTCAGGGAAGAAAGCCAGGAGAGTAGAGCCCTCTGGGGACAATCACTACCCTCTCATTGTCCCTACTTCCAGAACTGGCCCCCATTCACATAGATGGTGTTTGGGTCAGCTTTTTTTTTTTTTTTTTTTTTT
>NW_025999925.1:4054995-4065785 GCF_001458135.2 Marmota marmota marmota | reverse complement strand
ATTCTGATGTGGGATCTGAATTTATCCCCCCTACCTTGAAATATCATCCCATGTAGATCATTTAATCTGCTATTCTGCCCTTGTATTACATTTACCAGAACCCTCTCTATTGTCCCTACTTCCAGACTGGCCCCATCACATAGATGGTGTTGGGTCAGCCCTTTTTTTTTTTTTTTTGCTGCTGTGACTAAAAGATCTGACCATAACAACTGTAGAGGAGAAAAAGTTTATTTGAGGGCTCATGGTTTCAGAGGTCTCAGTCATGGACAGCTGGCTCCATTCCAGAAAAATTAGGGCTTGAGGTGAGTCAGAACATCATGGTGGAAGAGTGTGGCGGAGGCAAGTGGCTCACGTGATAATCAGACAGCACAGAGAGACTCCACTTGCCAGATACAAAATATATACCCCAAAGTCATGCCCCAATGGCCACCTCATCCAGCCACATCCCACCTGCCTTCAGTTACCACTCAATTAATCCCCATCAGGGAATTCATTCAATGATTGGGTTAAGACTCTCCTAACCTAATCATTTCTCCTCTAAACCTTCTTGCATTGTCTCATACATGAGCTTTAGAGGACACCTCATATCCAAACCATTATATACCACTTTTTGTGTCTGATTCATGAGACCCTATTCTTTCTTAACCATTGCTGATTGGGTCAGAGGACCCCAGAACTTCATGGAGACAAGCATGTTTGTCTCTGAGGAATCTGGAAGTTTGAAATGAGGGACACAGATATTCAGGAATCCAGGTAGTTAGTACCTTGGAATTGTGGCTAATGCTAATCAGTGGACCATCCCTGGGCCCAGGCATCCCCAGGCTGCTGGCTCAGCCCTTCCGTCCTTCCTTATTTACTTGGTCATGTTTAAATTAGCTATGTTGGTTCCTATAATTTGGGACTAGAAAAGCCTTAGCTAATACAGTGAGAAAACTGGCAAATACCTCTTCAGGCTTCAATGATATCTTCCCAACTCTGACTGAAGGAAAACAATTTCTTCTAAGTAAGATTGACAGGTTAATTAGCTGGAAATTAAGGCTCCACTGAAGTCTGAAACTACTTGAGAGTGGAAACTAAGAAAGTGTCTTCTCTCCCTCTCCTCTTCAATTATTTAAACTGTATCTCAGGGAACAAGATTAAGGGCCAATTGTGACCGACTCCAGCTGGGGGTGGCTGAGAAGCCTACCACCTGACAACATTACTAGCTGCTAACCCAGACTTACTGCATCAGAATATCTTCAGCAGGGCCCAGGAACCTGCAATGTAAGCAAACTTTCTCATTAAGTTTTATGCTATTATTTAGATAGATTACATTTATATACATAAGCATAATCTTGAGGGTAAATTCCATTTCTTCTAAAACATTTACTAATAATCGGCTCATTATATTAGTTTCCCAAGGCTGCCTAAATAAGTTAATACAAATTAGGTGGCTTAAAACAGCTCAAATTTATTCTTGTAGTACCAGAGGCTAGAAGTCTGAAATCTGGGTGTTGGCAGGCACATGTGCCCTCTGAAGGTTCTAAGGTAGAATCCTTTCCACCTCTCCCAGCTTCTGCCAACCACTATTGGCATTCACTGGTGTGCAGCTGTGTCACTTCAATCTCTGCCTTTGCTGTCATGTGGCATTCTCCCATGTGTCTGTGTCTCTATTTCCCTCTTCTTATAAAGATTCCAGTTGTTGGATTAAGTGTCCATTTTAATCCAGTATGACTTTACCTTAACTTGTTGATATCTGCAAAGACTCTGTTTCAAACGAAATCACATTCACAGGTACCAGTAGATAGGACTTGAACATATCTTTGTGTGTGTGTGTGTGTGTGTGTGTGGCGGGAGTGTCTCAATTCAACCCACAAAATTTGCTGTCAGACATTTATGTTGCTCCTAATTTTTTTTCCCCAAATGACGTGCTGCAGAGAACAATGCTTTCTCTAAGTCTTTGATCTCACCTTCTCTAGCTGTTTTCTTTAATAGAGACAAGAAGAGAATGATGGGGTCAGAGAGAACAGCAATTACAGCTCATCCAGGAAGACAGAAAATGCCCAACTTTTTATAATATGAGGAAACAGTACAAAAACATTGATTACACAGGTGCTAGAAGTGGCTACAGAGTCATCAGGGAGGTTTGGTGACCTGGAGTTAGGAGTGAAGACACTACCACCCCTGTGGGTAGCAGGGCTCAAGGGTGTCTTGTGGGATCTGGGAGCAGGGCTGGCCTGGCAGGCAGGAGCTGGGTCCTCAGCAGTTAATTTCAGAGAGTGGGACCCACCCTCTCCTGTCTTTCTTCCCATGGCAGTGTAATAAATACTATTTTTCTTCTAATTACAAGGCAATGCATATTCACTGTGGGAAATTTGCAAACTAGAAAAGCAAAACAGAAACATTAAAATTCACTTTAGCCTTTGCATTCAGTCATAACTGCTATTAATGTGTGTGTGTGTGTGTGTGTGTGTGTGTGTGTGTGTTTTATGGAGTTGTAGCTTTCTACACTTGCTATTTGGTAGCTTCACTTTTATCTTGACATCGTATTGAGGAAAAATAAAAATTTGTTTTGAGAGTAAATCAATGGATGACTGCTTACCATCCTATCATATGGATTATTATAATTTTAACATATGTCTTGTTATTACACTTCCCAGTTGTTTAAAATTTTAAAAATAAATGAGAAAATTGCAGATGGTGATAGATGCTGTGACAATAAAGCATAGTATTTGGTGGAAAGGGGACTACTGTAGATTGGTCAGGGAAGGCCAAGAATGGCGAAGCTTGGTATGCTCTCTACAGTCACCCATTTGAGCTTCATGATATGATGAAGCAGGTGCTACTATTAGATTCATTTTACAGATGGAGAACTGAGGCACAGACAGCATTGTTACCTGCAGAAAGGTGTGTGATTCATGGAGTGAAGCTTTGATTTGTAGGCAGACCACCTGGCGTCAGTAGTGCTTTGTACTACAACACTATCACCATCCCTAGCAACTCTATAAATAACTCACAGAGCCTTACTGGAGGACACCTGAGGGCAGGCACTTCTTGGTAGCCCTGACAACTGCACCATCCAAAGGCCTATGCCACTGCTTTGGATTGGGGTATTCAAAGCCACAGTATAAACAACTATTTGGAGCACCAATTTTATTCAAGGCTTTGAAGAAAACATTTTATATTAAGACAGACTCTGGTGCATACTGAGTAGAAAGAAAAATTAACGAATACTTAAAATGAAACACAGAAGCTCAGGAAAATGCTATGCTTGCCTCAGGCATTGTCCACTAAGACCCCAAGCCTTCGAGTCTGCCAGGATCTGTTCACTCCTGTGCTTCAAGCACATTCCTGGGAAAATCTGAGAAACACTGCAGCACTGCACCATCAGGGGTGCTCAATAAGTATTCTAGAAATTGAATAAAATGATGTTTAAATTGCCCCATTACATGAAAGTGAGAGCTGCCATTCACAACTGTCCATTTTATGTCTGAATGCGGGAGTTTCTCCTGGACTTGATACCTGTCCTCCTAAACTCTTGGACTGGCATCACTGTTAAAACACATAGCATAACTCAACTCAAATCTAACAAGGAATCTCACAGGCTCTGCCTTCGGACCCCCAGAAAACCCTTTCTTCTCTGCATCAGGTCCCAGGGCTAGCTCAGTCCAAGACTCACCTAGGTGTGTATGTGTGACCTCTGTGTGCTCGGGTTCTGCATGTGAGGATTCAACCAACCTTGAATAGAAAATATTGGGGAAAAAATTGCATGTATACTAAATACATATGAACTTTTAAAAGTTTTAAAATTTTATATTTATTTATTTTAAAAATATATTTTTATTGATACATTATAATTATACATAGTTTTGGAATTCATTATGCCTGATTTGTATATGCAAATAACATTTTTTGATCAATCGAATTCCCCAGTACCTTTCCTTTCCCTTCCCTCTTTCCTGTCCCCATCTGCTTCTCTCTCTCTCTCTCTCTCTCTCTCTCTCTCTCTCTTTTTTTGTGGTGCTGAGGATTGAACCCAGGGCCTTGTGCATGCAAAGTAAGCACTCTATCAACTGAGCTATATCCCCAGCCCCTAATTTGCTTCTCTACTCTGATCTCCCTTCTATTATTATTATTACTATTATTATTATTACTATCATCATCATTGTCATCATTATTATTTTAGTGCATTATAATTACATATATTAATATGATTCATTGTATTAAGTTCAAACATGGACATAGGAAAACTTGGTAGATTTTGTACCCCAGTACTTCCCCATGCCTTCTTCTCCTCCCTCCCTCTCAATCCCCTTTTCTGTACTCTGTTCTCCTTTCTATTTTTGTAAGATTCCTTTTTAAAAAATGGTTTTGTTTGTTTCTCTCTCTAGCTTCTACATACGAGATTAAAAAAAAATCAGCCTTTGGCTTTCATAGTCTGGCTTATTTCACTTAGCATGATGTTCTCCTGTTCCATCCATGAACCAGCAAAAGACATGAATTCATTCTCTTTTATGGCTGAATACAACTCCATTTTATATATATATATATATATATGAATGATATTTTCTTTATCCATTCACTGTTGATGGCCACCTGGGGTGGTTCCATAACTTGGATATTGTGAATTGCACTGCCATAAATATTGGTATTCATGTATCACTATAGCATTCTGATTTTAGTTCTTTTGGATAAATAGCAAGGAATGGGATAGCTGGGTCATATGGTGGTTTCATTCCTAGTTTTTAGGGGAATCTCCATATTGTTTTCCAAGGTGGTTTTACCAATTTGCAGTCCTATCAAAAAGGTATAAGTGGACCTTTTCCCTCACATCCTTGTCAGCAATTATTGTTATTTATACACTTGATTGCCATTCTAACTGAAGTGAGATGAACTTTTAGTGAACAGACTTTTCTGTACAATATTCATTATTCCCTGAACAATATGGTATAATACTATCTACATAACATTTATATTACATTAGGTATCATAAGTGATCCAGGGATGATTTAAAGTATGTGGGTGGTTGTACATAGGTTATATGACAATACTGCACAATTTTATATAGGGCACCTGGGCATCTACATATTGTGGTATCCTGGGGATCCTGAACCAATCCCCACCAATGCCAAGGGATGACTGCATACGTGTGTGTGTGTGTGTGTAAATATAAAAGTGTGCTCTTTGACATGAATCATATCAGTATAAGCAGAGTTGTATAAAATAAAAAAATAAGATGGTAATAATTTTCTTACAGAATACAATAATAAAATGACTGCACCTTGGTAACATTCTCAGAAACAGGAGATTCAGCTCACATTTTGAATTCCACATAGGTACAGAAGCTTACTTTTCCCAAGGGAATGCAACATCCCAATGTCTGTTCAAAAAACAATCCATGAACATGTAGAGGATGCAGACTAAAAGACTAGTAGCCTTAAGTAAATCGAGGCTTCATGGGGTCTGCAGCAAGAAAGGACAGGAGATTTTTGCTGTCTCCCATTTAAGACCATTTAGGACAATGCGGCTGGCCCACCTGGTCATCAGCCTTGCTCCAGGTGGAACATCACAGACCCAGAAAAATCAAAGGCACAGACTGGGCTTCTGATTTGTATTTCCCTTCCCAAAGTTACTAAAGATATGACAGATAGGGCCTGCGGTCACCATAAAAGTCTGAGGCATTCGCAGCTTTGTGGAGCCTTTGAAAAAATTGCCACTTTTTTTTTCCTTTCCCAAAAGAGGCAAGCATAGCCCACCACAAAGCTTGCTCTCATGGTTAAACAAGATTGTGGGTTAGGAAGGAAGGTGGGAGAAGGATGCATTTAATGTTAGGTTCAGTCCAGGTATAGTGGGTCTTCTATACTTCATGGGTTTTGCATCCATGAATTCAACCACCAGCAGATGGAAAGTATTTGGCGGGAAGGAGAGCATGTCCATGCTGAGTACATACAGATGTATGTCATGATGTCCTAAAGAATACAGTGCGACAACTATTTACATAGTATTTGCATTGCATTAGGTATGATAAGTAGTCTAGAGAATAAAGTGTGCCTAGGTTATGTGCAAGTGCATCATCTTACATAGGGGACTCGGGCAGTTGTGGATATTGATGGTCATGTGTGGTGTGTGTAGGGGGTCCTGGATTCTGAGGTCTGTTTACATTTTCACAGGGTGCCTGTGGGACAAAGGCTGGACCAGGGGAACCAGAATCAAGACATAGTGGGTACAGAAATATGGCCACTCTCAGTGGGAGTGAAGAAGCAAGGATTATTTGTACTTCATACACCCTTGGCTGTTCTTGCAGCAAGTTTCCATGACACTGAATTAATCTTCCTTAAATGGCCTAGGGCTTATGATTAAGAGAGTTCTCCCCTTCCTTCCGTTTCTTAAGCTCAATTTCTCAGTGGAAATTCTCAGTACTCAATGCTTAAACTAAAAGGCCCCTAGTCCAGACTGGAAGTGTTGGGGCATTTCCAAGCCTGCTTCTTTTGTCCCATGCTCCTGGGTCACCCCAGAATTTCTGAAGTTGACTGAGACTCCCAGAACATGGGGGGCTACTGCTCCTTTTCCCTGCTCCACTAGAACACATTATTAATCTCATCCTACATCCCCAAGATTTTAAGAATTAAGAGAATTATAAAGAAAAAAGCAACAGTCTTAGATGAGGCAAGTCATTCATTGCACAAATCTTTGCGTACTTATCCTGTCTTAGGTTTTGTTCCAGGTCCTGGGGTGTACAACAGTGAACAAAACCAATTCCTGCACCAGCGGCTTACTCACTAGTCAGGAAATACAGACAAGAAGTGTATATCATGTTAGACGGTAGTAAGCACTGTGAGTAAACTAAGGCAACACAAAAGGAGGAGGAGGTGGGATGTGGATGTGATATTTTGTAGCCGAGAAAGCTATCTCTGATATATCACTTTTAAGCAGAAAACAAAAGAAAGCAAGAAAATAAGCCACAGGATGTCTGGGAGAAGAATATTCTTATTAGCAGACATAGCAAGTGTACCTAGCCTAGAGAGAGTGGTGTCCGACAGCAAGGAGGACCGGGTGGCTGGGACATGATGACCACAGGTAAGTGGACACAAGAGTGTAGGAATTTTACTCAGAGGTGGGTGGTGCTGGCTTGAACTCAGGTGGTGGTGGTAGAGGTGGTGGAGACATGGTCAGATTCATGATATGTTTTGAAAGCAGATTTTTCAACATTTGCTAATGGATATATGAAGATGTGAGGAAATCAAGAGTATATTCATTTGAGATAGATTTTATATATTCAAGTGGAAATGTAGAGAGAGAAGTTGACTTTGGAGATCTGGAATTCAGTGGAGATACTCTTTGAGGCTTATGGGTATCATAGTAGCCGGGATTGAGAGTAGACAGAGGGGAGACCCAAGGACTGAACTTCAGATACAGGAGATCAGGAGGTAAGAAGAGGTCAGCAGAGCAGACTGAGAAGGAATCATCGGTGAAGAAGGGAGAAAGAGAAGGGAGAGGGACCCGAAGAAAAGTGAGGACACATTTCAAGAAGAAGGTTGTGACCAGCTCTGTCCAATGCTAAGGAGAGAAGACCAGGCCAGAAGATGGTGCAAAATGGTGGTAAGTGGACACATGCACTGTGGCGGTTTGGGTGGCATGTAGGGAGGAAGGAGCCTCAAGAGAAAAGGGAAGGAAGGTTGCAGACAGAGAAGGAAAAGATTTGCTCTGGACCAGAATGTAAGAAGCTGGAAGAGACATGGGATCAAGGGGCTGTTTCTTTGTGAAGCAGAAGTGTTATTTTTTCTTTCATGTCATATTCATTTACTTATTTATCACACAAGAAATAAAGGTTTGTTGTAGCCACACTGAAAATACAGATTTAAAAAAAAACAGAAAAAAGAAATTTATCGAAAAAAATCCTTCAATCCTACTATGAGCACGTAGAACCTCTGGAAACGTTTTGATATTGAACCTTCTGGACTTTTTTTTTTATCCTGTGCAAATTGTGACTTACTTTTTAAACTTAATAGTATAATCTGAATATCTTTTACGTCAATGTACATTTATATTATCTTTATTAAATGGCTACATAACACTCCATTTTTTGAATATACTTAGATTTTCTTAGTCAATCTCTTATTATTGAATATTTAATTGTTTTCTTCTTTTAACTATTAAATATTTCTTTGTACCCACATCTCTGTGTATCTTTCCCATGATTTCCTTAGGCAAATTTAAGAAGTATAACTTCTGGATCTATGTATATTTTGTGAAGATGTTTAATTCATGGAAGACAGTTCTACTGCCCTGCATCTTATTTTACAAAAGCAAAGGGGCAGTGTGATAAGTTCTCCATGACCACTGTAGAAATGCAAATTAAAACGCTTATGTTTTTAAGTTCACAAAATAGAGTGAAGCCAATGTCACAAGATTTTAAGTAACAGGAATCCACAAGCCCAACCTCTTTCTTAGTACCCAAGGATCCCATAAGAAATACTTCCCTCTTTATCTTAAAAACACAAAAGAGTTTCTGCGGAGTGGTCTCCAGGGTTTTGAAAACAAGGCTTCACAAGTGGCATCGCTATACCAGACCTTAAACTATACTACAGAGCAATAGTAACAAAAACAGCATGGTATTGGCACCAAAACAGACAAAATATAGGACACAGAGACTAACTCACAAAATTACAATTATGTTATATTAGACAAAGTTTCCCAAAAAATGCACTGGAGAAAAGATAGTATCTTCAACAAATGGTGCTGGGAAAACTGGAAATCCATATCCATATACAACAAAATGAAATTAAACACCTATCTCTCACCATGCACACAACTTAACTCAAAATGGATCAAGGACCTAGGAATGAAACCAGAGACTCTGCATCTAATAGAAAAAAAAATAGGCCCTAATCTTCATAATGTGGGATTAGGCCCCAACTTCCTTAATAAGACTCCTATAGTGCAAGAATTAAAACCAAGAATCAATAAATGGGAAGGAATCAAACTAAAAATTTTTTCTCAGCAAAAGAAACAATCTGTGAGGTGAACAGAAAGCCTACATCCTGGGAGCAAATTTTTACCCCTCACACATCAGATAGAGCACTAATCTCTAGAGTATATAAAGAACTCAAAAAGCTAAGCACCAAAAAAAACAAATAACCCAATCCACAAATGGGCCAAGGACCTGAACAGACACTTCTCAGAAGAGGATATACAATCAATCAACAAATATATGAAAAAATGCTCATTATCTCTAGCAATTAGAGAAATGCAAATCAAAACTACTGTAAGATATTCATCTCACTCCAGTCAGAATGACAGCTATTATGAAGACAAACAACAATAAGTATTGGTGAGGATGTGGGGGAAAAGGTACACTCATACATTGCTGGTGGGACTGCAAATTGGTACAGCCAATATGGAAAGCAGTATGGAGATTCCTTGGAAATCTGGGAATGGAACAACCATTTGACCCAGCTATCCCTCTCCTCAGTCTATACCCAAAGGACTTAAAAACAGCACACTATAGGGACACAGCCACATCAATGTTTATGGCAGCACAATTCACAATAGCTAAACTGTGGAGCCAACCTAGATGCCCTTCAGTGGATGAATGGATAAAAAAAAATGTGGCATATATACACAATGGAATTTTACTCAGCAATAAAAAAGAATAAAATCATGGCATTTGCAGGTAAATGGATGGCGTTGGAGAAGATAATGCTAAGTGAAGTTAGCCAATCCCCCCCCAAAAAAACCCAAATGCCAAATGTTCTCTCTGATATAAGGAGGCTGACTCATAGTGAGGTAGGGAGGTGGAGCATGGGAAGATTAGATGAATTCTAGATAGGGCAGAGGGGTGGGAGGGAAAAGGAGGGGGCAGGGAATTAGAAAGGACAGTAGAATGTGATGGACATCATTATCCAAAGTACATGTATGAAGACTTGAATTGGGTGTCAACATACTTTATATACAAACAGAGATATGAAAAATCATGGTATATATGTGTAATAAGAATTATAATGCAAAAAAAACCAAAGTACATGTATAAAGTCATGAATTGGCATGAACATACTCTATATACAAAGATACGAAAAAATGTACTCTACATGTGTAATAAGAATTGATTTGCATTCTGCTGTCGTGTATTTAGAAAAATAAAATCAATAAAACTAAAAAAAAAACCAGAAAAAGAAAAAGAAAGAAAACAAGGCTTTTTTGGGAAAGTATTTCTGGTGTCTGCAGCTCTGTGTGTGTGTGCCTGCCTGTCCGTGTCTGTGTGATACCACCTTGCATATAAAAACACGGATAACTACTTCTAAGGTAAAAATAAAACACTTAACTGGCCTTTTACTTATGAGGAGAAGGGAGCAAACTCCCTTAAGTTTCTTTAGAAATGTCTAGAGTAAGGAGAATAAAACCACAGAAGGGCAGCAGTCACTATTAAAGAATGTGTCTTGTAATGTATGAATTCACTCCAGATTCAAATTCAGGTCACATCTGGATTCCAAAGCTGAAATAAAATGTGAGCCAAGAGAAAAAGATGGGAGGATGGCAGGAGGGGAGCATTTGAGCAAATGGAGATGACATTCCATAAGGTAGGGAGGCTGGGCCCTGGTGATGTCTAGGTTCTAGGATCTGGACTCCTGGAGGGAATCTTCATCTATTTTCTCTTCCCATATGAGATCTATTCTTGATATACCTTGCAAATGAACACCTCATCGCCAACTGTGAATATGGTAAGAAGGAGCTTACTTCTTTAGGAGATGGTGCATTCTCATCTAAAGGTTTATTTTTGGGGGGTGTGTGGTGGTGGGGGGTGTAGCGGTGGG
>NW_025999925.1:3939222-4054970 GCF_001458135.2 Marmota marmota marmota | reverse complement strand
GGAACCGGGGACTGAACTTGGGGCACTCAACCACTGAGCCACAATCCCAGCCCTATTTTGTATTTTATTTAGAGACAGGGTCTCACTGAGTTGCTTAGCACCTTGCTTTTGCAGAGGCTGGCTTTGAACTCGAGATCCTCCTGTCTCAGCCTCCCGAGCTGCTGGGATTACAGACATGTGCCACCAAGCTTGGCTCAAAGTTTTTTAAAGTTCTTCCTTATCTTAAAAAAAAAAAAACAACACCATTCTAAATTCCATCTTTCAGCCTTAGTTTTGCTTCTTAGGCATAGTGTATTGTAAGAGCAGCTCCGTTTTCCAACATTTAAATCCAATTATTACACTCAACCTCCTAGATACCCAAGTTCCCCAGTTTCCTCAGCTAGAATTGCTTACCCTTCCCTGCAGGCCAGTGAGGGACCCAAACAAGAGGATCCCTGAATTCAAACCTCTGTGCTTGCACATGACACAGTTTTATGGGAGAAAGGGGGTTCTACTTTACCAATACACCCGAGTTTTAAGATTCAAGATGAAAGCAGTATTAGCTCACAATTACATGTGCCAGAGCTCCTTGTGGGTGCATGTGCACCCCTTGTGTGTGCCATGCAATCCTTGTAACTTCTTGAGAAGTAGGTACTGGTTTTAATCCTTGTTTTACAGATGAGGAAACTGAGATCAGACAGTTAGCTACTGGTGAGCTGGGATTTGAACTCAGGCCTTCTGGCTCTAGAGTCAATGTGCTTAGTCTCCTAAGCCAGTGGTTTTCAAACTCAAGTGTGCATTAGAACCACAGTGGGCCTCTTCAGACATAGACTGCTGCATGTTTTGACTCAGTAGGCCTTGGGGGAAGTGGAGTGCATTTCTAACCAGTCCTAGGTGATGATGATGCTGCTGGTCTAAGAACCACAATTCAAGGCCCTCTCCTAAGGGCCCACTGATCCTTCTCTTGATATCCATTTCTCAGTTGCTTCCTTTGTTGCCTGCTCAGGATGCCTCAGGACTGGATGGCTCCCTCTCACCCTTAGGTCTGACCAAATATTGCTGAGTCCCCATATTCTGCTGCTCTCAGGTGGACTCTGTATACATCCTCTCATGGACTTTCACCTGCTATCATCTGCAAGATGTTCCTGTTCTCCATCTGCTTTCCTGGGCTTTCAGATGTTAGACTCTTCTCCAATCATAGTCTCTCCACAGGAAGTCAATCTGATCTGTGGATTCTACTCTTTCCTAATCCCACTTCTGGTCAATCTGTGGCTATGACAGCTGTCACATATTCCCTATGTCTTCTCTGATCTAGAGACAAATAACTGGAGGGATATGTTCTCAGATAACATGGTTTTTAAACCTTTCACTGTTTAGGTGACCCTCTGTCCTCTCTCCAGGCCATCAATGTTCAGCTTAGTAGGAGGAGCTCAGAACTGGGCAGGTGTTCCACATGTGATCTGACCACGGTTCACTGAAACCATCACTTTCTTCTCCCAGACCTTTATGTTCTATTAATGGTGCCTATGATTACATTCATCTGCCCCTTTGGTGTGCATTGATTTTATGCCAAAGACTTTCAAATATTTTTCAAATAAATTGTTCTCAGACACAGCTTTCCTCCATTTAATGCTTATGTCAGTACTTTCTTTACCTTGACACAGGACTTTGCAGTTATCCACGCTAACTTCCATCTGGTTTGTTTTTATATTATTTCAACCAGTGGATTTTTTTTCTTTAAAAAATCTCTTATTATTTTTTCTCATTATGAAAGGAATGCTTGTTTATTATAAAAATCCTAAGGTAGAGAAAAACAAAAACAACATTAAAATTTTAGTAGCCACCCACCCGATGTTGATCATTAAGGATACTTTGCTGTATGTCTTTCCAGAACCTTAATAACATCTTTCTAAATCACTCTTTTTTGGGGAGGCAGTACCAGGGATTGAACTCAGCGGCACTCAACCACTGAGACACATTCCCAGCCCTATTTTGTATTTTATTTAGAGACAGGATCTCAATGAATTGCTAGTGCCTTGCTTTTTGCTGAGGCTGTCTTTGAACTTGGGATTCTCCTGCCTCAGCCTCCTGAGCTGCTCCAGATTACTCATAAATAAATAAAATGTTATACATAAATGACTCATAGAGGTCATTTTTAGACTTTTTAATCATATCTAGTGTACTTAACTATTCCTTCTAGCTCTGAGTCATCACCAAGTGCTTCCAAGTTTTTATGTAATTTGTTGATAAAATGTTGTATAGGATGAGCAAGGACTGAATCCTAGAGCATGGCCCAAAATCTTGTCCTTCAGAGGGCTATTAATTCATCATTCAGCATTTAATGGGTAGCAATTAATCTGCCAGTTAGAAATTCACAGATGTGTACTTCAGTCTAGTTTTCCATGTTATTCTCAAGGGTAATGTGAGGGGCTTTAACTGTTTAAGTTGTCATATCATGATGCAGCCTTATAATTCCCAAGTAGCCAAGTTTCACACAAAGTTGACTATTTGCAGATTCTGAATCCCACTATTGTGCTACCCTAATTTCTTTCAGAAATAGTCATTTGTGCATCTCCAATTTTCAGGCACTTTTTCCATTCTTTAATTTTCTACAAATTGGCAACGGCAATCCTATGCTTACTTTGGTTATTTCCTTCAGCATTGGGGTGAGAGCATCAATTACCTTTTTTTTTAATCATAAAGAAAAGAGGTCTATTTAGGTCACAGTTGTGGAAGTCCAGTGCATGCTTGGAGAGGACCTGGCAGATGGCATCGCCATGATGGCAGCATACATACAAGAGGTGAATGTTGCGTATAGAAAAGGGATCAAGGGGAGGTGCCAGTGTCAGTTACAGCAACCCATTTTTTAAGAATGTTTGTTCCACACTTTCAGGTTTTAAGGTCTTTCAAGGAGCAGACAGACACAAATTAAGACTTGTAAAGGAGTCTGTTTTTCTCCCTGTCACCTATCAGTTATAAAACCTGAACCCCCATGCATAGTTCTGGCCATTTTTGCTCTGGTGGTATTCACAAAAGACCATTTTGAAGCATTTGATTTTTGCATAAGCTTTGATTCATTTTTTTCTTTTCTTTTAGTTTTAGCCTTCCAGTTATGATTTTTTGCTCTTCTCTACCAATCCTTCTTTTTTCTCTTAAGTTATATACTAGTCTCTGATCTTGTGTGCATGATGGGTGTGTTCTTTTTTTTTTTTTTTGGTTTTAGTATTGCATTATAGTTATACATAATATTTGGGTTCATTTTGACATAATCATTCATGCTTAGAGAGAAATTAGCTACACTCAGTCCACAGTACTTCCTCTTTCCCTCCCCTCCTTCCTCCCCCTGTTCCCCTTCCTCTATTCCACTAGTATTGTGTGTGTGTGTGTGTGTGTATATATATATATATATGTGTGTGTGTGTGTGTGTGTGTGTGTGTGTGTATTTAATTGATGTTTTATAGATATATATAAAGGTGAAATTCACTCTGGTATATTCATATATATGCATGGCATAATTTGGTCAGTTTTATTCCACAATCCCTCCCTTTTCTGGTCCTCTCTCCCACTCTATCCCCTTTACGGGTGCTCTTCTATAATCTGATTTTATTAAAGTGGCCATTGGCCACCCATTGGTTTCCTTATATTCCTATCCCTTTTCTTTGACACCAAGATCATTTTAAAAATAATATCTTCAGATTTTTTTGTAGTCTTAGGCCACTTCTCCTTCATAGGCTCCAGCCACATCAGCTACTGATCTCTGCCCTGAGATGCCCTCATTATGCCCTCTGGTTTCCTCTGAGCTATTGCAACATGGAGTTTGTATGGACATTATATTCACTGAGGTTATTAAGTTCCTAGCAGCAGAAATAGACTATGGCTAAATTAAACAAAGAAATGAAATTGTTGGGAAGGCTCTGCAGAAGCTCACAGACTGATGAGAAGCCCCAGAACCAGCCTCTGAAACAGCTGGAACCAGAGTGGCTCTGGGAGTCCTCTCAGCAGGAATTAATCTGTTCTGTGCCAATACACTTAAGATGGAAGTCCTAAGATAGATGGTGAGTCTGATTGGCCTAGTCTAGGTCAGACACTGGGATGAGGAAGGAGACCCTAATTTACATTTCCAATAAGACTATGTGCAATGGGGAAGAAATTAGGGTGCAATTACCCAGAGTGGGGTGACCACTTGATAGAAGCTGAAGAACGGTTGATGTGCTCTACAGCTATGGTCTCCCAATGATCACTTCACTTCCACTTTCTAGAAAATTCTAATTTGTTGCTCAGAATTAAGTGTTGGTCAGAGTGCCTTTTTGGATCCATCTGCATCTGAGAAAAGACATTATTGGCGAGAGATGTTAGGAATTTATGAGATGCTCTGCTTTTAGCGGGATGAGACTTCCTTGCAGAATGGGAAGTACTCCCACCAGTGAGTAGAAGTTGGGTAGTCAATGGCATGGTTTGTCACATGGCATACTGGAGCCAGCAGGCATGCTGGACACCTGTATAGGATGGCCCTGGGGATGACAGTTCTCTGGGGCTCATTTGAGGGCAGATTTCATTAGATTGATTTTATTTGGGTTATGGAGACAGGGCCTGATGGCTATGGGAAGGCTGGCATGTTCCACCTGACTCTTGTGCCATTTTCTTTCGCAATAGAATTAATTTATTCCACTGCTGACTAAGGTGTGCTGGAAAAGATGCAAAGAAGACCTGTGAAAATGATGTCTGTGTGGAGTTGGGATGGTGTTGGAGGACAGACCCATAAACATACTGCCATGTTACCTGACTCCAACCAGGAGTAAGTTATTTCAAGGGACAACAATTCAAACTTCCAGGCTACATTTCCATTTTTATCCACATAAGTAGGAAATTTTTGGAAAGAATGGTGAAAGGAAAAACTACAATAGGAAAGAAATCACTTCATCTTATTAGGGAGAGGGGAGAGTAGTTAATCTTTGTCTAAATCTAAAAGGGATAATGGGGGAAATAATGAGCACATATCCTCCATGCCCAAGGCAGGCATAATAAGAAAAAACTGGGCGTGGTGGTGCACACCTGTAATCCCAGCGTTTTAGGAGGCTGAGGCAGGAGGATTCCAAGTTCGTAGCCATCCTCAGCATCTTAGCAAGGCTCTAAGCAACTTAGCGAGACCCTCTTTCAAAATTAAAAATGTACAGAGGTGGGGATGTGGCTCAGTAGTTCCACACCCTGGATTTAATCCCCAGTATAGGAGAGAGAGAGAGAGAGAGAGAGAGAGAGAGAGAGAGAGAGAGAGAACAGAAACACCAGGCTGAAGTCACCTGGGAGGGAGACTGATCTGGACCATAGAATTTCCTCCTCTGGAGGCCAATGGAGCAGAAGATCTGAACTTTTTCTAGGATGGCTTGGTTGCAGCCCTCACCCTCAACAGTGTGCTTACTGCCTCTCCATGCCTCAGGCATCGTAAGCACATTCAATCATCTTCACTAAGCACACTGCTCTCCAGTCCCTGCCTAGTGCCAGGGAAACAGACTCAGGACATCATGTCCACAATCTCATGAGACACCATAAGCTGGATCAGTGCAGGCCAGCCACACCTGAATTCCTGACATGCACGACGATAATGTTTATTTTTTTAAACTAAATTTTTTGGGTGATTCATTATACAGTCATAAACAAACCTGTAGAACAGAAGAGAAAGAAACGGTTTGAGCAGAGGAGAAATTGATGTGTGACACAGTCTCAATCAACATCAACTAACCCTTTGAGAGCTTCAAAAGCTGGGATAATGTTCTAGAAAAAATATTTATTCTTTTCAGTAAATATGGGAGCCTAATTTTTTTTACCCTACTGGAGATAATTTCCTATCAGTGCACAAAGAACTTCCTTATTGTTTTCCACAGCATATATAACTGCAATATATGGAGGCAGTGTGATAGTCAGCTTTCTGTTACTGTAACAAATACCTGAGATAATCAACTTATAAAGGGAAAAAGCTTACTTGGGCTCACAGTTTGGAGGTTTTAGCTCATGATTGATTAGCTGTTGCTTTTGGGCCTGTGGCAAGGCAACACATCATGGTAGTAGCATGTGGCAAAACTGCTTACCTCATGGAAGAGATAGGAAAGGGCTAGACTCCCACTGTCTCCTTCGAGGACACATCCCCAATGACCTAAGTCTTCTTGCTAGGCCCTACCCCTTAAAGGTCCCACCACCTCTCAGTGGTGCCAAACTGGGGATCAACCCTTTAACACATGAACATTTCAGGGACATTCTAGGTATGAATTATAACAGGTAGGTGTTGTAATTTATTTAGACAATTCCCAATGGTTGGACATTTAATTATATTGGTATTTCAAAACATGATTCATGGCTCATATGTGTGCAACCATTTTTGTGAAGGAGTACATATGAAAAAATGTAGAATAAATCTCTAGAATTGGAGTTCCTGAACTCTAGGCTTTTTGTTCATTATGTAGCACTCATCTGCAGGAATGGCTTTGTTCTTTATGTATTGTCTACCTACTGCTGGTTCTCACCTAAGTGCTGGAAACTCTCTTTTGTGAACTGCCTGGACAATCCTCTAAATAGGGAGAATTTTATGTAAGCTCAGAGAAAACATTAAATAAAATTAAAAAATATTTTGAGGAAACTATTTCAACAAGTCTGTTACTATGTCCTGCATAGCCTTTGAATCAAGAAAAGATGCAAACACTTGCTGTGATAAGGCATTGTGAGGAAGCCAAAAGAAATAAAAGATGTGGTCTTCACTCTTCAAAAGCTGAAAAGCAATCCTGCCTACTAGTTGGGACCCAGAGAGCTGAATTCAATTACTTGTTTTTTTCTCTTTTACAGACATAGCTCCAGTTACCAGGGGAGAAACTGCCTGAGGCCCCTGATAATGTGAATCTACTTTTGGTGGACTGACTGTCTCTGTCTCTGTGTCTCACACACACCTTTCTATGATAAAGTAAAATTATACCTTATATGGCCATATTATCAAAGAGAGCTACAGCTTCAATGCAATCCCCATCAAAATATCAATGACATTCTTCTCAGAACTAGAAAAAGCAACCCTAAAATTCATATGGAAGAGCAAAAAACCCAGGATAGTCAAAGCAATCTTGAATAGAAAGAGCAAAGCTGGAGGTATCACCATACCTGACTTCAAATTATACTTCAGAGCCATAGTAACTAAAACAGCATCATGGCCTAAAAACAGACCGGTAGTCCAATAGAACAAAATAAAAGGCCTAGAGACAAAGCCACATAGCTATAGTCATCTGATTCTTGACAAAGACATCCAAAAACATATATTGGAGAAAAAAATAATCTCTTTAGCAAGTCAGGCTGGGAAAATTGGATTTCCACATGTAGAAGAATGAGATTATATCCCTATCCCTCACCTTGTACAAAAGGCAACTCAAAATGTGTTAAAGACCAGAAACTTTGTAATTGCTAGAAGAAGCAAAAAGGCAAAGCACTTCAACATATAGGTATAGGCAAAGACTCCCTGAGTAGGACCTCCATAGCTCAGGAAATAAGAAAAAGAATCCAGGAATGGGATGTCATCGAATTAAAAAGCTTCTGCACAAAAAGGAAACAAAAGAGTGAGGAGACAACCCACTGAATGAGAGGACTTCTTTGCCAACTACTTCCCCAACAGAAGACTAATATCCAGAATATTTAAAGAACTTAAAAAAAAAACCCTCAACATTAAAAGAAACAAATGACCCAATCAATGAATGGGCAAATGAGCTAAGGAGACACTCTTCAAAAGAAGAAGTGAAAATGGCCAACATCTTTAAAATATTCAGCATCTTTATCCATTAGGGAAATACAATCAGATCTATACTGAGATTCTGTCTCACTCCAGTGAGAATGGCAATCATCAAGAACACAAGTAACAATAAATGCTGGTGAGGATTCAGGGGAAAGGAACTTTTATATACTGTTGGTGAGAATATAGAGTCATACAGCCACTGTGGAATTCATTATGGAGTTTCCTCAAAAGGCTAAAAACAGAACTACCAAATGATCCAATTATACCATTCCTTGGTTATTTATCCAAAAGAATTAGAGATACATGTATACCCATGTTTATTGCAGCACAGTTCACATTTGTGAAATCAGCCTAGGTGTCCATCAACAGGTGAATGGATAAAGAAAATTGTACACACACACATACGCACACATGCACACACATGCACACACAATTAGTACTTAGCCATTCTTACAAGAATGAAATTCTGTCATTTGCAGGAAAATGAATGGAACAGGAGACCATAACTTTGAGTGAAATAACTCAGAAAAAAGAATCTTGTGTTGTCATGGTTTGGATCTGGAATGTCTCCGCCCCCCAGAAGCTCAAGTATTCCAAGCATGGTCCCTGATGCAGCAAGGTTCAGAGGCAAGGCTTTTAGGCAATGACTGGATCATGGGTGCTCTCACATTAACAGTGGATTAATCCATTTGATGGATTGATAGCTGAATGGACTACTGGGAGGTAGGAGCTAGCTGGAGGAAGTAGGTCACTGGGGGCATGCCCTGGCAGAGTTTATTTTCTCTCCATCCCCTTCTTCTTTCTCTCTGCTTCCCAGTTGCCATGAGCTGGGTAGCGTTCCCCTGCTATGCCCTTCTGCCATGATGTTTCTGCCTTGGAGTCAGTTGACCACGGACTGAACCTCTGAAACTGTGAGCCAAAATAAATCTGTCATTACAGTATTTTGGTCACAGAGATGAAAGCTGAGTAACATGTATGTTTTCTCTCATAAAGGAAACCAACATGAGAAAAGTGATGTCATGAAAGTAGAAGAGAGAGTCTTAGAGGAGGGGATCGAATGAAGGAAGAGGGCCAGGTAGGGAGGCGTTGGGGAGATAAATTGATCGAACTATGTTTTCATGTATGTACAAATATGCCACAGTGAAACCCACCATTCTGTGCAAGTAATATGCACCAATTTAAAAAGATTGAAAAAAAACTCTGCATATTATGAACAGAAGGCATTAATTGAATGCTTAGGTTTTCCATTATCATCATATAATCCTTCAATTATGAGTGGATGTTTTCATTTGTTCAATACAAATCACATATGATTATTAATGTATATTATCCAGTGTTTAAAGGTTTTCAAACTATTTTGACCATGACCAATAATAAGAAAAGCATTGACAATGCAATCCATGCATTCAATCATCCATCCATCTCTCCCTCCCCCCCTTCTCTCTCTCTCTCTCTATATATATATACACACACACACACACACACACACACACACGTGTGTGTGTGTGTGATTATACATATCTATCTATCTATCTATCTATCTATCTATCTATCTATCTATCTATCTTTCTATATCACCCAAAGCCCTTAGCCTTATTATGCATACAACTCTCTGATATTTTCTATTCTAGTTAATGCTGTCTTGTAAAAATACTGGTCTCAGCCCACTTGATTTCATGGTCCCCTAATGGGCCATGACTTGTTGTTTCAAAAACACTACTGTTTATGCCACCCCACCAGCCTGAGGTACAATTCAGGTGTTTGCCTTGTGTAATGCAAACCTTAAAAGCCTTTGCTATCTGCTTGCTAAATTTGTTCTTCCTTTAAAAGTTAGACGTTATCTCTGCTAAATGTACTGGAAGCAACATCAATCTGAGACTTTCTCAGAAGTCGGCATCAATGCACTGTCATTCGGTGCCGGTGCTGGGAATATCAGTAAGTGCACCTGTCGCTGCCATTCTGCTTGATTGTCTGTCACAGTTGGAGAGGTACTTTCCCTCCAGATGCCCTCTGATGCAGTTCACATGAAGAGAATGCTAATGCTAGTCGGCCCTGGCCAAGAATCCATCTCCTCACAGCTGACTTGGTTTCATGGCAGGGAGAGGCGCATGCCTGTGTCATTTGGAAGAGTGATCTGCTGTAGGGGGAAGCCTCCAGGAAATAGGTGCAGACAGGGAGAATTCTCCCTAACCTAGGCCTTGCTCCACTAAAAAATGCTGATGATTTCACAGTTGTATTTAGATCAGTTCAAGGACACAGGTTTTTGAGTCACCTGTGTGTCAGTCCCCGCTCTGGGCACATTCCTATGTGGTCAATAAAGTAAATACAAGAGCTAAAGTGTACGGAGTGCTTTTGTGTTTTAGTTATTTACAAGAATTATGTCATTTCCATCTCACAACTTTCATAAGTTGAATACTAGATGATGCCTAATTTTGCAGAGGAGATTGAAGCTTAGGGAGGGAGCCTGATTCCTTGGGGTCACTCAGCCGGTGTGAGTCAGTGCCAGGACCCAGAGCCCAGGCTGCGTGAGTTCAAAGCCTGTGCTTGCCACCACCACCCTGCTTTATTTCTATAGCATAGATGGGAAACTGGCTCAGAAAGATTAAGTAGTGTGTTTAAGATGTCACAGTTAACAGGTGTCACAACCAGGATTCACAGGAGTCTGTCTTGTCATGGTGCCATGTTTTTTTCTTACCAGAGGTCAGGAGTCCACAACGGAGCCTTGTAATTTGATTCTCAGCCCTTGGATATGACCATCTAAGATTAGGCAATTACCTGGGGCGCAGACACAGAAGTATGCAATGAGGCACAGACAGCATTTAGGGCAGGTCTATTATAAGGGGAAGGAAAGGCAAAAGAAAATGAGATATACCCCAGAGAGAGGGTAGATCTGCTATGGACTGAAAAGATCAAGCTTTGGCTTTTTGTTAGGATGGGGGTGGGTGGAAGCTGTATTGGCCCCAAACCTTGGCCACACCTCTTTGGGCCCAGTGTTTGTGTAACTGTTGCTATTGCCCTTTTGAGGGAAATCTTAGACTTAAGCTGCACTAAACTTGAGAGCATGCACCTGTGTACTTGGGTCATTTTGCCCTTCTGGCCTAGCGCCACTGGTGGAAGGTCATATAATGGTCATCTGACCCCGGAACAGCTTGTGGGTACATGAGTGACCTTGGGAACATGATGTGTGTTCATAAATCTAGGAGAGAGAGTACTGGATCTCTTCCTGGAATGTGGAAGAAGACTGGTACCTCTGGGTCAGTTCCCGGTCAAGAGCTCTTCCACAGCCCTGGAGCCCTACCTTCTCCCATTGGTGCTCATCTCCAGCTAATTATGTAGGCTAACACTTTCACAAGAACTGCTTAGTGCTGCTATTTCCCAGGTCCACAGCAACCTGGAGGAACTTAAGGGAAACCTCGTTTTTCCAGGAATGCAAGTTTGAATATGTTTAGGTGGAAAGAACCCAGAACTCCTCTAGAGAAACAGGTATTGTAGTATCAATTGTCTACTAGCCTGATGGGATAGAGGGCAAGGAGAGAGGGTCTCAGAAAAGTGACTCTATATCTTCTGACAAACAAATATGCAAGCTCATGGACTTTTCTGATCTCCCTAAGGATCAAAACTAAAAGTGTGAGTGATTTGAAATCTGGTAAGTCAAACATAAATGTAAGACTTGACTTTTAAAATCCTTTCTTGGGAGACTTGGATTGTGGCTCAGTGGTAGAGCACTTGCCTAGTGGTAGAGCCATTGGGAAGGGGGCTCAATTCTTCATCAGCTGTCTGGCTTAGCCGTGGCTGGGGGAGCCAGTACCTTAGCTGGTCATTCATCTGGTATATTGATATTCTGCATGGAGGTGGGGACATGGGAGTTACTTCTTGGCTGGCAGCCCCCATGGAATTTTCTTTCACAGCCTCAAGCTGGGTTGATGGTAAGAATGCAGCCCCTAGCTTGTCATGGTCTTCCACTGTTTCTACCGTGTTTCCATGGATACTGTTAAATAACATGCGAGGCACTGGGTTCGATCCTCAGCACCACATAAAAAAATAAATTTAAAAAATCCCTTCTTGATACTTTATTGCTTAGATGTGTAAAACACTTGGTGCTCAAGTTCTTCTCCACAGTTACCTTATAAAGCCTCAGTAAAAGCATTTCTAATGCCAGGGAAGACAGTTAAAATTTTGATGAGGGGAGAGTTGTCCGGATTGGTAACATCTACCAATACTACCGCCAAGTACCTAAGTAATCTTCACAGTTGTTAATTTTATATCTAGTTTCAGGCATGGAATTCTAGATCATTGCCTCATCATGAACTTTATTATTATGCTTATGATTTGGAGACTTTTAAAATAGCTGAGGTATCGATGTTTGATAGGTCATTCGTATCAGGTGCCGCAGTCTGGCTGGGCACAAAATCACGAGCCACCACACAGCTTGTAGATTCAAACAGCAACTCTTTATTCCCGAACTCACACCAGCACTCTACAATCACGTTCTGGGGAAATCCACGTTCTCTGCCCAAATTCACCCCCACTGGGCTTCTGTCTCCCAAAAAATACTGTCTGAATCCCGTGAGAACTCAAGGGGAACTCAGGCAGCAGGATACGCCCTATTCCCAGCAGGAATAACCTTAAACCTGGAACCACCCTAAACCCGGATTGTCCTAAACCGGGAACGCCCTAAACCCGGATCCGCCCTGGTCCTTGAGCAAGGTCACCTTACATGCAATGTCACTGCAAAATGTCCTATTTCCATGAGTCCTTCCACTAAGCAACATGGGGTACGCTGGCAAGGAAATTGTCATACCTACTTGGCTAATGGCTCCCAGCAATCAGGGGTCTTTTTATAGACTGGCCTACTGATAATGACCTCACAGGTCACTCAGGACAGTGACTATCACACTTATTCTGGTTATCTCTGGAGCCTCACAGTCACATAGCATGTGCTCAATAAACATTCGTTGAATATGTAAATGAAGTTGATTCAATTGTTTGATTTCAAATGGAAAAGTGATAGCTATCAGAGGCTAAAGACTTATTTTTAACTTTGAGATCAAGTATCAAGGTTATGGTGAATGAATACTGTTCTTTATTTTTAGTAGTAAAGCTTTGATCACTAATGACTCATTTCTGTCCAAACAAACAAAGTCCCATAGAGTTATTTTTGTTCGCTTGCCCACTTTTTTTGAAGTTTTGACAGTTTTAAATGTGCATGCTTGGACAAGGGGAATGATAGCTTACCACAACTTGAATCCTGGTTGGGTACATATTCTACTGCTCCTGTAAGCACCTACCTCACCCCCAGTGTCATCCCCTGACCCCAGGGGAAGAAGCAGGGCTTGCCTACTCTTCACAGAGGATTCCTGGGAAAGAGTCACTCCCAATCTTTTTGATACAAGTTTAAGGTCAATCAAAGGTACAGTCATTTTGCTATAGCTACTACATCATCCTGTACATAGGGTCAAGGGAAAATGGGACCAAAAGTAAAAAATGAAAATGGAATGATAAAACAGGAAAGCGTAGTATCTGGAACAAACCCAAGCAGAGTCCTTGTCCTTCAAAGAATATGAAGAACAAAATGACAGCAAGGTACTGGGAATAAAACCATATAAATCACTGGGATATCCAGTTTCTATTCACAAGGAAACAACTCTAGCTCATCTTTAATTTTCTGCTCATGAGAAAAAAAAGGAATTATAAAATTAAATATGAATCTCAGCATTAACAACTGAAGAGAGAAAGGAATTTAAATGTTTAATTAAAAATTATGACCACAGTGTGATACTACTTCACGCCGATTAGGATGGCATTTATTTTAAAAAAGGAAGATAGCAAGTGTTGAGAATATGGAGAAAACAGAACCCTTGTGCATTGTTGGTGGGAATATAAAATGGTGCAGTTTCTGTGCAAAACAGTAATTTAAAAGGGGAACATAGACAATATGACTCAGCGATTCCACTTCTAGGTATACACCCAAAATGGAAATTGAAAGAATTGACAAGATTGGGACTCAGATATTCATCACAAAAGATAGAAACAACCCTGGTGTCCATCAACAGATAAAAGTATAAACAAAAGGTAGTATAAAAATACAATACACAACCCACGCAACTTCACATCATACACAACCACAGGAATGGGATCCTAATTGGAACAAGCTGTACTTTTATTCTATGAATGTATAATTGTCAAAATACACTCTCCTGTCATGTATATCTAGAAAGAACAAATAAAAAGGCAGGAAGTTGTGACGTGGGGTGAATATGGATAAAACTGGATTTAGACACAAAGGGCACATCGTGTGATTCCATGTAAATGAGGCACCTGGGACAGTCAGAAAGCACAGCAGGGATTATAGGGGTGGGTGGGGGTGAGGGGAAAGTGTGAGTTTTTGTGTTATGGGTGCAGAGCTTCTGTTTGGGATGATGAAAAGTTTCTGGAAATGAATAGTGGTGATGGTTATATAACATTGTGAATGTCCTTGATGCCAATGAATTTTACCCTTGAAAATGGCTAAAGTGGTGAATTTTATGTTAGGTATATTTTACCACAATAAAACTATGTTTTACAACCTGTGAATATATTAATCATATTCACTATGCTGTACAACCATCACCACCAGCGACTGCCATCTGAGGTGATATAGACCTTTCCCTGGCACAAAGTTATGGGAAATGGAATCTGCTGATGCTCCCTGGCTGCTCAGTGGGCCTAAAAGACCTTTACTTCCCCAGAAAACTGGGGGAGACAGGAGCTGCCATGGGGCTGCCTAGCTAGAGATGTTCTTCTGTGCTCAGAGCCATTGGGAATGGGGCTCAATTCTTCACCAGCTGTTTGGCTCAGCAGTGGCTGGGGGAGTGGGCACCTTATCTGGTCACTCATTCAGTATATTGATGTTCTGCATGGAGCTGGGGACATGGGAGTTGCTTCTTGGCTGTCAGCCCCCAAGAAATTTTCTTTCACAGACTCAAGCTGGGTCGATGGTAAGGGTGCAACTCCTAGCTTTCATGGCCTTCCACTGTTCCTACCGTGTTTCCATGGATATTGTTAAATAAAGTACTCCTTAAATAGTTGTAAGTCCTTTGATCAATCACCAAAGATTGAATGGTAGTCTTTGCTTGCTAATTTTTACCAGTTTCATAGATGGGTCTCTGAAGGAGAGGTTTCTTGGACCCTCATATTACTATTCTGGAAACCCCACCCTCCCCCGAAACTCTTCCTCATAGACTTTTAATTAACCATGATGGGAAGATGCATATATTTGAACAGCAGCATTTTATACAGGTCCTCATAAAGATCCATTCATGTGTCAATCTTATACTCTTCTGACAGTATCCCAGGGAGAAGCAGAGCCGGAGTCAGTGTGGTGGTGGCCTTGCCCTTTGCCCAGAAAGCTAACAGTTGGCATAAGGCAAAGCATTTGAGTAGATAAGCCCGAGATCAAAAGTGCAGCCTTCCTTCAGGAAGGTAAGGGGATGAGCAGCATGAAGACATTCAGAGCTTTTGGAAAAACACAAGCCCTTTGAAATCCACCAAATCACCTGTGTCTTCAGATAGGGGCTTACACCCTGTCAGCAGTGCTTGCTTCAGAGAGATGCATCATTATCCTTGACGGATGCTTACTCAATGTCCCCTGGGAAGATGACATGGTAATAATCTGTTTCTAAGATTCTGCATAACCTTGCTTGGCTTTTTGCTTTTTCTTCCTATGAGGACTTTGCCATTGCTAGGTATCTCACATTTCTTTTATTTTCATCTGTTTTTTATGGTGTGAGAAGAGACGATTGGCTCAATGCTGTGTATGTATAGAATCTTGTAAAATCACCGCTGAGGAATCAGGGTTTTAAATATTATTCTGACTTGGAGAACCTGCCACTCAAAATGAAGCCGTTTTCTTTGCTGTGCTGACTACAGGTTGGAAGGGGAGCTGTCCTTCAAGAATAATGAATGACACAGAGATTGTCTCTGCAAGTCTAGAATGATTAATGGATTTCACCTCACTCACCCCCTCATTTGCGCAGGTTGGAGACCAGTTTCATTATTGCTACTTTGTAGAGGGAAAAAAAAAACAAAAATGATTTGCCAGTAAGCTTAATATGATGAATTGCTAAACTGAAAGCAATATGCTTGTAATTCTTTTTGGTGTCTCCTGATGTATCTATCCATTTTCCTTCCAGAGACCATTTGTTTATTAAGATCCACTCTGTGAAAAGACTCTCACTGCATATCTCACCCATCAGTTTAATGTATTCTCCAGGTAGGATGCCAGAAATGTTACTAGCTCTCCCCCTCCCATGGCCTCTGTGGTTTTTGGCAAGTCCTGCCAACCCCTCACTCTCTCACCCACTTTGCCCAAGTACATTCTGAATAGCAAGGACTTCTGCTTGGATGTAGTGTTTGGGTCAAGCTCAGAGAGTGTTCTCCTGTTTCTTTCATCACTGAATAAATATGGGTTGGGGGGTGGAGGCCAGGGGAAGCATGCCTTAGATGAAGGGCACATTGAGATCTTTGATTCAAAGACTGTGGCTCCTTCACTTTCTCTGACATAGAAATCCTATTCACGCCCCACTTCCTCCTGCAAATCACTTAGGTACAATATGACAATGCAGCAGATACACAAGGACTTTTCCCACATCACACTACAAACACAGCCACCCTCTCCGGGGAACATAAGAGAAACTTTTGGGCTTCCACTTCCCCTCCATTTGTTTGAAGGATCAAGAGAACACAGTTCCATTTTCAACAAAAATTAAAAAGGAAAATCATGAAAAGAGCCAACCTCCTCTTTTTTTTTTTTTTTTCTCCCTTAATATATTGTTGCATCCAGGGAAGAGGAAACAGTGAGCGCCACTGATACTGAGTCCCCAGGGACCCCATAAGGGTTACTCCCCATCTATCACAGGAGCATGTCTTCCTCCATTTGCAGAGGGAGTTTATAATGGGCGTGGTGGTTACTCTTGGCTCTCTTCTGATGTGCAAAAAAGGAAAAAGAGAAGGAAAGAAAGAAATGCCACAGTGCTTCAGGGACCCAGGCTGGGTTCACACCTGGACTTTCACAGGGCAAGGAGTTTTTAAGTTTAAGGTGCTGGAGATTGGAGAACTCTTAGCCCTGTTCCCGCTGCTCTCTGCAAGTTGGCTAAGGACTGTGTGTTCCCAAGGACAAGAACAAATTCCTTCCACATGTTTTCTTTCTTTCTTTCTTGTTTCTTAAGGTGATAGCAGTGGTGCTATGGGCTGATTGACTTTAAGACTTAAAATACGACAATATCTGTTTTTTTCTGCACTGTTGCTAAGTAAGATGGGTCCTGTATCAATTTTTCCAGATCACTGGCCTGTCACCAATTGACAACTAATTTTTTTTTTTTTTACAGTGGAAATGCAGTTGGACTGCATTTGTTAATACATGTGGTGAGAATGATTAATTCTCCTTTGACAATGCAAGCTTATGATCAGGAACATATTATTTTGCTGGCCGGATCGGAGATGTCCTCGGGAGCTGTGCAGATGAACAGGACTCTATTGCAACCTCACTTTTTGGTGTTGGAGTCCCAGCCTCTTTCCACTGCTATTCTGATTTTCTGTGTGTGTTTTTCTCCCCTTCTGCTATTTCTTCCTAGCATCTGTGTCTGAGAAACTACTGCCTTCCTCTGTCTCAACCCTTTACTTCTTCACCAGTTGTAACTTAGAACCAAATTGAGAGAAACCAGATGGACTTAGTAAGTATATTTCTTAGTAAGTATGCACTCCTGCCAACCAAGTAAAGAGCACGGATATTATGAGAGATATAAATATCTAATTGATCCCTTTAGTCATTATGAGAGGAGCTAAGTTTCATATCAAGTGGCATTTTATTTTGTACTTAGAAAACTATGCATTTTATCTTCTTGTTAAATTTTGCCTTGGGTATTATAAGTCCATTGAATCTCCAAAGCAGATTTTTGACCCATTAATTTCTAAATTCTATGCTACATCCTTATCCAGGCCAATATTACCTCTCACAACATATTAAAACTGCATCTTCATTGTCTGCAAGGATCATTCTGACTTCCTTCCAACCCATTCTCTACACTATAGCCAGAATGAACTTTCAAAAATGTGAGTCTCATTTTTTTTTACTTCCTTGCTCTACAGTTTTCCTTGGAAGTCTCATTGGGTATCACAATCTCTCTCCTGTTGTTAATGCTCCTTGACTGCTCCTTTATACCACAGGAGCTTTGCACAAGTGGTATATTCTGCCTGGAATGTTCTTCCTTCTTCTTATGGCTGGTTCCTTCTAACTTTCAGTTCTCAGATTAAATGGCACTTACTCAGAATGTCAATTCCTGACCATTTCACTTAAAGTAGTATTTACTGTTTTTCTCTGTCTGGGGTAGAGTTACACGATTGACATATGGCAGTGAACAAAAAGTGTGAAAATCTTTGCATCACATGTTAATATTCATCCCAGAAGAGACATCCAGTAGTAACCTGCAAGACAACATGACCTTGCCATTTGACTTTATCCAGCGTCTGTCAATAGCTATCCCAGTGCTGTAACAAGGAATGAAATACAACAGCAGCAGAAAGGGTGATGACATATGAATTCAACAGCATGAGCTGCATTTACTGTGGTTGGTCTAGTTGCTGCCATTACTGAATATCCAATGTGCTGATCATGGGGATTGATGCTGAGCTTCCACCATGATGCCATTACTCAGGAAGAGCCAACAGTCCCTTGGTGAAATGTTGATTGACTCTATCAGCTCCCAAAAGGCCAGCAGTGCACTGACACAGGAATAGAGAGGTATTCTGGGTATAAATGTGTCTTTGCTGCTTGTAAGAATTTAGCCAGAGCTGTACAAGTGGGGGAGGGGGGCTTTGGAGTGTTTGTTCTACTGGAACAGAATCCTACAGAACATCACATCAAACCATGAGCTTTGCTTTATAGTAAATGAGGTGTGGAGATGGGTTCATAGCCAAAGAATCTACTGGTCATATCACATGTGTACCACTTAGAGGTGGCCAGCACCCAAGAGTGCTTTTGGATGAAATACTCTGGATGGATGGCTATCTTCCAGTATATATTGAATCAAAAATTTCTATGGTCCCAAATCCTCAATAGGAAGCCTGCATGGGTCCTGAGTCCAACAGTGGAAACAGGAATGTCCCCCACACTATCACTCCTGATGACACACTGGGAATTTGTATTTCTTATCCCTTTAACTCTGGGCTATGCCGGGTTAGAAGTTTTCAACCTCAAAGAGATTACACTTTCATCTGAGGACATAACAGAAGTATCATTGATAAAAACTAGGGCTGTCACCTAGCCAATTTTGTTCCATGTCTCCAGAGGCCAGCAGACAAGGAGAGGAGTAGCTATCTTGGCAGGGGTAATTGACCTGATCACCAGGTAGAAGTTAGGACTGTTCTTACACAATGTCAGGGAAGAATGATTTGGAAACTGGGTGACCACTGGATTTTTTTTTTTTAATTTTTACTTGACTTATGATTAGAAATGAACAAGTGCAGTAATCCTATTCTGCAAAAGGTATGTGCCTTAATCAGTTTAAGCTGCTATAATAAAATATCACAGGCCTGGTAGCTTAAACAGCATCCATTTGTTTCTGACAGTTCTGGAGGCTGGGAAGTACCAGATCAAGGTGCAGTCAGATTTAGTGTCTGATTAGGGCTTATTTCCTGGCTTCCAGACATCTACATTGTCCCATGGTGGAGAGACACAGGTTTTTATCTTCTCTTTTTATAAGGTCACTAATCCCAGTAAGAGGCCCCCACTCTCATAACTTTATCTAAATCTCATCACATCCCCAAATCCCACTTTCAAATACTATCACATTGGGGAGTCATAGTTTCAACATGAATTTTGGAAGAACACAAAGCATTTAGTTCATAGGGCTCTTGGGGGGTAAGGTAGAAATCTAAGCCATTGAGACTGGCAGTGGTGGTATCTCATGCTGAAGGGAATCTAGACTGGGTATCCTTGTCTGTTTTCTGTTACTATAACAGAATGCCTGAGACTGGATGATCTATAAAGAAGAGGTCCATTTGGATCCCTAGACTCATTGCAGCTGTGGGGGATGAAGTTTGTCCTAACCCTCTTCTTCCATCAGGGAGAGAGGCCCACCAGAACCCTACTGGAGAGGCTCTGTGAATCTAGGTGAAGAAATGGGCTAGAAATTGCCAGGGGTGGAACCACTGTATCTGTGGGAGACGCAGAGAAGAGCCACCTGGTCTCTCTCCAAGGAAGGCTTTGCACCGGCAAGGGGAGTGCAATCAGTCACCAGTCCCCAGCTGCCAGTAATAGGGGGTGGACCCCAGCTGTGGAGGGCATACTCTGACCTGGGCAGCCCACCTCTGGTGACTGAGCAGGGCAGGGGTGTAAAGGCCTGAAACTTTCTGCCATGCCTGGCACAACCCTGATGGGAAGTCTTAGCTCCAGAGCTGCATCCCAGTGGCTGAGGCTCAGTCAGAGCTTCACCACAGTTTTTTCCTCTCTTGGCTCCATTTCCTTTCTTTTTTGCCAGTGTTAATCTTTAATAAATATCTTGTACCCAAATTTATCTCAGCAGCTGCTTCCAGAACACTGATCCTGCATCAGGCGGAGTGCTTGGAGGCAAGGTAGATGTTCATTTACTAAGTAATTTGGGGTTAGTTATTTTACTTTCCTGAACTTCCATTCCCTCATTTGCAAAATAGGGATAATGTCTGCCTTGTGGGGTTGCGAGGCTTAAATGAAATTGAGCGTGTGAATCACCTGGCACAGTGCTTGGCATTTAATTACCTGTGTTCAGTATGTGTTGAAGTTTTACTGTTGTTTTAAAGAAACGTCCTCAGAAATGGACAATCTCCCATGCTAACACAGCTTTGTGACTTTTCTTTCAAGAAGGGAGAACTGAGCATGCGGGTTTTTGGTTATGTTGTTGGTAGTCATGGTGCCTGATTCTGTAGAATGAACCATGAGCCAGAACAATCCTATGAGGAGGGTCCACTTCCCAGTGCCATTCTACAGACAAGGAAACTGAGACACAGAGAGGTTTGTGAACTGGTCTCAGATCCCAGATATTGGAAGAGGGATAGTAAGACTTGGAACCCAGGCAGGCTGGGTCCAGAATCAGTGCTGTGCTCACTGGAGTCTACCGATTCTTGGTTGAACTTCATTTTATAAAGAACCTGAGGCAGAATGAGGTAATCCTGTCTCCACTTGCCTGTGACAGCCCTCCAGAGTAAATCTTTCTGAATGGGTACGAGGAAAAGGATGGGAAGTGGTCATCTAACTGAAGAGGGGCTAAGGTGCATTAATCCTTTCTGCAGCCCTGAGAGAGGGAGATTTCAAGACCCTTCTCTCCCTGGGTTGAGAAGCTAATGACTGAGAAGCTAACTCTGGCAAAGTGAGATGCCGGAATGAGATGTTTACAATGGCAGCTTCCTTGCAGAATTTCACATATATACAAATAATTGACTCAGTTTTTTCAACATGTCTTTATTTGCTTAAATTAACAAAATATAGGTTACATGCTATTTCTAGGTAAACTGCCTTTTCACTGAAGCAGAAAGCAATATTCACAAACTTGGGCTGCTCAACACTTGGAGTTTTAGTTTTTAAACAGCAAGCCTGAATTCTGTACAAAATCAACATTTGGTGTGATGTTGTCCAAATATGCAAAGGATTTTAAATGTTAGCTCTGTTACATTTTGTTCCAGCAAAGCAGACAAAGATCATAATTCAAAACACAATGTTAATATTTTATTAAAAGCCTTCAGGGCTTAATAAATACAGTATGCATGTTGGGTTTTCTCATGCAACTACTCATATACAAAATAAACTAGTTACTTTTTGTGGATTTATGAAAGGTCAGCTTTAGTCTCATGGCCAATGTGGAATCAAATTTTTAGAAAGAGAAAATGAAAAGAGGGACTACAAAGCAACAAGAGGGGCAGTCACAGACTTGAATACAGAGGATGAAAGACCTGCCACCTGGCTGGGTCATTGGTTGGTTCAAAGTGACAGTGGTCAAAAGCCTGGAAAGCATTTGGTCATGTCCCATTTTTAGAGTTTCACAATGTGATGAAGGTCATGGCCTTGGGATGGTGGTAACCTTGGATGACATCATTCCTTCATTCTCTGGGGATGGCCCCAGTGGGCCTTCCTTCAGACCTGCATTCTGGTTAGTCAGCTCATCAGGCAAGGCTGGCCAACCCTTTCTTTAGCTCTGTGTTCATTCACCAGGTGCTCATGTAAGGTATCATATAAGCTGGGATACTTTTGAGGATTAAGGGACACTGTTAGTAATTACCCCGGGACAGGAGATATAAACCAGAATCATCCCAGGAAAAACCAGGATGTTGGTTACAACCAAGATTTCAGCCTTGGCTCTCAGAGGGCCAGTGCTGTAGTACTCATCGGCTTCATTAAGTCTCTCGTATCCAAAGTCAAAAACTAAAAACAGGCCTTGGAACACACCCCATCATAAATTTTTCTTACCTTCCTGAGACCTTTTTTCTCCTGCCAAATGAAACTTTTCTTAGAATATTAACATTCAAAACAGACAAAATTTGAGCCACTTTGAGTGAAGCAGGTATGGGGACTAAGAGCTTCTCCCCTAGTGGCTCTACAGAGGCCTGAGAGAGACCTTTGACTTCTCAAAATAACTTGAAGACCACTCTTCTAGACCATACTCTCTCCAACTCAACATTAACGGGTTCCCCAAGCATTCCCACAGGATTTGTTTTGGTTGGAAAGGACTAGAGTGTGCTCCTCTAGATTTTCCTGGCTGCTTTTCCAGCTGGGCATATCGGAAGCAACTGGAAGTCTGCAGCACGTGTGGTCAGGCACTGCACATAGTAGGTCTTTAATACAAGGTTGCTGAGTGAATACACATGTAACAGGACCTTAAGGGCTGGGGGTGTCACAGACCACTCTGCCCGCTCCCTGGACAATTTCATCAGAGGCACCGATGAACAGCATTCCTAGGGAATGAAAGAGAACTGGTCCCTCTGAGGACTTGGAATAATTTGTGGCCCAGAGTTGTGCTGGTGGATGTAGAAACCCACAGTATGCTCTCTACCATCCTCTCGGTGGGTTCCATGGAACATGGGTGGCAGTAAGAAACCCAAACTTTAGCACTTCCCAGCGGTGGTGATGCTAAAGGAAGGAAATTTAGGAAGGTGACAGTAGAAATGGATCAGGGATCCCACAGGTCAATGGTGGGGACTAGATGAGGCTAACAAGGAAGAACCATGGCCCATAGAAAAAGCCAGCCTCCAGCCCCTGGAGATGAACTAGCTCTCCAAAAGAAATGTACTGGGGAGTTTGGGAGGAGAGGAAGCAGTAACCAGCAGTACCTAGCTCTACAAATAAAAACTGAAACTCCCAATCCGGAGGCAGTGTTCATGTGCACACGAACACAGACAGTACCTACCAGGGTCAGAGTTGAACATACACAGCCCTATCAGTATTGCTCTACTCAGTGCCAGTGCTTAACTAAAGCCCATGGGCCAGGCCCAACCTGCCATCTAGGTCCTCCGTGCTGGCGGGAGTTGTGGTGCCAGCACCTAACAAGAGCAATGAGTCACTGTCAACATAAAAAGTGACCATGAACAACACAGGCATCTCCTAGTACAAAAAGCGTGTATCCGTATAGAGTATGTGTGTCTCCTTGTGAGGATCTTCCAGAACAGGTACAAAAACCTGAGTCAGCATCATGATTACAGGTATCCTGACCTCCACCTCAATGAGTCTGAAGCCAGGGACAGAAATATTTGTGGAGTCCCTGGGAGGGAGTCCTGGTAGACACAGAAATGGATGAGGGTTATCAAAGCCCAGTGAATCCTTCTCAATCCTGGCTGTGCATACCCCACTCAGGGTAATTTGGAAATGACCAGAGCAAAGGCTCCATTCCGAACCAATTAAATCAGAATCCTGGGATGGGGCATTGAGACCCTGGCATTAGTATTTTTTAACATGCTCCTCCAGATGTGCATTGAGAACATAGCCCAGGTCTTCCTTATAGTGATTAGCTGATGATTGTTCTAATACCCTGAATAAGTCAGGACTTGTTTCAGGGAGAATTCCCCACCCACTCCCTACCTCCAGCACTGGGGAGAGGTCCATTGCTCACTGCCAACAAGTCTCTCTGCAGCTTTTTTATGGGGCATGGGGCCACAGAGCAATGGTCTCCAGAAGGGAGCTGTGCTTTGGACACCAGAGGTTAGTCTGAGGAAACAGGACCCCCTGAGCATTGTCCAGTCATCTGCAAATATGTTTCAAATGCCCCATCTGATGAGCCAAAGCAGGACAAAAGATCCAGAAGGAATCCAGAAGCATGGCTGATTTTCCCTTCATCAAAACTACTCATCTTTTTCTGAAGTTTCATCTTTTATCTATAGCAACTACTTGAGAATATCCTTTTCAAAAGCTCACCCTTCTGTGTTATTTCTGGTATTTCTGATTATTTAACAAAGACTATTTTTATATATACAGCTATATATTTCTGGAAAAATATTATCACTTTCATGAACTCGACTAGATAGTTATTAATAAGGTAACTCATCAAGCACCATAGTTTTGCAACTAGAAGGAAATTTACCATGTATTGCATATTAGTAAAAGAAAAACAGAATTTCTGAAAGCACCTCAGGTTCAGCTTACAATTAGAAATCTAAAAGAATATGCATAGTTTGTTACAGGGGTGATGCATAAAATAACACTGAACACCCTGCATGCATGCTAAAATTATGAAGGACCCAAGAAATGACCTGGGAAGCATTTACACTACCTAGGCTGGCTCATTTAGTCTGAGCCATTTGTAAGGACTGGCATCGCCAGTCAGTCCCCAGCAAATGACAGTTCATGCAGAAAGCTATATTTGAACTGCCTACTTCTCATTTTCCAAATGTAATTTTAAAGCTGTCCACTTAGATACCCAAAAGCACTGCTTGTTTTTCCATTTTCCTCTCCAGTAATTCTTTTAAACTCTCATCTCTGTGCTTGAAGTACAAGTAATCAGAAAAAGAGGGGCCCCGCCGGGAGCTCTGGAAAACTCTGAGGCTGAGACGCTCGTCTTTGCGGGCACAATCTCGCTCCTGAACACCTTCTGCCTCATGGTGGTCCTTGCTCCTCTCCTCCTCTTCTTCTTTGGGCACATCCTCCTTCTCCTCCTTGCAATTGTCCTCTGGCCCCTCGGGGGCCTGCTCAGGCTTGGTGGACAGATCCTGGGGTGCACCAAGCTGCTGGCTTTTGGGGGCCAGGCCAGGGCTGTAGGGTTCCACCTCATAGCAATTGTCATCGTCCTCCTCCTCATGGCAGGGGCTGCCCCGGGCACTTTCCCCATCCAACTGGAACATGGGCCCCTTTACCCCACGCTTCTGGGAGAGGTCAAAAGGCTCCTCCTGCTCCAAACTCCTCAGGACACCAGCTGACTGTGCCAAGGTGATTCTTCCTCTTCCCAAACCTGTGAGAGCAGAGTGAGAATTCATGCACACACGAAGAACAGTGGAAATGGAGCCTTGGGTGTATTGCAGAAGGGTAACCCAGGGCCATTTAACCTGTTCTGATTGTAAATATAGACACTTCCCAGTAAGAAGGTGGACATGGGAGGCTTGTCAGACAGTATCTAAATCAGCGTAACCCTGTTAAGGTGAACTTGGCAACAGGCACCAAAAGCTTTAAAAATAAGCCTTGACTTAGCAGGACACTACTGAGAATTTAAATGATTAAAAAATAGGCAGGCAGGAGCACAGAATGTATGTATAAGTATGCTCATCACCACGCTTTTTATTATAGTGAAACTGTGAGGACAATTTTGGTATTCAAGTTTTGGTTCAACACATAACAGTACATCCACACAATGAACTATGTGTAGGTGTTATGTGTTATAAAGACCCATTAACCACCATAAAATGTATTCTGTACTTAAAGTTGAAAAATATGCACATGTATTTATAGTGTAGACATGATTCATTTTCTTTCTGTAAAAAAAAAAATTCTAGAAGAATGTATGCCCAAATCTCAAACTTGATGAACTCTGAGATGATTATTACATTTTTCTTTCCATTTCCAAAGTATGTATTATTTTATTTTACACCCCCCCCCACACACACACATACACACTCTACTGTAAGGAAAAAGATAAGCAACAATAAAGATATTCTCATCTTGAAAAAAGACAAAGAGAAATCACTTGAGGCTAGGACATCCACTAGAAGACCATGGCCCCTGTGCCCAGTAGTGAGGATATCTGAGGAGGACACTAAGCCCTTGTGTCTGACCATCTGTGTCCCCATGCTGGGCATGTAATCAGATTTCCAGTTTCAGTTTGAGACCCTGTAGGAATGAGCTTGGCTGTGCCCAACAGACATGGGATGGATAGTGGTTCATTCATCCCTTCTTTATAGGTCTGTGGTGACTCCACAGTCAACCAGGACTGTAAAGAGGAGAAACAGGAAGGGAGGGGTCTGGGATGCAGCTAGGCAGGCTTCAGGGTGGGACATAAAACAGATGGGTAGGGCCCTGAGGTCCAATGTTGAGTACTTTATGGTACCAGGCACTGCTGCTGTCTGTATCTTTAATCTTGCCAGGGGACAGGGAGGATCTTCTAATGACTTTTGAGTCATTTAAAAACCAGAATAGAAAAAAAAATGCTAACATTCTTTGTAGATGAAAACACTAGAATCATTGAAAGTCTGTAAAATTTTTCAAAGCAACCCTGCAATACATAGTGATGCTCCTCTTACTTCCCCCAGAGTGACAGAGCTGGTTTGAGCATGCCAGGATATGAACATGGGTACGTGGCAGGCAGTGGGGCCCAGATCAGGCTGTCAGCCAGAGGACCACCTCCTCATTACCTTGGCTGTCTCCCCCCTCAAGCAAGGGGACAAACTTTGCCTCTTCTGGAAAAATACAGGCCTACCTTGGGAAGTGGCTCAGGCAACTAGAGAGTCAATGAATCATTCAGGAGAGTAATTGCTTTTTTTTAAAAAAAAAAAAACAAGAATATTTTCAAGGCCTTTAAAAGCTTAAACTCCAGCCCTTTTTTGTGATGACCATGTTCCCTGTCACCCAGGAGTCCCCATAGAGTAAGGGGTTGCAGTGAAATGCCTAAAAGTGACAATCATTTTGAACATGCTGTGTATACAGGAGTGTGTCTTAATTATGAATCTGTGCTGATATCACTGTCATTGTAAGCAGCAAACACAAACAGATCGCCCTAGGTTCTTGCCTAAGGTAGTGAGCCTGGGCTTAATTCAGAAATTCTTTAGTTAGAAGTCCACTTCCACCTTCAGACCTGCTGTCTGACCTCAGCACACCTCCAGGCTTGATCTCCTCTTACCTAAAATGAGAATAACCCAATCTCTTTCATGAATTGGTAGGGGTGAGCAAGAATGCCCTGAAGAGTCTTGCCCTGTGCTTTGATCACATTAGTGGTCAAAAATCAGAAAATATGATTTTGTAAATTATATATATCACTGTCATCTCTCCCCCAACACAGACCTCCTAAAGGGCGGAGGTGGCCTTGTTCCTAAGGATCTGCCACGGCATGCAGCTCACTGTGTTGGACAGAGGTGCGTTTATTGCCGTTTATGAAGGACTGGTTGATTAGGTGACTAAGAAGCAAGTCTGATGAAGGCAGTAGATCCAGAACACAAACTTGACTGCTAAGGGCCCTGGGGATGCCAAGGGAAAGGAGGCGAGTACTTCATTAGGTGGAGGACATATACTCCTCAGGTGGAGGACATATACTCCTGCCCTGCCTCCGGGGCAATCAGCAGGAAACCAGTCCTTGGGTGAACAGGGAGGAGGGGGCTGCTACAATTCTGCTCGCAGCAGAACATGCAAACCTGTTTTTTTGTGTTTTTTTTTTTTTCAAAAGAAAAGGAACATCACATGCTCTTTAACAGAAGTGGACACAATAAAGACCCTCGAGTCAGAAGGGTCTGCGTTCAAATCCTAACTTGGCAACTTTTCAGATAGGCAACTTGGGAAGCCTCATTTTCCCCATCTGCAAAAAGATATAGAAGTTCTTCCAGCCTGGAAGAGCTATGAAGATTTAAGGAGATAAGGCACCTGAGGGAATGTCTGGAACAAAGGAACCAAGACCTGAGCCAACTGGCATATTGTTTTGCTCTAAATTTACTCTGTGATTCTCTGTTATTTATGTCCTTCCCATATTAGTTATTACATTTCTTCTAGTAGCATTCTAAGTCTTGAAAAGTCACAGTCCTTTTTTTTTTTACAAGAATAACCACCCCCAAAGTAATACCCCAAAGTTAAAAACAAATTCCACACCCATCTGCTGCCCACTGGACCTGGCAGCGTGGGGCTTCCTGCAGTGATACCTTGAGAGTGAAGTCCCCGCTCCATCACTCCATGCTTGACTTTCATGTGACGTGTCAGGTTCCCCTTCAGGGTGAATTTGCTGGGGCAGTAGAGGCACTTGAAGGGCTTGCTGTCTGAGTGCAGGTGCATGTGGCCCATTAGGTTGTGCATCCGGTTGAATTCCTTCCCACACAGCTGTTGGAGACAAAGATGAGGAGAACACAGTTATCCTGCCAGAGAGAACCCACATCAGGCCCTTGGAGATGGACATGTGGCGGCCCACAACCACTTTACTCTGCTTGGATCTTGGCATTTCAAAGATCTGTGATTACAAGGAAAATGACCCCTTGGACATCAGGGAGGGGTTGAATTCTGCCCAGCCTTGGAGGTGGAGCAAGGAGGAATGGATTCATGAGACATTTGTTGCTGGTGTCCAGGGATCTCTGAATTCAAGGTGGAAAATTGCAAAGCCTGTAAAGCTGTTTTGGATGCAACCTTTAGAAAAGGTGAAGAGCTGAACTGAAAAAGCAGTTGCTGGAAGCTTGTTTAATTATAAGAATGCAGTGATGTGTTTGATATTTAGGGGGTGTTCACAACATGAAGGCATTGCTCTAAGTCTGTCAAGGAATATCTTACTTAATTCCCACATCAATCTTATGAGATGGATGCTATCATCACCCCTATTTAACAGGTGGGAAAACTAAGGGCTTAGGTCATTTGCCTAAGGCTCACAGTTAGTGGGTGCTGGAACTGAGCTAAGGAACTCAGGCCATCAGACCCCAGGGCCAGCAGGGTTCATACTACATCCCCCACAACATAGCTCTTTTATAAGACTGTACCAGACAATGCATTTTTAATTTACTAATTATTAGAATGCATTTCAAAGTTCAAAGAAACGAGATATTTAAGAAAAAGATGTGTCTGTTCTTGGGGTAGGCATATGAAGATGTGAGAATATTATCTCAGGTCTACAAAAACATGGGTTATTCATTTCTTTTTCAACATTTCTCTCTATTTCCATCCAAGTGCCAGTACGTGGAGACACAACAGCAGTTCTCACACTTCCTCTGGAAGAGTAGAACCTTCCTTCCAAACGCAATGTATGGGCAAGCAGAAAGTATAGAACAGCCCTGGGGTTATTTGCCTGTCCCCATGCCTTAGTAGAGCAGGGTTTTAGAAACTCCAGCCCTTCCTTGGCTGTCATGTTAGGGATGCAAGGGAGCATTTCTCTGTTTGCACTTGGACTAGAGTGTTAATGAAGGAGCAATCTCCTCCCACCTCCCCACATAGTCACAGACAGGACTAGAGGTATGGCACCTTCTGGGGCTGAGACAGCAGTGTCCTTTTTCCCTGAGACCCTTTTATGGACACTATTGGAGATTCAGATTGAATTTTTATTAATGTAGACAACATTTTTTTCAGGGAAGTGAGAGTTGAGTTGACTCTGGAGGAATGTTCAGACCTAACAAATGATGACTTCAGAAGGTTGGCCTAAAAGAACACTGGGTGGTAAGAGTCAGCCAGTCTAGGATTATGCATTTGTCACAGAATCCACATATGGATTATGAATGGCTGGTTTTGTATTTTTGGATAATTAGTACTTGGGGATTTTAAATACTTTTCCCTTTGCTTCCACACTAGCAAGACTGAATTTGGCAACCTGTATGGGTTTCCAAGCTGTGCACCACCTTCATTTGAAAATAATTATCCCCCTGGATAAAAGGATGAGAGGATTGGCCTAATTCCAACATCCTCAAGAGAAGTAATATACGTACGGACACATCTTTTCTTTTATTCTCTATAGAGATAATTAATTAAGATATTTCATTCTATGACTCAATTTCACACCTGTATAAAAGTTTTGGTAAAGTTATCAGCTTAGGTTACCTACTTCTCTATTATGGCTAAAGAAATAAAGTTTCAAGATTCTACATGAAGTATTTCCAGTTGTGATCATTTTTAGAAAAGGCATACCTCCTTTGGTTTGTGGAATGGTTCCTGATTATTTGGAGTGATATTGCTGTTTGCAATTGCTAAGTGTGACCAGTACTTGGCTTGATATTTATTTCAGCTGTGTTCTCACCTAGTAGACTGCAATATCCATGAAGGCTCTGCCTGCGTTTTATTGTATTCCTGTCTAGGATAAGCTTGATGCATGCTAGGTTCTCAGAGAGAATGTATTGAGGGAAGGAGTGGGCACCTGGCAGCAGAAAATTACAGAAGAAACAGCCTGATGTGGTGAAGCACAGGCAAGTGGAGAAGAGGAGCTGAAGGCTAGAAGGGCAATTAGGCTACCGCACAAGTCTAGCATGGGTGGAGTCTCTAGGCTAGACAGACATCCTTGGAAAGGATGGGTGCCTTCTTGCACTTGACTCCCATGATGGGAGAAATTCCTCTGTGTTGGCTGAGGTAGTAGAGGCTGGACTGACCTGATGAGGTTTTGTAAAGGCGATGGAATTTTAGCCTTTACCTTGAAGAATGTGCAGTGTCTTTTGTTTTTATTTGACCCATAAATAAATTGTCTCCATTAGATTACTTTTAGACACTCCAGTCAAACTTACACCACCAGGAAAAGGAACTATCACTTTTGTGATAATGATGAACTGCGTGTTGCTGTCAGACCTGCTGGGACATGGGAGTCAGGGCTGACCCTGCAATTCACCTGCCTTAAGATTGCACCTATCATCTCCCCTCCCCCACTCCAAATTCGGAGGTGTGCTCATCAGAGTGGCTGCCTCTAGGCATCCTCCACATTCTGCATCAGCCTCAGATAAACTTCCTTTTACGCTCCTTTACTAGTGTATTTTTTTTCCTATAATGTATTTCTAGCTCAATTCATTCAGTACTGAACTTCTTGGAACATTTTAGCGGCACATAGGGACATTAGGATGTTAAAATGTATTGTCAATATCATTTTATATATATATTATCAAGACCTGTGGCCTCAGGGTAAGTCCATTGTGGGACATGACTGGTCAGCTATATCATGTGTGATTGGTAAAGGAGAATGATTTTTGTACTATTTGTAAGATTTAGTTTTGATATTCTAAATTTATCCTGCATGGTTATGTTAGCCTATTGGACACACCAATGGAGAGCTTTCCCAGGACTAATGGAAGTACACCAACTCTAAAAGGTGTTTGGGGCCCCAGACAGAGTTCCTGGTAATCTCCAATGCAAGGGTCAGCTCCCTTTTCTTTGTAACCAATTTCTCTATCAAGCACAGGACTATACACATATACCTTCAATGAATAGTTAAATATTTGGTCATGAGAATAAATAACCAAGTCAGGAAAATATCATTACCCCATGCAAACTTCTAAAAGCAGCCATTACCAGTTCTCTTCCTTTCCCCACTAAACCTAGACACATTAGTTAGGAAAATACAGTCCTCCCTAGCATGAGGATGGAGCCAATTAACTCAGGCCTAAGGCACCTGAGCTCCATTCACATATCAGCAGTAGTTGCTTAGATTCATCCTCTCAGCCTCTGACCCTTCCAAAAGCCCTTGGGGCCCTGTCCAGAACCAAAGGCCTCTTCATCTTTCTCAGAAGATTATCCTCATATGACATAGCACACAAGAGGACAGAGTTATTTTATGTCTTTGAAATTCAGGGAGAGAGACTTCAGACTGTTAGTGAAGAGGGGGCCAGCTAAGGATCGCACCCTGGGATGACGTCCGAGATGGCAGATCCAAGCAGAAGCACTTCAGTCAGGAGGGAAGCTGGCCTGGGAGAAGAAGAGTGACTGGGAGGAAACAACAAAACTCGTTTCTTCTCTGGATAAAAGCAGCCACTTAGATTAAGTCCCCTTTAAGTCATGAGCTGTGCAGCTAAGAGCTTACCCAAGTTAGGGCCTGCTGAATCATCTCCTACCATGGTCTTCAGAGCTTAAAACAAGGTATACAGGTGCAGGAAGCTGATGGAGGGGTGAGGGCAAAGCTTTCATCTTTTCAGAATCGTCTCAACCACGGTGCCTTTTGCCTGAATCCTCTTTAATGAGCAGCATCAATGTGCCTCTGACGTTAAATCCCAGATTCTCCACCTACCCACTTTTTAAGAAGGAAGTGGACCTCAAAATCTAATTAAAAAAATAGAAGCAGCCGGGCCTGGTGGTTCATGCCTGTCATCTCAGTAGCTTGGGAGGTGGAGGCAGGAGGATCACAAGTTCAAAGTCAGCCTCAGAAAAATCGAAGAATGAAGCAAGTCAGTGAGACCCTGTCTCTAAGTAAAGTACAAAGTAGGGCTGAGGATGTGCCTCAGCTGGTCAAGTGTCCCTGAATTCAATCCCTGGTACCCCGCCACCAACCACCCCTCCAAAAAGAAAGCATTTTTAACTATACTTTAAAAATAGGTTGCCTGGATCATAAGGGTTTTCAATGACAATGTAGACAGGTGATAGTGGGAACCCAGAACAGAGAACTTGCTTTGTCTTCTCTTCTGTACAATGTTGATGACAGGTAGTTTCTTATGAAGGATGTTGGGAGGATCAAATGACATAATTCTTGCAAAGTGCTTGGCAAACAGCAAAAGCTCAGTAAATATTAGCTCTTATTACTATCATTATGGAGTGCACAGGAGATTCTTTAACATTCTAGAAATAGGATGATCTTCCAAGATGTGAGTTCTGTCTTTTTAAGCTAAATTAACTGAAGGAAATATCAAAGGAAGGATCCAATGAAGAATCCTCTAGGTAAATATCTGTCAGGTTACTTGGAGCCTGATAGAATGCAAGTAGCATGTGGGCCCAGGCTGGGCACTGAGGATGGGCATTGTGTAAATCCTAGCTTGCAGGCTTTGGGAGAGCCCACTCTCTGGCTTCTCAGAAATCAGTCTGTCTTTGAAGCAACTAGCAGATGCCCTGTTTGCTCCAGGCCTTTTCACTCTGGTCTCCTGGTGCCCTTTCCCTACGCAGTCCACGGCCAAGAGGCACCACAGGCTCACTCCAGTGAGCCTCTGCGACATGCTGACAGCCGGTAGCTGCCAGAGAGAGGTCGGCTATGGGGAGAAACAGGGCGATGGCAGTGGCAGCCACTTGGCTGGGGCCAGAGGCCCAGAAAGCCAAAAAGAAGCACACTACCCTGCTCCAGCCCCACGTGAGCTTTGGAGCTGAGATGCCCCAGGAAGCCCAGGAGTTTTCCTATTCTGAGAGAAAAGGTCAAAGAGCTGCAGGCCGCAGCCGAGAAAAAATGGCCTCACTAAACTGCCCTTCCCTTACATTCTTCTCCCTCTCTCTCCTTTAATAAGAAGGGTGTTCCTTTCCTCAAAGGGAGAGAGAGGGAGGGAGAGAGAGACTGTAAACTGTCCAAAAGGACCGTGAGAAAACAGGAAGCTTTGAAAAGTACAAGAGAAAGCAAGATGAAATCTATTTGCAGGCGGCCCCTGGGGACGCGAGAGGCATTGTTAAGCAGGCAGTTCATACAGCTATATCCTTCCTTCTGCTGAGGAGGGCTTTGCTGCCAAAAGGCTGCTATCTGGTCACTGCCTTAACCCCCTCAGTGCCAGCCTGAAAACCCTGACCCCAACCATGGGGCCTGCAAAGTCCCTCACCTGCTTTCTTCCTTTTAGAACATCAAAGAGCTCCAGAGGATAATGGAGGCAGCTTGGCAGTGGAGGTGGAGACCCTTTTCAGGGAGACTTCACCCCTCTTCTAATGGCTCTGCCCTCCAGCCTTCAGCCCTGTGCTGCAGAAAAGGCTGCAGATGACCTGGTGATTCATAACTTAGGCAGCTCCCGGCTTCACCCATCTCAAAAGAGAATTTGTCCCGGAAATTCTGGATGGCTGCTTTTCCTGGACAGGTTTTCCAAAGACGGCAGCTGGTTCTTTGCTGTTATGGAGTGCGGCCCTACAAGGATAGTATCCAAATCAACCCCTGCGTGCTTACGCAGAATCTGGGAAGCATATTTCTGAAACATGGCTCAAGTGAGTCTGCAGGCGCAAGCCTCTGGACAGACTCCAGCTGGCTTCAAAAAGCAAGGAGTCCAGAAGTTGAGCCAATAGCAAAAGAGCCCTGAAGGGCAGTAATTTTTTTTTTAATATAAGGAAAAAAAATTAAAAAGAAAGAAACAGAATGGAAACCTTTCTTCTCCTCTAATTTTCCATCCTATTGTTAATGCCTAAGACCACAGTTAGTAAATGTTTTTGCTCTCTGGGAACAGCTGTTTCCACTGAGCACAGGGCCATAGAGAACCACTTCATGTTGCAACAGGAGGAAGGATTTATGTTAGGAGGAAATTTTAATGGTGAGAATCGCAAGATATTGGAATCTGTTACCAAGAGAACCTCCCTCGTTGCAAGGTTTTGGGTAAAGAAGACATAGCTAACTATTAGAATACGGCTGCAGCAAGATCTGTCTTTCTTTTCCAAACATGTCAAACACAGGAAGAGAATAACTCTTCCCTGTCACTGCTCCAAGATCTTGTTTGGTTATCTGGGCCTGTTCTCCAATATTACCATGAGCCAGCCAGCCATTGGCCCGACGATTATGAATTGCACAGCCATGATCCTCCATCCCACTCCCAACTCCCAAACCCCTGACAAGGTTCACCCAGGGCCAGATTTCTAAGAAACTGGCACAACATAGATGGAAAGCAAGGTCCACAGGACACATCTCAAGAGGGCCTATCACACAGTTTCTATAAAACACTAAGAGCCTTTTTGCATAATTTGTAAATTCAGGCATGCTCTGGGAGTCTTTTGGAATGAAAAAGAGTGGTGGTACAAAAAGGATACCAAGAAGGGTGACAATTTGCAGAGATATGGTAACGGGGAAAGGAAGAACCTGGAAGTACATTCTAGCACTTTCCAGGAGACAGAGAGCCCTGGGTAGAGGTGACTGCTACCCATTATTGTTTCAAGATATTTAAGAAAGTAGAAGGGCCACCTAAGTTTGGCAAAAATGCCCTTTAATACCTTTTTGTCTAATAATAGATAATGCTTTCTAGGCAATCTAGTGTCTCACAATGTGGCCACATGAGAGAATGTACCCATTAGAAAAAAATGATCTTTGTAGATGACCAGCCCAAATCCTATGCCAGGGCCATCTTCTATTGTGAAATATAAACTGTGCATTATCTCAAAGCTGGCATTCCACTCTGTAAACATTCTCTTATGGGATCTGACAGTGTGGACCAGATATCCAGAGCCTAATCCAACCTCAGGGAGGAGGAGATTTGGAGTTTCTGAACTATGAAGCTGACCATCACATACCTTTTGAACCACTGGGGTGGAGGAGGACACTGTTATCCATGAGGGGCTAAAACTTTCAGATAGGATGGCTCACTCAGGCTGTATTTCTCTGTCCAGAGTTCTGGGCATTGGTACCTGACAGAACTTCTAGAACTTCCAATACTTCTAGCCTCTAGAAATCCTCAAGGTCAAGGACATTTGAGAGTGGAGAAGCAGAACTGCCTCTGTGCCCACAAATTCAACACAGTATATATTGGCTCTGCCACTGATATATCCCCGATTTGAGGGGCATTCTCTGCCTGGTGGTGCCACAACTGCTGGATCAGAATGAATGAGATGGTTGGTCTGAACAGGTATGGATATTTAGGGGATAAATTGGGCAATGGCTCCCTTCACATTTTAACAACTTTATTCCACCAGAGGTTGATAAGATGAAAAAAAATACAATTCATGCTTTAAGCCCCCAAAATAAATCAACAAAGGGAACAAAGAATGGCAAAGAGACTCTGCTTGCACCTCCATATTAGGAGACAGTAAACCTCTAGAGGAGGGAACAACTTTGATAAAAGTGAAGCACTATAGGGGCTCAATGGATTGGGAAGGAAATCAAAGATGTGCCTAAGGAGAGACAGAAGAGGTACTCTGTGGAGTCCATTGGTTCATGCAGCCAAGGCTGGCTTCACAGGTGTTCAGCATGGGTTCCCTACTCAGAAGGGTACTGAGTCTGATTTGATGCTCTGTTTTCACTGTCTTGAAATTCTGAATAATGTTTGAACAAGAGGCCTTGCCTTTCCATTTTGTATTGGTCCCTGAAACTTATGAAGTCCATCCTGCATGCTGCTTCCTCCCCCTTAACTTGGCTGACTCAAGGTGGATATAAATTGACTTTCAAACCACTGGGAACTTGGAGAAAAGGAGGGGAAACAGAAGTGGGTGGCAGGAAAAGGGTTGGGGGGAGAAGTCTCCCTCTCCCGCCTCCGGACAATGCCCACACGGTCTAGGGAAGCTCTGGTTCCTGACCCCTCACCCCGTCTAGGAGTTGCCAACACAGGAAAGAAGTGAACTTCACAGGGGGTTCCTTTAAGTGGGAGCCATGCTGCAGAGGATGAAAGCAGCAATGTCCCCTAGAAGCAGGGAACCCCACTTCAGAAATATAGATCAATGGAGAATGTCACCCACACCCCATCAGACATGCAGTTACAGAAAGAAACTCTACAGATGATCTGCATCTGGTATTTCCCTCTTCTCTCGCTCAGCCCTCCCTTCATGACCGGGATGACACTCACCCACACAGTGCTAACTACCCAATCTGAGCAAGATTCCTCATCTTAGAAGCAGAGAAGGAAACAGGGTTAAGGGGTGTGGAAGCCTCAGGAAGCCCGGGAACTTCTGAGCCACATTGGTCAGGGCTTTGGACCTTACGACTCTCCAGCTATGCATTTTCTCATATGATGAAATAAAAATCCAACCAAGTTAATCTGACACAAGAGCTTTTAACAAAGATGCTCCATTCCTGTGCTTTGTGGCACTTAGGAATAAATGAAAAACACTTTAATGACTGCGCTCACAGCATCTCTGAGGTCCTTTGAAGGATTAGCTTCAGAATCCCTTTCTTTTATTCTATTTTTTAGAAAATTTTAATTGACCCATAATAACTGTGTACCTTTATGGAACATTATGTGATATTTGGATTAGTATTTACAATGTGTGATGATCAAATCAGGGTAATTAGCATGTCCACCACCTTAAACATTTTTCACATCTTCATGTTGGGAATATTCCAAATTCTTTCTTCTGTCATATCCAATAAATTGTTAACTTGAGTCACCTCACTATGTTATGAAACACCAGAACTTATTCCTAACTGTATTTTCGGATCCCCTCATCAGCCTCTCTCTATCCTGCCTCCCTCCCTTCTTAGCCCCTGGTAACCCTCCTGCTACTCTCTACTTCTATGAGGTCAACTTAGCTTCCACGCAGGAGTGAGGACATGTGGCATTTGTCTTTCGGTGCCTGACTTATTTTACTTGACATAATGTGCTCCAGGCTCATCCATGTTTCTCTAAATGCCAGGATTCCATTTTTTATAGCTGAATAGCATTCCATTGTGTATATAAAGTACATTTTCTTCATCCATTCATCCTTTGATAGGCACCTAGGTTGATTCCATACTTTAGCTCTTGTGAATAGTGCTGCAGCTACCGTAAGATCCCACAATCCCACCACTGAGTCTACCTCCAAAGTAAAGGAAATCAACCTGCGGAATCTCTTTCATCCTCTCTGGGAAGCCTGCCTTCAAATTATATAGTTCAGATTAAATGTCAGAAAAGGAGCAGGCAGAGGCAAGGAAAGGGCTATGCTAGAAGCTTCTCTGACTCCTTTCTATATTCAATTTATTGACTGATAAGGAAAAGAGGACCACACCTGTTTCTCCACCCTGGAACAGGAACTCTCCACATCACCTCCATCCCTTACCAACCCATTCTCCAGAAAAGCTGTCCACCCTCAGACCTTCCCCCAGGGCACTGATGACACAGTGAGACAAACTAGACAGGCTCCTCAGGGACCAGCCAAAAGCTTATGTGCACAAAGGTGTAGTGCAAAGAGGGACAGTAGAGGATGGGACTGGGGGTTGGCCATAGACCTACTCTGAGTAGCCCCACTGATGAAACAGAGTAGACTGTTCCCAGGTTCTCTTTCCCTTTGGGTATTTGCCCAACCCTCCGACTCTTCTTTTTCTGCCCACCTTGCATTTGAAGGGCTTCACATCAGAATGGACAATCATATGTGCCTTGAGAGTCTGTTTCTGCACGAAGCTCTTGTAGCAGAGGTGACACTGGTAGGCACGGATGTTGGTGTGGATCAGCACGTGTCTCTTCATGTTGGCCAACAGGGTGAACTCACGCCCGCAAATGCCACATTTGTGCTCCTTTACACCCTGTGAGGAGGCAAGATTCAACAAATAATTGGTTAACAGGTAACAGGCTTCTGTGAGGTTTTGTTCTCTCTGCTACATAAATCCACAAACAGCTTGGTGAGGTTCCCAATAGTATAGTTTTAGCCTTGTTAATTTATTTATTGAAAAAGCATTGATTACATAATCTAGGTGTTTTTGTTTTTGTTTTTGTTTTTCCTTCTGAACACCATAAACTATCCAGATCGGTAGAGGAAAAGAAAACTAACACTTTTGTTGTTCCTGTAACTTCTGGTATTTAATACTATAGTAACAATTCAAAAGCATTAGTAGGATTTTGATAAAAGCACTGTGGAATGTGTCTGTAATCTGGCTTTCCTGGTAATGAAGAAATAAAATCTTTTAAACTGGTATCATTTGCCATACGAAAAACAACGTCCTCTTGACATTAATGGACAGAAAAATTCCAGGAGAGCAACTCAGCCTCACTTCAATCAATTATGACTTGATTGTTGGTCCCCTGGTTCCCATGGGCCATTCTGAGTTGTATGACATGGTCCTGGAAATTTGGCAGCTTTCTAATTAGAAAACAGGACAGAAGGTTTCCAGTTTGCTTGCTATCTGCAGAGCAGCGTTTGAATACTTGAGCATCTATGCCCTCAATCCAGAGCACTTCCAGGGACTCACACCTCGAGCAGCCCATTGGCTAAACCTATTGCTTCCCTGCAAAGGTCTTCAAAGATGTCTTGATCCAGAATGAACTTTTGTTTTCTAGGGTGGTCTTGAACTCAGACTCAAGTGATCCTCTACCTCCTATGTACCTGGGACCACAGCATGCACCACTGTACCTGGCCTGAATGACTTTTTGAAAAGGAATACTTAGAGGACCAGGGATCTAAAATGAAAAATCTTACAGGATGAGAACAGGCTACTAAATGAACAAATCTTATAAATCCATATTTCCTGGAATCTATAGTACAGTATCCTTTCTTAGGTCAAAAGAAGAGTTTCCAAACTCAGCTCAGACTCTGACTATATTTTCACTTATCTAACTTGGAGCATGGTAAGAAAGTACCACTCCTCGGTTTTGGTGAGCCCGTGGTACTGAAGGGTAGGGTTCAGATCTCTGCCCACCCATTTACTGGCTGCAAAACTTTAGATAAATAAGTCCCATGGCTTTTCCTGGTGGAGGCTTCTCTTCTCAAGATGAACCAAAAGGTCTTGAAAATCCTAGGGTTCTTTATAGCTCAGTTTCTAGTCTAAATCATTGCAGATACATATGGATTTATGCTAATAAAGAGATGTAGGGATTGTCCTCCTTTAAAATTAAATTTTAATGCCCTCTAAAAAGGTGAAAATACATTGCATATTAGTTGAGTTTAAAATTATGAAATCAATAGAAATATTTTCTTGATGGTTTTCAAAATTTACTACAGTATCTTTCTTCTTTCCAGATGTTCTCTGGGCTGGGAGTGGCTCAGTGTGTTCAATACATGCCTACCATGCCCAAGGCTCTGGTTTAATCCCCAGCATCAAAAAATAAAAATAAATAAATAAAATATTTAAAAGATTTTCTTTGGGCTGGGCACTGTGGTGCACACCTGTAATACCAATGGTTTGGGGGGCTGAGGCAGAAGGGTCATGAATTCAAAGCCAGCCTCAGCAATTTAGAGTAGCCCTCAGCAGCTCAGCAAGAGCTCTGTCTCTAAATAAAAATATAAACATGGACTGGGGATGTGGCTCAGTGATTAAGTACCCCTGGGTTCAATCCCCAGTACCAAAAAAAATTCAAAGAGAGAGATTTTCTTTGGGTGTGGCTATGATCTAGGACCAAGGAGAAGCCACTATTTTTCACTGGTTTTGGAATTTTTTTCTAGAGAATTCAGTGTCCAAAGTAAGACTCACATGTGGGCCCACAGAAGGCAAGGGAAAAGGAACTTGGACACAACCATGGGGCAACAAAAGAAGCTGTTGTTTCTCTGACAGGACTGGGTGGGGGAAGGTTAGGGATGAGGGGAAAGAAGGGGTGGAAAAGGGGAAGTTGTGAGAGTAAAGTGTTCAAGACTCAGACATTGGTGTCAGGGATTCCCGAGTGGCCTCTCCATGCCTTGGTGTCTTCATCCGCAAATTGAGAGTAGCTCTCAGAGTTGTTGGGAAGTAAATAAGGATTAAATGAGAAGTAAAGCACTGGCCATAGAGAAAAAGTATTCAATACTACCTTTCACTTTTTGCTTAAAATTAAAGCAAAAAATAAATTAAAATTTAATTTTTAATTATTAAAATGCAGCCTGTTTCCTGATTCAAATGAAATTTATTTTAGACACCAAGATGTTTCTCCCATTTTGACTTAATTTTCTACTATCTTACAGAATCCATATGTTCTAAAATGTACCTTTGATGCCTTTTCCATACGTGCAGGAGTCCCAAAATAAACAAATGGTCCTCTTTGTGGTTGAATCTTGGTCTAGGTCCTTTGTGATGGTTCCTGCACTTGGCAGGCAACTCCCCTCTGATGGTATCTATGGGAGCCCTTTGTAGGGCAGGAGCTGTTTGTGCAGAGCCCACAAGGCAGACCCACATTTCATCTCTGCTTCAGAGCCAGAAAATGCCCCAGGTTTTGTCCTAATCTAACAAATGAAATCCATTATAGCAGAGCAGAAGCATTATCTTGGCTGGGCAAAGTCCTTCACTGACCTTTCAGAATTAAAGAATGTTTTAACAAAACTTTGGCTTGCTAGAAGTCTTTCCTGCCAAGAAAACCACTGAGGTCAAGGGTAATGGATGAGGTCAGCAGGGCAAAACTCCCTTCTCAGCAGTTCAAAGCACTCAAGTCAGCTCAACCAGGCTAAGATTTCAGGAATGCCACTAGGGCCTTGTTTTAGTTCAGTCTGCATGACTCCAGGGCTTTAGTTGCAACCCAGACTGAAGATAGACCCTTGGGCTGTATATCTCCTTGAAGACCTGAGTCCAGGGAAGATAAAAACAAACCAAACAGAAAAGGATGTTTTCTCCTGCCTCCTACAATGCAAACCACAGGCTACCCAATCCACGCAGCTACCTGTCTCACACCCAGGAAGCACAGGCCTTGCAGGACCAGGCCAAGCCCTGCTCTCCTCAGAGCCCCTGCAGAGATCCAGCACACAGATCAAAATGTAGCCCTGCTTCAGCAGCAAAAGACAAGAATTCTCTAGAAGACTCTCACTGGTATATCCTATTGATCAGGGTCTGATGACACACTTGTGCTAGTGCCCTAGATGAAGTTACAGGAAAAAAAAAATTAGGGATTCTTGGGAAGTAGGAAGCAACAGCAAGACAACCAGCTGTTTCTTCATCCTTCCTCACTCTCCTCTCCAAATATCTGCCTTATTTATTCCTGGGCCCACCTTAGACTCTAAAAGGCTAGACGAGGAAAGGACTTGATTGATAGTCTATGGTCTTGTCATTCTCTCCTACTTAAAGGTGAGGAAGGGCATCAGGGCTCAGGATAGGCAAGCCTCTTGCCCAGTGTTACACAGCTCCTCAGCATCTATGGTGATCCCTCAAGATCCAGCAACCCTGTCCCTGGGAGGGGAGCCCCTCAATACCTTATGCGTGAGCGAGTGCTGCTTGAGATGGTGGGGCTGCACAAACTCCATGCCACACTCGGAGCAGATGTAGGGCCGGATGTCCTTGTGCTTCATCATGTGGTTCTGCAGCTGGCTCGGGTACTGGAAGGTCTTGTCGCACTCGGAGCAGTTGTACTGGATGGGGCCCCGGTGCGTGGTGAGGTGTCTCTTCAGCTGGGCCAGCGTAGGGAAGTCAAGGCCGCACTCCACACAGATGTTCTCGCGCCCACTGGCGTGCTTGGCCTCGTGGGCCTTGAGCTCGCTGGGGTAGGCGAAGCCCCGGCCGCAAACACGGCAGTTGTGCGGCTTCACCTCGCTGTGCTGCATCATGTGGCGCTTGAGGTGGCTGGTCTGGGTGAAGGCCTTGTGGCACACCTGGCATTTGTGGGGCCGCGTGCCCTGGTGGGTCAGCATGTGGGTGTGCAGATGGCTGAGCTGCTTGAAGAGCTTCCCGCAGCGGGTGCACGCGTGCGGCTTGATCCCGCTGTGGCCCAGGATGTGGGTCACCAGGTTGTACTTGGAGGTGTAGGACTTCTCACAGGTCGGGCACTGCCAGCGCTTCTGCGCCCCACCCACGTCCACATAGTAGCTGTCATCGATCTGGACGTTCACGTCCACCCTCTCCACCTTCTGCTTGGTCTCCTCGCTCTCCTGTGGCTCCACCTTCCTGGGCAACAGGGGTTCCGGTTCCGGGGGCTGCTTGGGCAGGAAGGTGTGCCGGCTGAAGTGGAAGGGTGGGGACGAGGGCACAAAAAAGGGGAACATTAGGCCAGGGTGGACTTTGGGGTAGTAGGGGTAGGGCGAAGGCAGGAAGGGAGGGGGCGTTGGCTGGGGCCACACTGCGCTGGGCTTAATGGGCTCCTGCTTGACAGATTTGCCCCCCAAGTGTTCCAGGGTGCGGTAGAACTGGAAGCCTACGTTGCACAGGTCAATCATCTGGGAGTCATACTTGGGACGTGGGGGCTGCGGGTAGAGCAGAGGGAGGCTCGGAGGGCCATGGTTTTTGTTCTCCTGCGAGTGGAGTGCGAGGGTGGCCTCTTCCGCCGGGTGGTTGTACGGCATCTTTGTGGGCATGCTCTTCCGTTTCCGGGACCCCCCTCCTTCAAAGACCCCAGCAAATCCGTCTAGGTCTCCTGGAGGAGGTTCATACCGAAACTGGGAAAAAGGCCCCCGAAGAGCTTCTGGGAATGGATGTCTTTGGGGTGCTTTACCCCGGGAAGCCACTGGTTGCAGACAGTGGGGAAAGGAGGGGGTGCTCTTCACACCCAAGTTGAAATGCACATCCTCATCTTTGATCATCTTCATTTCCTTCTGCATCCTTGGCAGTTTTCCTTTAAAGAGAAAGAAACTTATTGTGTGGGTTTTTTTTTCTTTTTTTGTTTTTGTTTTGTTATGAATCTTCTTTTCCCTTAAAGATCTTGGCTACTCATCAGTACTAAGTTATGAAGAGCAAACTTAAACACTGACCCTCATTTGTCCTAGGGCTGTTCAAAGTACCACAGTTCTTTCTCCTTTCAAACACTGGCCTTCTGGAGGGAGACCCTAGAGCTGGGTCATATTGGACTCAAATGATGTTCCAACTACCAAACTAAGAAGGCAGGGAGTGGACTTCTCTGTTCTCTGTTATCACTTAAGATGAGGGTCCCAAGGCCCAGAGAGATGAAATGACCTGCTCAAGTCACACAGTTACTCCGTGGAGGAGTCAGACTGGGACAGGTTCTGCAGCAGCTTTTCAGTCTGAGATGTAATTGCATCTACTACTACTGATGATTTAAATGTGTTTATCTAAGGATGGTTTCTTCCTTAAGGGAATGCCTTTTCAGTACTACTCCTTTACTTGGACCTTTGCTTCTAGGGGGTGGGGATATTCAAGGGCACACTGGAGAAGGGACTATAATGCTGAACTCAGATCTAATATTTTGGAGTCTCCACTCTGAGCAAGGTGTGCTGCTGAGGAATATGGAGCAGATGAGATGGACGTGCTTAAGAAAAGCATTTGGGGCAACCCGGGGTATAAAGTCATTTTGACAACATATGTGTTCTAATCTTCTACTGGAAGCAACTCTCCAAGGGAAAATTCCAAGGTTATGAGTCTAAACCTGTATTTGGGGTTCTCCCTTCATGCAGATGTCAAAGTAAAGGGCAGCCTTTGGTGACTCTTATGGTCCCTGACATTTCTCCTTCTGGGCCAGTTATTGCATCCAGGTGATCATGCCAGGCACATTTGAAAGAGTGTCAGGCCAAAGTTTGGACCGGGGGCCATGTTTCCTTTCATAGATCTCTCTGCCATTTTCCTGTCTTCTTCACAAGGACACTAATGGAATGAACTAGTGACTGACTCCACCTTCCCAGGGACGGTCTTTTCTCCCCAGGATCCCTTAGTTTGATGGGTCTCCTTGGCTCATCAGAGACGTCCATGTAACCAGTCATCCTGGCCAGGAGTAAGGCCTGATCTAGAGACTGTCCTGGAGTGATGCAGGGATCTGGTCCCTTGGAATGGCTAAAAACCAGGCAGTGCAGGTTGGGATCCTACAGGGAGAGGGCCAATGGCTTCCTGTGATTTTTGATTTTTTGATTACCAAATCCATGCACAAATAGTCCAATTGAGGGAAAAATACAAGTTCTTTTTATGTGAATATTTGGGCATTATTAACAACTGTTCTGAATTGGTCAGAATCCTAAAAAATAATGTCAATTAATATTTATTTTGTGATTATGTGAGTGATAAGATGACCCTGGGCTGTTGTTCTTTCCTTAGGTTGGGGCTCAGTAATTAAGGGCATGAGCTTATGTGTCCAGCAAATGGGAAATTTGCTTCCTCCTAAACTTCTTACCACAAAGCAAGGTCTTTTACCACTATAGCCTCAGGCAACTGCAGGAAGTGATGAGGGCAGTAAGGAAAGAAAATGCCTAGCTTCACGAGAACCAGAGAGACATGGTGGGTGTTCAGTTGAGAGTTGGGGTACTAATACTGTCAGAAGGGACAGGCAGGTGGGCGGGGACAGCAGAGGGGCCTTCATGGTATCCCATGTTTATTAGATGGTCCCTTGGCTTGCAGTGCAACAGGTGCTGATCCCTGAGTTAACACCAAGTTATAGAGGGTGGGGACCTGGTCCAAGAGCTTGTGTCATCTATAAAAATCATTGGCTTTCATACAGGGCTGAACATGCCTGTTGAATATGAGGGAAAATGGCAGATCTTTTCTATGAAATTTCGTTTTAGCTGCAGTTGATTTTCTAACCCCTTTGGAGATAGGTTCCTTTTATGAAAAGTCTGTTCCAAATGTAAAGACTCTTCCTGGTGGTAAGTGGCTCTCATTGCCACAGCCCAGCCATCCAAAAGCAAGCTTCTTCTCTGTTTTATTCTGATCTGATGAAAAGAAACAATAATTTCTAGTCTGTATTAGAGAGTTTGATTTGAGGATTAATGAAAAGGGTTCATGTTAGAACATGGGACAGAACTTAACAAGTCTTTTGTGTATTTTATTCTTAAGAGGATACTAAAAATTCATGGCTAATGATGTGGAGTATCTTTATATCATGTGCTGTATATTATACTGGAAAGCAACCTACTTGGAAAGTAATCTTATCACTGATTTTGAAACAGAAGGTATTTCAGCTTATATCCATTATTATTGCCTTGTTTAATATTTTTGTTTTCAGTTATGACATGATTAACTAATTGATTTCTTTTAACATATTAGTGACACTCCTAATGCAATGCTATCTCAAAAGCGTATTTATTTTTGGTGTTTACATTTTTATATTATCATCATTGACCTGTTAAGGCAAAGAAACATTGTTGAGCAGAGATATGGTATGTGGGTGTGTGTGGGTGTGTGTATGTGTATGTGTGTAACATAAATGGCGCAGTTACATCCCCAAGTACAGAGACTACATGTGTGCATTCTCATTTCTTACTTATTTAAATGTTATAAAATTAATTTTCCATTTCCATTTTCTGTCTTGTGTATATGATGATTCTCTTATGCCTGAAGTAGTAGTCTGAGTGCCCTAGAATGAAGTTGTTATCTCCAGCAGGCTTGAAAAAGCATGGAATCCACTGATTGACATTTGCACAGATCTTTAAAACAGCAGTCCCTCCCTGCAGATGATCTTAAGGAGCACTGCCAATCACAAGAGGAGGTCAAGGAGAACTAGTGCTGCTTCCCCCTTGGCCTTCTTGGAGAGAAATCAACTGTGGCTGCTGCTAGCTATTAATATCCCTGACTTTGAGCATCAGGTAATAAGGAGAAGCCCTAGAGGGTAGAACAACAACAACAAAACCCAGAAAAGAAACCTATACTGGGGATGGTGACTGTTGAAAAGAAAAGTAAGGAAAGTTTATCTTTCTCTGGAGGTAACTTACCTTGAAATCAAGGTAAGTTAAAATTCTGGGTGTCCTCAGATAAGATATTAATAGACTCCTAGAAACCTTGGTGTGTTCCCTTTGATTTCTAAAAATAGATCTTTAGCATTCATGACAGCCACAGGATTCCTGTGCAGGAAGCAAGAGAGGCTTGGGGACAAGGATATGATTAGGAGACCCACAACCTGGAGGGCAGAGCCTGCAGGTGGGAGAGGAGTAGCTTTAAGCCCTTGGTTGCCTATAGCTGATTCCAGAGCTCTGGAGAAAACCAGCAGATTATATGACAGTTTCCCACCAGGCTGTGTTGAAACAATGTACAAAGAGAAAGAAGAACTGAAATTTTAGAAGCAGACAGCTGTGGGATAGTGGAAAGAGCATGGGTTTGGAGCCAGAGGGCCTGGGGTTGAATATTGGCTTCGGTTAGCAGCTTTGAGAAATTGAGCAAATTAATTTTGAGGTCTGGTGTTCTCATCTGTGAAATGGGAGTTTGGATTTCACCAAAGGTTGTTGGGAATTTAAAATCGAGTAGTATGAGAAAGTGTATTGAATACTAGACTTTGTGGTGCCTTTGAGGGGTAAGAAAGAGAAGAGAATTGGGTCAGTAATCAGCGGGTGGACACCGACTGACGTCATCTGTGTTTTCCAATTCGAAGCTGTTGGTCATCATGGACAGCATCTGAGCCTCTGCTTTGCAAGTTCAAAACCAAGACTTTACCCATTTACCCTAAGTTGGTATTTCATAGCAGTAGAGGTAAACACACTCAAAGAGGCCAATGAATATATTAATTCTGGAGGCAATTAGCCCCATTCCTTCTCCAAGCCTCCTTCCCTATGATGAAGACATCTTCTTGCCAACATTAATATCAGACTAGGGAATGGGGAGTTGAAGCTAGAGGGATCAGATGCTCCTGTGAGCTATTTCAGCCAGTATGTGAGAAATTGAAGAATTGCCCCAATCTAGGGATGGGAGGCCTTCTTTGTGAAACCCAGAGTCTCAGACACTGGGGCAGTGCTGGATTAACCATGGCAAAGCAATCCCTAGTGGTCTGTGAGGATAGGTGCTGGGTCTGTTTTGTTCACTGCTGTATCTCCAGTCCCCCAGAGTGTGCCTGACTCAAAGTAAGTGCTCAGAAAACAGCTTTGGAATGAGAGAAGAAATGAATAGTTCCTGTTTTGAAAGTCCCCATATGTAATCTTAAAATGTACAATTTTCTCTTACATAATTTAGATTGCAGATGACTTTTGGTATGACCCCAATCAGATCATCAGTACCCTCATAAATTCTGGGGTAGTTATTGGGAAGTACCTGATTCAGAGACCCTGTGTGAACTGTTGCACCTTGGTTTCTAAAGATGCCATTCTCCAACTCCCTTTCAGATGCAGGGTAAGCCCTAAATCCTGGCTACACTAATGTCAGGGAGTCTTTCTCTGAATGCCACAAAGTTCTGTAACTCAGAAAAGATTCCTGAAGAGACCAAAAAGCAGTAGAAAATAGAAAGACTCCTGAATCGAGAGTGGGAATGGTGATCACCATACATTCTTCCACAAGAAGGAACCCAGTCTACCCTTTGTGCCAATGAAGGCAAGAAAAGAAGAATCACACATTTTTCATTGCTGTGGTCAGAGAATGTTCTAAAGTCCCTGTCCTCCTATGTTGAACTTGCAACCACTAAACCCAATAACCATAAATCAGAAAGCAAATAGTTCAAGGGAGAAAATATTGGGTTGATCTGTGTTAGAGCTATTTGGAACTCAGAACGTCTTCCTTAACAGATATTACTTATGGGAGTTAGTTATGAGGAAATAAGAAAAGAATGAATTTTTTTAAATCCAAAAAAAATTTTTTGTTTCAACCAAAAGGACTGATCAGAAATACAAAACCTAACTTAGATGAAACCACGTTTAGTTTTGAGGGAAACTGCCTCTAATAATGCCCTTTAATTAGGAATTCACCTACTGCGCCAAAATATAAATATTCCCCAGATAAAATTACTGGTATTTCATGGTTCTCATTTGAACTGAAGGTCATTCCAGTAAATGCTATTAGAAGAGCCACAGTGAGTCAGCATGCCAGGGGCAGATTTATCTCTGCTCCATGACATTGATTTCTGTTCATCCTGAAATTCACCAAAGAATATTCACCCTCACATGAAAGAAAGAATCTGTGCTCTTCATTCCTTGAAGTTTTCCAATGTTTTATAGAAAAATGTTGCATTTTAGGAGGCTCTGCTTCTCTTTTAACTTGAGCTTGGTGGTTCATTATGTGGTTTACCCTGGAGCTCTGTCCTCAGCAGAGAGGGAGGTGAGGATAAGGAAAAACTGAGGATATGAAGACGCACTAAGAAGAACAAAGTGAGAAGCCTGAGAAGACAGCAAGGAGCAGGAGGGGAGGGTACTGACTGACTTATTTTCTCCCTGTTCGTAAAAGCAACCTTGTTATAAGGCTTCTTTGGAGTAGGATTTTAATAGCTAACTCGGTTCCTTCTGAATCCGTGTTATAGCTGGAGACTTTGAGACAAAAGTAAATGTTCTAATGGCTTAAAATAATTGTCCTAATATATATGTGGTTGTACTTGTTTTGCATCTTTAGGTATTTGGCAAGTAATGTTTGAGTCTTAAATTCTGGATATTAGCAGGAATAGAAGGGTCTCTATATGTATCTGGCAGATTGAGTGATACAGTCTTAAAGAAATGGATGTCCTGCCTTGTCACTCCTTGGGTCAGAGGGAGAGTCAAGAAGAGATGCTTGGTAGATACCTGGTAGCCAGACTGCAGGGCTATTCTGGATGACCTGGCTCCCATTTATTTTACAAACCTCAATTCTTCCTATCCTGTTATAAAAAGTAACCTGTCAGCCCATGGTATGGGCTGAGTCCTATGGGTGACAAGAATATATTATTTGGTGATGAGACTTGTTCACCAAATAGCCAATTGAATTCACATAATTAATTTTTCCAAAAATTCCAAAATACAACTAAGTCATACATAATGTTGAGTTTCATATTGTTTAAAATGTCCTGAGTGAGCGTGGGTACACATCACTTTTTTACATTTGTTTTAAAAAGAAGCTCTTAATAAAAAACCAACAGTTGGTTCTGCTCCTTACTTGCATACATTAAAGTGCATGTGGCTTCCATTTAGGAAAGATAGGTCATTCTTCTAAGTGCTCACTACTAAGGTGACTTTCTGAAAAGCTGGAATGAGTACAATGACTTGAGCCCCAGAGCAGCTGCTGGCCTGTTGGGGTTATCTCTGTCCTCGTGGCCCATTGAAAGGAAGGAAATGCACTGGAGATATGACTTAGCAGTTCTCTTCCCAGCCCTCAGAGCTAATATGTCTCCTGATAGCATTCTAACTGGAGTGCTAGAATTTGTTTCTAACTTTCTCTGGGGGAAGTTGTCCTTAGACTATGCCTTGATTTTTTAAAATTTCGTTTTATGTTCGTAGATCAGATAAACTTGATATACTCATTCTTAGCTAAGTAAATACAAAAATGCTTATTCTTAGCTAAGCAAATATACAAATTCATCTTGTCCATCTCTGAAATGGCACCATATTGGAGATCAGGCTAAAAAACTATGACCTTTCATAAGCAGATATGTTCATAACAATGTAACTGATGAGGTTGGTCATCTTTCAAAAAGAACCTATTTTATCTTTTTAAAAATTTGTTCTTTTTAGATAAACATGACAGTAGAATGTATTTTGACATATTATACATACATGGAGTATAACTTATTCTAATTAGGATCCCATTCTTATGGATGTACATAATGTGGAGTTTCACTGGTCATGTATTCGTATATGAACATAGGAAAGTTATGTCCAATTCATTCCACTATCTAAAAAGAACCTATTTTAAAATTGAAACTCAAGACAGTACTTTTTTATGGGTAAGAAGATAATAGAAATGTTTTGTATATTTATGGTGGTGATGGTTACACAACTCTGTATTTGTCAAAGCTCACACAACTCAAATAAGGAATTATACTTAATGTAAATTTAAAATATAAAAGAAATATACCCCAAAATGCTACTCTGCACATAATTACTAAAAGAGTAACTAAGAAATTTGTGAAATGTTCAACAATAGCCAAGATGACAAGACTCCTGTAACCAGTTCATATCTGTGGAACACGTCCAATAATGTGTATATGGTATATAAAGAGGGGTATGGAGGGGTTATAGGAATTTGATGGTATGAATTCCTATTCATTTCAATGGGGAGAGTTTAAATACGACAGATATCAGCATTGTGTGTGTGTGTGTGTGTGTGTGTGTGTACTCTATTCAGCAAGAGTAGTGTGGGATGTTGTATTAACTCTTTGGGTCTTCTAATATTTGTCCCTGATTGCAAGCTCAGTAAACAATCTCCTATAATCACTCCACCATTCTTTGAATTGTAAAGTAGTCTGCCATTGGTAGACAAGATCATTTTGGTCATTAGAAAATATGTTCTTACCCCTTTGTAAAAAAAATAGATTGGTATGGATATTCAGGTTCATAGATGGCTCTTGGGTATCATTTCCCCTAAACCTGAATGATTGAGTTTCCTATAAAAATGGAACTCGTTTGTGAATCTTGAAACTGACAGGCCAGTGCTGAGTCCTTCCATCCACCAGGCTCTTCTCTCCTCGGGGGCCTACCTGAGCAGCCTGCCGCCTTATTTCTTTAAAACCTTGCCTTAGACATAGCAGCCAGACTGCTGCAAAATTCTGCAGGTGGAAAGAACCTACCCTAGTGGGAGCTTTATGAAATCTTCAAGGTGAAACCTTCCTTTCCACAGCAGCTGGAAGCAAATCCCTCACTTCTCTGAATGAAGTCTGTCGTGTTTCTTTGATGTTCCCCTCATTGGCAGGGTCCTATGCTGTTAGCCACTGCTCTGTGTGCCTGGGGAGACTACATTTCTAACCTAATCTGGTTAGAAAGTCAGAAACTTTGCTGGTGCTTTATATATGGTTGGGAATCAATAATTACTTTGGGAATTTACTTGACAAATACCATATTCTAGCTCCTTGATCTCAGGCAGAATGTTGGTGTTTCCTGAAGGAAGGACTAACTGGTAAATTTATTCTGTCCCAATCCACCCAAGTCAACCTCACACAAATTAACTGCCAAGGACATCTCTAATGAGGAAGGTGGCTTAGCCAAGGCGTGGCAGTGACTGGGGTAGTGCTATATCAGAGAGTACAACCCCTCTTTCATCTTGGCTCAGGATCCTTGGCCAATGTGTGTTGTATTCTTTGAACTGAAAGGTGGAATGTCCTGTTTCACTGAAATAATATAAAGGAATGTGGGAGGCTTCTGGAAATTGCCAAGGTGACAGTGGTCAAATGCCACTGAGCCTCTGAGAGAGTGTCACCACGGAGTAGAACATTCCCAAGTTTCCTCCAACAGTATCCAGGAGGAGAGACCACCATGACTGTCCCACTTGGGCAACAGCTGCAGGTTCCCTGTGGCACTCCATGCAATGGCCATTAGCTTTAGGAGGTGCCCATCCTAACGGGTAGATGGATGTGTGGTCCTCCCCTTTCTTTATGTATGGTTTGAATTCCTGCTGTACTTCTGCCTTCAGATGAAGGATCATCTTCATTTGGATACCTTTTCTCCACCTCCCACTTACACTTTTTATTTCAAGGCCTCCTCATTTACCTGCTTCATATTGATTTTTCCTGTGAATTCTACTTACTAAACTCATTCTTAGAAAATATAGCTATACTTATAAAATATACGTCCTCCTCTCATGTTTATGTATACATAGCTCATCTCTTAAGAGCCTGGTGTCTCCAGAGAGAAGGACCGACCATGCCGCTTGGGGGAAGAAGGCTTGGGAGTCCAGTTAGCAACTTCACAAGCAATAGAAAGGTGCCCTTGGAGTTGTGTGGTTCCCTAGGTGGAAAGGAGACTTCTGCTTGTGGATTTTAACCAACTTATACTTTTATATTCTGGGACTGATGTAGCTATTGCAACACTTGCACTAAAAAATAAACATAAAAATGTATACTGGCTTTTGTTAGCAAACACTCAGGCGAAATTAGACCAGGGATAACCTTCCTTTGGAGCTCTGAAGAGTTCCCTCAAAACATTTTATTGGACAACTTGATTTTTCTACCTGAAGTTTTTGGGATGCCCCCAGGCAAATTTCACCCTGGTTTACACCTTGGGAACACAGCTTTCTGACCCAGGCTTATTTATATCCTCAGGGGAATAAGAATAAATCACAGCAGAGATTCAGTCTGTGAGGAACATTCCCTCAGCACGCCACTTTGGGTGCCTCTCATGCCTGCACTATGCAGGGTGCCAGGAAGACAGTGTCAAGTCAGCCAAACACAAGGCTCAAGAAACTCAGCATCTGGTGGGAGAAACTGACAACCAGATGTGGAGAAAAGTGTGGTGGGGGCCACAATAGAAGAATCTTGATCTGGTGGCTTGATTTACTAAATATGAGAGAATAAGAAGCAGAACTACATTTTTTTGACTGACACATGAAACTGTTTTCTTTCAAAATATTCCTCTTCTCTTTTTTATCATTAAAATGTCAGAACAATGTGAAGAGGATGAAGGAATGAATACCTGTGGATGTGAGGGAGGAGAGAAGAATTTCTCCCATTTGACACTGTGTTCTAGCCTCACTATCAGTGTTTTCTGGATGATAGAGGAAGAGTTTTGTGACTTGCAAATTGGGGGTGACCTTGGATTAACTGAATTGAGGAAGCCAGGTGTATAAAAAAAATAAAACTACACTCAACCTTGAAAGTTCAGATAAAGATGAGCCGGTATAAAGATTCAGAGTAATTACAAAATCACACACTGCAAATACCACTAATCCATTTTCTCCATTAAGCATCCCTGAGTTTCTCCTTGACTCCTTCCCCAATGTTGAGAAGGAGCTCTGGGAGGTGTCAAGGTGAGATCCTTGGCTCTCTGGCAATGTCACCTCCTTTCCCAGTGCCCTAAAGTGGTTGAGTTGCTTAACAACTCTTTCTGGCTAAAAATCCAATCCCATTTGTGTCATGGTAGGACCATAAAATGTCAAAAAGCTGCAGCCCTCAGATGGACCTAGTCCCTTCTTCCTCTCAGCTCCCACAGTCTGTGTCCCTACCCTTGAGGTAACTTCCTCATGGGGTACTGTAATAAGCTGCCTCCCACATGCTGGGATCCCCTTCAGGCTGGGAGCTTTTCCTAAACCTTTCTGTAACTACACTGTCTTGTGCCATGACTGCTATTTAATAACATTTAGAAAAGATTTTTGGATTGCAACAATTTTCTAGTCTTAAAAAATTTTTATTCTTTTCTTTTACAATAACTACCAAATAACTGCCGCCCCCCCCAGCACCACAAAAAAAAAGTTCTGTGGAATTCCTTCCTTTTTATTCTTCCCTTTTTGTCCCCATTCTAACAGATATGCAGAATGCTTGCATTATTTAGGGTTAGTCATGAAAAGGAATGTAAGTGATTTTCAGAACAGATTCATTTTTCTTTCTTTCTTTTTACGGTGCTGAAGATGGAGGCGGGGCCTTGGGCGTGCTAGACAAGTGCTCCACCATGATTTCCACCCCCAGCCCTCATTTTGCTTTTTAAGCTTAGATGTATTCTAATGGTCTGTCATGTTTAGAAGATATCCCTGGAAAAATAAGTTCATGTTCCCAAGAAGAAGCATATTCCTATAAGAATCCCCTGACTTGGAAACCAACTCAGCCCTTTCCTACCCATCAGGTGCTTTTTACGTTAAATGTAATAACCTTCCAGGATTTGTTATTGCCCCAACATGTCTCTGATTCTTGATGTTTTCTTTAATAATAAACACTAATAAGTGCCCTTCCATTGAAGTGGCACCCCCTTTCCCCACAGAAAAGCCCTCTTTACCATGGCTGATTTTAGGTCTGTCAGCAAAAGAGTCTCTGCAAAAGAGTCCATTGTAGATAAACTTCCTATTTTCATGTCGCCCTATTTACTTGGCCACTGGCCTAGAAGATACCAGCACTCCAGGTGCTGGACACACCCTTACTAGTTTTTCACAAATGTATCCAGTATAGTACTTTGAAGAAATATGCAAACAAGGCCTCTGGCCTTGAGCTGGGCTTCACAGAGATGTCTACATTTTTAAGATAAGTTACAATTGTCTTCTTGGTAACAACTGGCAGGGGGAGGGAAGAAAAGGGAGAAGAAGCTCTCCCCTTCTCAGGTGCTGTCTTTGAAGAGTTAACTTGCCCAAAACAGTGAAAGAAAAAGCTGCTTTTATGTGAACTTCTGCAGACTGTGAACTTCTGAGACCCTCCCCTTACATGCTGGGTATAAAACTCTGAAACTACCTGAACTCGGGGTTCAGGGAATTGATTGATTACAGCAAAAGCTGTGCCCTCTGAGCCTGGCTGCAGCCAAACAAAACTATTTCCTGCTATCTTTGGTGCCTTGCCTCATTTGTCCCTACAACACCATCTTCCCTAAGTGTTAACTTTATGCATAGAACTAAAAAGAAAAGGGCCAGGAAGTTAATCATCCACTTTGACCATTCTTTGTAAAGTTAAAATTGTTTTCATTGTTCCTTGGAAATAACTCCTAGCTTCTCTTTTTCTCTCCATTATCATATCCAGGACTCTAGTCCAAATGCTCACCATTTCCTCCTAGATTGCTTTCAATGACTTCCATTTATCCTTCTGGAAGCTTCTCCTTCCTTCTGAATCCCTTGTATACCAAAGCCAAATCCATTTTTAAAAAGTCATCACTTTCTCTGAGGTAACTCAGTTCAGGAACCTTCACTATAGTGTGTAGAGATTGCTGCTTGCTGCTCCAGTGTCCACTTCTCCTTTTGCCTTAAGAAACAGAACTCTGATTTTGCTTGTGATGACAATGTACCTAAGAAAATCACTAATCTTCCTAGACACCCTTTCAATAAGGGGCTGCGTTGTGCCACAATTCTGGCCACTGAGACACAAACCAAAGACGGATAAGGATTTCAAAGGAAGCTTTTGCATTTATTCCTTATGCAAAGTTCACCCACCGTCTCCTTTCCTATCTTCTTTCTGCCTGGGATGTAGGTATAAGGCTGGAAAACAGCCATATTAGGACCATGAAGCAACAAGCTTAATGGCAATGCTTCCCACCAAGAAAGAGGGCAAGTTCCACTGTGGGACCCTTGTGCCCACTGGTGCTGGTCTTTCTGCTGTTTGAGAAGATGAACTCTTTAGTCAGTTAAGCAAATGTATTCAGAGTTCTACAGTTTGTAGTTAACCCCAAGGCCTTCCTAACACACAGAGCAAATCAAATGCAAACTCCTCTTCTGACTTTCCAAGTTCTTTATAATCAAGTCTAACTCTATTCCCCTTCTCTCTAAAAATCCTCTCAACAGCTCTCAGACCAGCCTTTCACCATTCTCTACATTGAGCAAACTAATCCTACCTCTATATCTCTGTTTAGACTGGTTAAACATTCAGGAATATTCCTTTCATTGACCCACCCCATTCTTCCAGGTTGAACTTCAACTTCTTCCAGAAGCCTTTTCTCCCTACTCTATGCCCAATTCTCTCTCTCTTCTTTCAACCCCTGTTGCATCACCCTACTGAGCCCTAGATTGAATACATGTTTTCCCCTGTACTGCACTCTGAGTATTTCATGTTTGTTTTTTTCTGCAGCATGCCATTCTTACTTTCCTACCTCCCTTTGTACCTTGCATTATACAGGTTGCTATGAACATATTCAATACCATTGCTTGGTTGTGATTCTTTTATCATGCATTGCCATATCTGCTTTTAAAACAGATTTGTTTGATGCCTTAGAAGCACATATGAATTTAGGTTGTATCTCCATCTGGTAAATTAATATTACTGTTGGTTGCCAGCTCAGAATCAGAACGAATTAATTTGTTATGTGGAGAAATTTTGACACTGAAATTGCTGTGGGTTATTTATTGCTGTGAGCATTATGTTGAATTTGCACATTGTTTACAGAACATTTGTTGGTGCTGAAGATCAACCTCCAATCCCTCATGTCTGGGTTTTCCATATGAAGAGGATGTGAGATTGGGACTCTGGCATCCTGTCTTATAAGCCCTACAAAGGCCAGTTGAAAGGCTGGGGGTTGTCAGGTTTGTGCACAGAGTGAGGGCAGGACAACATTGGCGAGCCATGGAAGGTCTCATAGGGCTACACCATTCCTCTAAAGAATGCAAAGAAAGAAAGGAAAGAGGAGACAATGTACCTCTACTTAGATCTCTGAAGATTTAATTACCCTTCAATTAAATTGTAATAATCACAGAACCTATGTTTTTCACAGTGTTTGTATTCCCCATTAGGTTATTGTCACTTCTCACATTTCTGCATTAGTTTTATTCAATGATATATCACCATAGTCATAGCCTCACTTTCTTCCTGTCTCAAATACACGCATGCACCCACGCACGCACACACTCATAAGCCATAGTACACCATCTTTTATCCCAATTACCATATTCTGTGTGTATGTGTGTATGTGTGTATGTATGTGTGTGTGAATGTGTGTGTATGTGTGTGAATGTGTGTGAATGTGTGTGTGTGTGTGTGTGCGCGCTACAACAAAATAGACTGTTCTAGAGATTCCTAATACCTTACCTGGACTTCTTTTTCTGTGTAGAATCTCCCACCTCCTTACCTACAGAATCCTCTTACCTGGACTTCTAAGGCTGCCTTATTGAATAATGATCCCTAGTCTAGGACTTGCAATGACTCTTTAATTGGTGTTTTAATATCAATTTTTAAAATTTTAATTAGAAAAAAGTCAGATGGCATAAAACAATTGCTTTTGGATTTTTCTTTCCAAAGTACAAACACCCACAGAACCCACTGGTAAATGCCTGTGTTTTGGGGTTCCTCTGAGGAGTCCCAACATTGCTTGCTGAGGACTCCCCCAGGGGTCTTGAGGAAAAAGCCTGAAGTTACTATCTTTACTCACACACAAAGGAACTGATGAATAGAAACTCTGAAGCCTGAGGCCTGAAAACCTCCCTAGAGTCCTCAGAGGCTCAGGAGTGACAGTGAGGCTTCAGGCCGGCAGCCTTCACAGACTGACTGACCACTGCTGTGTTCATTACCTACCACGAGCAAGGACCCTGGCAGGTGGGAGAGAGTGTAGTGTTTGGCAATGATGTATAAAATGGATGCCTTCCTGGGGGAGCTTCTATCTAGTTGGGGAAAACAATGAAAGATCAAAGGCTCATAAATTCTCCCAGTTGGAAGAGATCCAAAAGGTCTAAAAAGCTAAGTCATATTCCAAGTTCTCAATGTTTCAGAGTTGGCTTCCTCATTTATGAAACTGGGCTCATAATGTGCACCTCAGCAATGGAAATGAACTAATTATCCTGCAGAGTGCCTGTACATAAGGATGGTTCAATTTGCTTTTCGTATTATCACAATGTAAGTCAGAAATTGTATTCAATACATGATGCTGACAATAGGCTGTTACTTCCAAGTGGGGTGATCAAAGAAGTTCTCATTAATGGAGGAAACATAATTTTTTTTAAAAAAAAGGATTATTCAAGATGTGCCCTATTTGCTATTCATTTAATAGTGGTTAAGAGGGAAGTAGGGGCATTCTGGAACCAAGTTGCTGAGGGTAAGGGATACCTGGTAGCTTCCTGTCCCAGTGGGCAACTTGGGCTAGTCTGCCTAATCAGGGTCCATCAGCCTGCAGAATCTGGGCTCAGGAATCACAAGAAGGCTCACCATCCTGAACACAGTGCTCCGAACTCACTGTAAACTTATGAGTCTCCCCAGCCCCTAGTTTTCTCTTTCATAGTCCTTCATTTTATTTTCCTTATAGACTGATCAGAAAGATATCTTTGTCATTTCTGTATTTATTAGCTGCCTCCACTAGACCATACGTTCCATGAGAACAGGCATCTGACCCATGTTCAGTGTTTTATCACCCTAGAAGAAAGTCTGGCACATAGTAAGTCTCAACTGGTTATAATCACTTGGGAAGTTCAAACTATACAATGCACCTCCTTCCTAAAAATGCAATGCCTGCCTCTGGCTCCTCCACAGACCTTAGGGACTGGGGCACAGGCACTGATGTAGGTGATTTTCACAGTCATCCAAGGCTGGGAACCCCTGAAGGGAGATGCTCAATAAATTCTGTTGAATGCAAATGGCATTGCTTATGCAATAAGGGAAGTGTGCATGGGTCAGGGTTGCAGAGGAGGCACTGTGCTGGAAGGAGCCCTGTGACTTTCAGTCATCTCTCCCTTTCCACCACCCATCCAGGCCATTAAGGTTGGGGTGTGAGGGCAAGGAGAATATTTTTCTCTTGCTAAGGCTGAACTAATGAAGCAACAACCATTTGAGATAGCAGGGGTGCGGGAGGTATCTGATAATCCAAAAGAAAGCATACTGAACAGGTCATGCTATCCCCTGGTGGTGGTGGTAGTAGGCACAAGTGCACTATTTGCATTATAAGTGACATGAGTCTTGAACTTGAGACAGATGCCCATCCCTTTTCCTCCTTGCAGATGCCTGCCCCACACCAAGGCCCTGTCCAGCCATCTAGTAAGAACCTGGGATGGGATTTGTCCCCCAAGGGGATGGCTCTTCTAACCTGCCGAACTTGACAATGAGGAAGAGGGCAGGAGAAGGTTTCTCTGCATGACTAGGATCCTTCTGAAAGGTTGGGCTGTGGGATTTTTTTTTTCCTTTTCACTTCTCTCTTGGAAATCACCTCCATGTACAGAATGGACTACAGGATGAGACTTCTGTACGTTGAGAAAGCATTTCCCACCATCTATAGGAGGCTAAGGGAGACTGCTATTTTTTTTTTTTTTCAGCTCTTTCAATGGCTTTCCATGCCATTTGTCAAGTCATTTCCTTAATTTTTTTTTAAAATTCTCTAACAACAAACAACTAAATGTGAAATCTTTCCTTATACTTTGATTGATGGTTCACACCTTTTGGAATATCTAGCTTATATTTTTAGAAAGAAGCAGCTGGTACTCTTGACATTTAATTCCCACAAAATGCCTCACTCAGTTCTCCCTCTCCAGATAGGGTACACAGACTATTGGAAAATATTCAATGACATGGATCCAAATGTCTTCCTCAGAGTGGAGGAATGGTAGAATATGCTTTGAATGTCCTGGAAATTGAGCTAATGGCATTGAAATGGCTGATCTTAGGAAAACATGATTGTAGCAGGGAAGGATGCCACTGATATCTGTGGGGCTGAGGGACCTGGGCCAGGGTAAATGTTTTACCCAAAGAGCTTTGCCATCAATCAATGATATTACCAATAATCAAGATAGCTACAGTTAACTGAGGATTTACCATATGCATGATTTTTATATGAATTACCTCATTTAATCATACTATTATTAGGCCTATCTTATAGATAAGGAATCCGAGGCACAATGAATATAAATGACTTGTCTAAGGTCACACCACCTGGAAGTAGCAGGTCTTAGCCAGGGGCTGGCAGACTCTCACTGTAAAGGGTCAGGCAGCAAATATTTCTGGCTTTGCGAGGCCCATGGTTGAGACTATTCAACCCTGCCACGGTAATGGAAGTAGCAGAGTCATGGCATAAGCCAGCTGGAGTGCCTGAGTTCTAGTAAAACTTGTTTACAAATCAGGTAGTGGGCTGGGTTTGGCCCGCAGGCCTGTGGCTGGAATCTTTTATTTCAATAAGCAATCTTTTACGTTTACTATTGTGAACTCTCACCAAGCCCACTTATATAATGGCCGACTGGGTTAATAATTGAGGGTTTTCTTTTTTAACAATAACTCATATTTCTCAATGCCAGTTACACTGTAAATGCTAGGATAGGAAAGGGCATTTGGATGAATATGATTATACAAAGACACAAGGGCCTTTAGAGGAAAGCTTCTAAGCCATGTTAGTTCTCAGGAGTTTGTGAGCAAGACAGTGAAGAGGAGTTAGGTTTAGGCAGCGTCTGTTCAGTGTCAGGGCTATATCTATGTTACTCCTTCTATGTAAACTTCAACGTGGCAGTCAAAACCACATGGAACCGCCAGGCATAATGGTGCATGCCTATAATCCATTCTGGAAGGCTAAGGCAAGAAGAATCACGAGTTCAAGCCAGCCTGGGTAATTTATTGAGACATGTCTCAAAAATATATGTATATATTTTTGTCATGCTGGGAATCAGGGCCTTGTTTATGCTAGGCAAGACTAAGCTACATCCTCAGCCTTTTTTATTTGTCTTTAATTTTAAAAACTATTTATTTATTTATTTTGTGGGTACCAGGGATTGAACACAAGGGCTCTTAACCACTGAGCCACAACCCCAGCCCTTTGTATTTTTTATTCTGAGACAGGTTCTCACTAAGTTGCTTAGGGCCTCACTAAGTTGCTAAAGCTGGCTTTGAACTTGGGATTCATTCTCATTTCTCAGCCTCCCAAATCACTGGGATTACAGGCTTGCACCACTGTGCCTGGAATGAGATAAACTTCATTACCCTAGGTACATGTATGATTGCACAAATGGTGCATCTCTATACACTGTGTACAACCAGAGAATTGAAATGCATTTTGCTGTCATGTACAACTAAGTTGAATAAATAAAAAATAAATTAAAAAAATTAAAAAAAAATGTTTGTGGGTATAGCTCAAAGGTTAAGAGCCCCTGGGTTCAATCCCCAGTACCACCAAAAAAAAAAAAAAAAAAAAAAAGGAAATGAAGTTACTTCTTGCTGAACGTGAGAGTTTAAGTGGCCAAATGGGCAGTTTCTTGCTGTATACCTTGGCTTAGGCCACACCGCCCCTTTAGATGAACTGCACACTTCACCTTGCCTTAACTCAGTTGCTAAGTGAGTTTGGAAAGTTAGTTTAATCTGAGATTCTTTTTGTCTCTACTCTATAAAAAGAATAGGAAACTCTGGGACACCCTTCTCACTTTACATCATTGCTTGGATAATCAAACAAGGAAAGTATGTGGAAAGTCTCTGCAAAGAGGGAAAATATTCTGTGTGATGTGAAGTCAGGTGCCACATGCCAGGAACCAGGTCACAGGAGCAATGAGCCAGGACTTTTACTTCATACCATTGTGGCTGACTCCGGAAAGGGCTCACCCACCCCACAGGATCCCCTCCACTGAATCATTCAAATTATTTAAGCTTGGGAGAAATTGGCTCCCTAAATCTCCTAAAATCATCTCAAAGCTGAAGAGCTTGGAAGAGATTACAGAAGTCAATCAGTTTCTAGTCACATAAATAATCCTTTTAAAGACTCATAAGTTTCATTGCCATTGCCACGACGGCTACCTTCCTCCTAGACCTCATCTCCTATTTCTATTCTTCCAGTTTTAAAAGGGTTCCTCCTCATTAGGATGAATGTAAATCCAACCCTGTGTCCCAGGTCTGACTCCTGCCCAACTGGTTCAACAACAATGTAGTAGGGAATATGATCCAGCTTTTGTTCAAAGTTTGAAGTTCCAGCTCTTTGGTGGAGTGGGCTTTAGTGTACCCTTACCTTAAACCTATCATACTCAGGTCAATGGTGGACCATATACATATATGACATTGTTTACACAAGGTTATATTGCCTGGTGATACAGTCATTCCGGTCTGGGTAAGCATACTCTGTGATATACGCAAAATGACAAAATCAATCAACCATCCCTTTCTCAAAACATCGCCATTGTTAAGTAATACATGACTGTAATTAATATTATTTGATATCTAAGAGCTTGTATAAGTCAATCATGAAAGTGACTAGTGGAAAATTGAACAAAAACCATCAAAGGCAATACACAAGAACAACAGTAATGATAAAATTTTGAAAATACTTTTTGGGTTAATTTCAAGCAATGCCAGGTACTCAGTTATCATAGAATCACTAGTAATAGAAATGATTAGGCCAAAAATATAGGACTGTATCTTCACATGCCTCTGTGTGTGTGTGTGTGTATGTGTATATGTGTGTGTGTGTGTCCCAGAGTTTGTGTATGCACACAGAGTCTCTCTATATAAACATGTACCATCCTGAGACAGTTTAGCTGAGTAGAGGGCATGGTTTCAGATTTAAAACTTATGAAAACAACCCACACAAATATAACCAAGATTTTAACTCTGAGAATTTCAACAAATGGAGAAAAACTAATATATTTAAGAGGAAGGTGCAAAGAATCTCACAGATATGTTATGCAACAATGCCTGGAATGAGATGCACAAAGCCCAAGGCTCATCTAAGGCAAAAATCATCCAGGAGAAAAATTCATTTGTGAAATAAAATCACCCTAATGCAAACGACACTTTGTGAGTAGAGACTAAAACCAAAGTGTGAAGGACATTTTCAAAATCAATGTAAAAGTGTGCAGAAATGGTTGGATCTAAATTAAGTAAGAATTAGGTGACGAATTGATGAGATGGTAAAGAAAAGCCAATTAAGATACTGGCAGACTTGTTCTGCCAGCCTACATGCTGTAAGACTGACTCTAGAAGAAGATTCTGGGTACTTTCTCATTTCTAAGTACTTTCTCATGTTCTGTTCCTTGACACTTTTTGACTTTGAGTAGTCCAAAGTGAGTTGGTGCTGGTTGATTTCCATCAATGTCTCTCTCTCCCTCCTTTCTCCCCCTCCCCCTCCTTCATAAGCAACAAGTTGATTCTATTAGATCATAAACCATCTCTGGCTTTCTTATAAAAATGGTACATCTAATGACATCATTCAAAGGTACGTTTAGGAAATGGCCCCTTCAAGTTTTCATCTTATTTTTTGCTGACTGAAGAAATGGTGAGGCTGACCTACGATGGAACTAATTTGAATGACTGAATATATAAATAATGAAACACCTTTCTACTGAGAGTCTCAGCTGGTAAGGGGTGAATTATTTTGATCTATTTCTCAATAATAAAGTATGAACAAATTGAATCTAGGGCTTACAGAACTGCCTATAATTTCTAAAACTTTTGAGTTTTCACAGTAAACAGCTATTTTGTAGAAAATATTGGGAAATTCAACATGAATGAAGGATGTCCTTGCCTTGGAACTTCTTAGGGAGGATTAAGCAAACTACACTAGAAGAGTAACCCTGGGTGTATCTTATGCTAGAAAGAAACAAGCCCTGAACCATTCTATGTCTTGTGAACTTCAAGTGAAGGAAGAGAGTGTAAGAAATTCAAGGAAGGAGTATGTGTGCACCATATGTGGACACCCTAAAACTGACAGGTGACTCAGCTCTCCGGGTGATGGTAAATAGCAGCCATAATAGAAATACGCACAGTCATGGTAAGCAAAAGAGCAAAGCCATAAATGCAGTTGAGATAAGCTGGCTACTGATTAAGACATATTAAAAAGACAAAATGTGTTAACACCAACAGTCTATTAAGGTGAACAATTCTACATAATTTATTTTAATGATCTTTAAATAATATAAATTCATTACCATTGAAAATTTAATGCCGAAATATCTAAAGAAGAAAATTAAAGTAATCAATAACCCAGAAGTAACTGTGTTAATATTCTGTTTTTTTTCTTTAAAGTCTTTTACTATGCATCAATGTTTTTCTTTTACAATGCTATTTACTCTGCTTCTGTAGGCACTATACAAATGGCACTGCAGTAGGTGGCTTTGTTCATAAATCTTTGTTGAGTCTCTCTCACTTTCTCTGATTAGATTCTCCAGAAATAGAATTAGGGAGAGAAAGTATTCGAGGTTTTTTTTTTTTTTTTTTTGGTAGGTCTTAATACATACTGCTAAATCATTTTCCAGAAAGGTCAACTTAATTTATACTCAAGTGACTCATTTCTTTAAATGTGTTTATTTTTCTTTCTATGATTCCTTTCATCTTCCACCTGAGTTTAAAAGTAAGCCCTTAAACTTGACCCAACATTGTAAGAAGAATAAAAAAAATTTAAAAAAAACCCCAAACTCAAGGTTTAATGGGAGAATCATTTCAAGATGTTGTGATAATTTACAATGAAATAATTCTCAACTCTTTTAAAAACTTCCATACCCATTTTTACATTTAGATCCCACGAATACTCTGAAGACGAAAAGGCTTAATTGAGAATTAATCACAGAGTGTGAGGAGCAAGAGGAAGAACTTCTGATACCATCTTGTTCAGAGGCACAGGGAGGATGTAAGATATTTAAGTTCTAGAGCCCAAGTGTCTGAACTCTCAGCTCCTGTTACCTTTCTGCTGGATGACCTTTCCTCTAGCTGTCCCTGTCACACTTTGTATCATTCCCAGTTTCCTTCTGCCCCGTGCTGACTCATCAAGCCACTGGGAAGTAAACCATTAGACTTCTCCCTCTGTTGCAGAGATAAAGAGAATAACTGTAAATCTGGATTCAGACTCTCAATCAGGGACAGAACAATCTTGAGATGAGTCTTTGATCATGATGTAGATGATGACCTAGAAAAGATCCCCAAGAGCCTGTGGGTGAAAACGAGTCCAGGAAGCCGAGAGAGTCAGATCTGAACTTGTGGTGAACTTCAGAGACCAGAGGGGTCAAGGGAAATTCAGTAAGAATAAGCATGAAGCTCCAGCCTTGATGTATTTCTGTACCCAACTACACTGATCACGAGGACTACCAAACTCTGGACTTGCTGTGACACAGGAGAAGACTTTCCTCCAGATAATTCTCACCTACTTATCTGATATAGGAAGCCTAGGTAAATTCTTTGAACAGGCAGGGGGAATTGTCAAGGCAGACCATCTCTGCTCCTTCCACCCCAAAGGACCCGACAGCCCACATTGCAGGTTATCATCTGGCCAATGAACGACAGGATTGCAAAGCATATCACTTAGAAATTGAAATAGCACTTTGCTTATGTTCCACAGTCAATCAACGGTCCACCTTGAACTCTAGTCAACTGTTACCTTGTTTTCCCTGGGGGTTCAAATTTCTTTTATTTAGAAACATCACAGTAGCATTTATTTTTTTTTTTCTGTGTAATTTTAAATTCTGAGAAACCATTTCTTAAAATGCCTGACATTTAAGAAAATCTGGCACTGTATTGCTACCACTGAAGCCAAGTATCCCATGTGTAGAAAGTAGCACAGTTTAGCGTGCAAGTGTGCCAAATTTTCCTTAAAATTAACATTTGTGCCGTATGTTGGTACCCTAAACTCAATACTCCTTTGGCTGTTGAAAATGCAAAAGGAAAACATTCTCAGACTGAGTCCTGTTCTTTCCTTGTAGACACTGTTTTAAAGACATTAGCCAGAGTTGTCCTTTGGAGGTAAAAATGAGTGCCTGCTCTTTAATTCTAGGTGAGAAATCAAGCATCCCAATGTCTTTGGTAAGAAATGGGAAGGAGGGGCTGGGGCTGTAGCTCAGTGACAGAGCACTTGCCTTGCACATGTGAGGCACTGGTTCGATTCTCAGCACCACATAAAAATAAACAAATAAAATAAAGGCAACTACCACTAAAAAAAAAAAAAAAAGAAGAAAAGAAAAGAAAACCAGAACGAAAGCAACAATTGGGAGGTAGAGTCCATTCTCCTCATCTAATAGGACTTTTAAGAGAACAAGGTGGACAGGAAGAGGGGAGAAGTCTTCCACTGAACTTAGAGCATTATGAAAGAAATTCAGACAATGCCCAGGCAACCCAGGGCTACAAGTGGCCTATACATGACCCTCTTGTGGGTCCCAGATGCTGGGCTGCCTAGCCTTTGAAGTCACAATCCCTCTGAGTTTCTTCCTCAGAGAGTTCCCCCTACCTCTCTTCTGCACCATGCTGTCTCCAAAACACAAGAAGGAAGTAGCATTCTTTAGGTTTGTGGGTTAAGTATCTGCACTTTTTGGTATCTGCAACATGCTTTGGCCAATCAATGACATTTTTGCCAAGCTCTCTGGGAACCTGTGTGGCTCTAGTGGAGTCTGGGGGCTCTCCTTGAATGGCAACAAACCCTCATTTATGAATATTAATGTAAATGGTACCAAAGGGATGGATGAGGGGGCAAAGTCACTGAAACCACCAGAGACATTAAAGCTATGATGGGAATTATGTGGCTGGGCTTCATTCTACTGCAGTATTAAATAAGAAGTGTATATTCCTGATGTTCAAGCTAGTTTTCATCTGCACTATGAAGTAGACACAGTATTTAAGGGTAGCTTTTCAAATCCAGAAGTAGAATCCAAGTAAGTCTGAAGATGATGATGATGACAACGATTGGTATCAGGGATTGAACCCAGGGTCACTTAACCACTGAGCAACATCCCCAGGCCTTTTTTATACTTTATTTAGAGACAGAGTCTTGCTGAGTTGTTTAGGGCCTTACTAAGTTCCTGAGGCTGGCTTTGAACTCCCAATCCTCAGCCTCTCTAGCTGCTGGGATTACAGGTGTGTGTCACTGCACCCGACTAGATTCTTCTTCTTCCTTTTTAAATGTTTTATTATAGAAAATTCAACCTGTGAAAGTAGAATAATATAATTGAGCACCCATGTCACAACCCAATTTCAATCCATGACCATCTCATTTCATTCCTACCTACCCACTCCCAATTTTAATGATTTGGAGGCAGATACACAACAGCATATTGTTTCATCTGTAAATAGAGTTGTCCCTCTGCATTCCTAGGGGACTAATTCCAGGACCTCCCTAGCTATCAAAATCTGGGTGCTCAAGTACCTCATATGAAGTGGGATAGTATTTGCATAAAACCCACATATATCCTTCTGTACACACCAAATCATCTCTAGATTACTTATAATACCTAACACAATGTAAATGCTATGTAAATGCTTGTTATACTGTATTGTTTAGGGAATAATGACAAGAAAAAAATCTGCATACGTTCATCATAAATGTGATTTTAAATAGAATTATTTTTCAATCTGAGGTTGGATGACTTTGTGGATGCATAACCTGCAGCTATGGATTTCAGGAGGCATATCTTAAACCTAAGGACTTCTGAAAACTTAGCCATAATACTATAGCATACCAAAAAAAAAAAAAAAAACCAATGGACTCATTTAGCATTTGAATGTCTAGTCAGTATTCAAATTTCCCTAAAAATATCCACCTTTTTTTTTCTTTGGAATGAAACTCATTCTGGGAGTTGTTAGTTTAGTATTGAACTAGCCAGTTACCTATATTTCTAATATCATAGAAGATCTAGGAGCAATCTGCAGGTCTAAAGGTCACTTCAGGATCAATGACAAGATGAAGAGAAGGGGAAAGAAAGGCATTTGAACTTTCTAAAGTTAACCTAGAATCAACCATTGACAGGACTGAAGAGGTGAGCATACATTACCCAGCCCACCACACTTCCTTGTGGTAAACTGAGGCATGCAGTGGTGGACATGTCCTCAAAGTCACACAGCTGATAAACAGAAAGGATTCACTTTTAAGATGTAAGAGGCACTATTTAAGGCCTTCCTTATTTTTCAAATCCACTGTTTTGCATGTAGATTTCAGGTTTGTGTGGCCGCTTGAGGGTATAGAGCTGGGCTGCCCGGTTCTGTCCTCACTAGTCATGCGTGCCTTTTGAGCACATCAGATGTGGCTCATCTGAAATGAGACATGCTAAGCATATAGATTACACACTGAATTTTTAAAAAGTACTTAAAGGGAGAAAAAGGAAAGTACCTCATGAATAATTATTCTGTTGATTGCATTCTGAAATAATATTTTTGGATTATTGGATGAAATAAAAATTGATTATTCAGATTAATTCCATCTGTTTCTTTTTACTTTTTTAATGTAGCTGCTAGAAAATATACACGTACCTTTGCAGCTTGCATTGGATCATGCTTTTTCTATAGAATAGCACTGATTTAGAGATTGCTTTTCTGTGCAGTACTCTATCAACTTATTTTGTAACCAGGTCATAGGGCTGGAGAGGGCTGAAGGAGGTCATCTCTCCCACCTGTCTCTTTCAATTAAGACTGTACACCAAACCATCCTGTCATACATCTTTATTTTTTGAAAATTTGCAGAAAAATTATTTTCTCATTTTTTTTGGGGGGGGGGGGGGTACTGGGGATTAAACTCAGGGGCACTTGCCCACTGAGCCACATTCCCAGCATTATTTTGTATTTTATTTAGAGACAGGGTCTCACTGAGTTGCTTAGTGACTCACTTTTGCTGAGGATGGCTTAAAATTCACAATCCTCCTTCCTCAGCCTCCTGAGCCCCTGAGATTATGGGCATGCACCACTGTGCCCAGCTGAAAAATAAATTTTCCAACTTCCCCTGTGGTTGATCCAATATAAATAGGTGAGTTTTACAAGTAAGAAAGTTTACATCCACTTTACAATGAGTCAAACAAGGTACTAGGAATTATTCTTGAACTCCCCCTCTTTATCAGTCCTCAATCCCAAACTATGTTCTATTTCATGAATACCCTTCAAATCTCTGCATTGATCCTCATCATGATCTCCACCGATTCCCTGGTCTCCCCTGAGCTCCTGCAATGGCTTTACAAATTGTCTCTCAACTCATCCTTACTCCATACCCTTGACTCATTCTTCCCACAGCAGCCACAGTGAGCTTGTCAACAAGCAGGGGTGACCACGCCATTCCCCTGCCTGAAGGATTCTAGGAGCTTCTCACTGACCTTAGTGCAAAATCCAAAGATGGCCTCCAGTCTCTTCCTGCTCTCATTTCCATCCTTTCCTCGCCCCTGTTCTCCAAGCTGTCTGAGTTTTCCTTCTCTCAGTTCCTCTCACACACACCCTATGCCCCTTTTCCTTCAGGACCGCGGTGCATTTCTGTCACCTGTTAACACTATTGCTCTCCTTCTGCCTCACTTTGCTGGGCCCACGTGTATGTATTCAGATGCCAACTCAAGGATCCCTTCGGCAGAACCTCCTGACCAGGAAAGAGACACCAATTCGGACACGTGTCACATCACAGAGTGGTCGTTTAATGTTTATTTGGGTGATCATTCACTTGATGTCTGACTCTGTGAATAGACGGTAGGCCACGCGAGGGCAGGGGTCTTGTTAGTTCAGGGTCACTGTTGTGCCTGATATGTAAGGGACTCTCAGTTAGCAGGAGGGAACAAAGGAAGAATAATAAGATGCCTTCCTGCTGTGGCTGTGACTCTTTTTCCTTGGTCACCCACTAAGTGGAGAGGGGATCCCCCTCACCATGATTCCTCCACAGCTCGTTAGTGTACTTCTGGACAGACCACACAGCAGCCCCTTTATATGAATTAACACATTTCATGGGCTCCATTTTCTGTGTCCACCCACAGTCCAACCACTCCATGGCCCCTACTCTGGTCAAGCCACAGCAGCTTCCTTGCAGGATTACTGCAAGAGCCTTCTCACTTCCACTCGACACAATAGTCGAGAGGCTGATTCTACTAAAATGAAAGGCAGATCATGTCATTCCCCGGCTCAAAGCTCTCCAGCAATTTTCATCTATTTCAGAAGAAAATCCAAAGTCCACACAGTGGCCTACAAGGCTCTCCTGGTGTCATTTACCTCACACTCTTTCCCTTGCTTAGTCCACTCCAACCTGGCTGGCCTCTGGTGGTTTCTTGTACTTACCAAGCATTCTCCCACCTCAGGCCCTTTGCACTTGCTGTTCTTTCTGCCTGGGCAGTTCTTCCTCCAGATGCCTACATGGTTCACTCTTTAGCTTCCCTCAAGGTTTTGTGCAATATCATTTTTTTCAGTAAGGCAACTCTAACCTTGCCCTTCGAACCTTCCCTATTCTCTCCCTTCCCTTATTTTTCTCTGTGCCTTCCTGTATCCTATACACTCATTTTACTCATTTTTCCCTCCACTAGAAAATAAGTTTCATGAGGGCAGGGTTATTTGTCTTTTGTTCCCTAATGGATCCCTACTACCTAAAACAGTGCCTGGCAAGAGGTGGTCGCTTGATCAATACCTATTGAATGAGAAATTGAGGTTCAGCCTATATGCTTGAGAAATAGGCTAACTGGTAACCAGCTGTCCGGCTTTCACAGGCAGAACCGGCCTGTGTCATCTGGGAGACCCACTTGGCTTTACCTGGCAGCTACTTGGGAAGCAGTTTGGTTCCAGAGAGCGTCTAACAGGACTCCTGCCAACATCCTCCCCACCTCTCTTTCCTCTTCCCTACCACATACAAATACACCGCACAACTCTCTCCTTTTCCAAGGACACAACTCAGGCTATTTCTGAAATTGGGATTCTGATCTAAAACAGTAGCATCAGCCAGCACAGAGTGCATCTCCATGTGTACAGGAAAAGACAAGGTACCTCTGAGCAATTTCTTGGCCTTATGTCTCTCCATTCCAGTAAATGAGGCCTTCTTTAGCTCAGGAATCTCTCTCTGAACCAAGCCGATGCCTTAATGGTGCATTCCATTTGGTGCATACCACCTGCCTTGTTTCCTTGTTCTTTTATTTTTCCATTTTCCATATATAAAACCACTGGATCCCTTCTGTCCTGAAACTGGACAACCAGCTCTATTAAATGTTGATGGCTAGTTAAGACACATATAATACTACTGGAGAATTTCCTTCCTAAATAGGCATTCTATTTAATAATTCATAATAGTTAAATTGCACTCTCTACCTTCAAAGATTTTTGCAAACTTTACACTTCATTAGGCTGAGCAGCACTTGAGTTATGCACTGGACTCGAGCAAGGTTAAACAGTTTGCCTCAAGCTATAGCTTGCTTTGTTTCCCACCAAGTACTTTGTCTTTTTTAATGTATAAGGGCAGTATAATGAATAAAAATGTAGTTCTTTAGCAACTGTGTTAATCAGTAAATTAGTTCCAAGTTATTTCCATGTGCTTTTTTTTAAGGGCACATTTGGGGTTCTCCTTGACTGTACTTGCTTTTCTTTGTCTCCTGATATCATTTCATGGTCCTCTTCTCCTTCCTCTCCTCCCCACTTCCTCCTCCTCACCTTTATCCTGCCCTAGCTCCTGGGGTACTTTAGCCACCAAGGGGAACACACCATGGATTGCCAATATGACAGCAACTCTTATCCCTCATATCAATTATATGATAAGCATATGGTTGTGGGTTTAAGTCATGTTTCTAGAGATGATAGAAACCATAGAACAAGCTGGATATCTCCTGGGCTATCCATTTTATTTAGTTTTGAATACCAACAAAATTTTTAATTCAAACAAACATGAGTATATTATGGAACAGAAAGCAAAACACCAGGACACATTAAAGTCAAATCCCACCTGGAGCAAACCTCTTCAGACCTTTCTTCTTCAGATTTTTCTCTTCTATTAAGGGTACTTGAAATAGAAAAGTCTGAGAAGAACTAACTTAACAAGCCATGTCCTCTGAGCTCCAGGGAGATGAAATACTGGGATTGATTTTCTAAGGGCTAATGGAACCAGTCTTGTCATCTTATTGTTCCTTTGAGCAAGGATTTTTTCCCCCCCTGGAGATTGTTTTTGCTGAAAGGAATAGAGGAAATGTGGGGCATCCTTTCTCCTGGATCTTGAATATCCACCAGTTAGCAGCCTTACTGAACTGAGGAGAGAATGACCCTTCTCTCCTTATTTAACAAATAAAAGTAATATGAAAGGAAATCGATGACACTCGAGAATAGGATTAGAGAAAGGAATCTGGAAGGTGTTCAGAAATAAAATTTCTGTTACTTGATAATTTCACAGTAAATGCGTTGAAGCCCTTGAAAGAGAACTGAAATGGGCAAATAAAATAATGACTGAGCCACAGTAATTTTGATGTGGCTTTAGCCAGTCCACTGCCTGGGGCACTTGCGTAACCCCTCAAGCCCTAGCAGTAGCATTCGGAGAGGCGGGTAGACACCATGTGCAGCATGCTGTGGAAAGCACCCACCGTGGGAGAGCAAAAAGCTCAGAAGACCACATGACAAAACCAGGCTTCAAAACACAGCTCCACCACTGCTCAGTGGTTTCAGTTTCCTCAGCTATAAAAAAAGAATGATAACACTTTACTCATCAAATATTCTGGTTCTCCTCCTGGGCACGTGATTGGAATGGATTTTCTTATCCCCTTTTTAAGTGGGTATGGCTGTATGACTTGCTTTAGCCAATAAAGTGTAAGCATGAGTGACATTTTATTTTGTAATTTCAAGAAATGGTCCATGATTTCATATCATATTCGTTTCCTCTACCATAGCAATCTGAAATGTTTCAGATAATAGTTGTTTGGTTAAGACGACCAGGGTCAAAGTCACATAAAGCCTCATTTGATCAATGTGATGGATATGTAATGAACTGAGAAATAAATCCTCTCTCTCTTCTCTCTCTGTGGAGATTTAGGGCCTGTTTGTTATTGAAACATAGCATAGTCTATCCTGACTAACACACTACTTCATGGATCTGGATGAAGATTAAAATGAGCTTCCTAATATGTAATATGCATGGTACATGGCAATTGCTAAATAAATGTTAGTCCTTTACTCCCTTACCAAATTCCTGTTTCCAGATCCTTCCCAAGTCACGGGCAATGCAGCTTTTCAGAGAGATGTTTTCAATTTGAGAAGAATGAAAATGAACTTTAAGACCTTTTAAAGTATTCCCTAGCATCCTTTAAGAAAGTGGGAGAGCCCCTGAGTGGGGCAGAGTTGGGAATTCCCAGGACAGGAAGAGAACCTTCTCTCCAAATTTACAAAAGGGAAAGGAGATAAGGGTCTTCTCGAGGGAATCAGTCAGAAAGTAAAACCAATGAACTCAAAAGTTTCCAGTCACAAGAATGCTCTGCGTGGCCACAGCATGCTTCTGTCACCAAGATCCAACACAGGAACCCGGCAGGGACCCAGTACTGACCTTCCTTTGCTGGGTCATCTGTCCTGGCTGGAGCTGGAGTCCTTGATCTGCTTAGTGCCTGTATGCCTGACGTCCCAGCAAGAATGACAAAGACAGACCTCCAGCTTTAGCTCTTTCCTCACTGCTCCTTACAAGGGGAAGCCAACAGGGCCACTGAGGCTGCTTTGGCCAAGTCACTTAGAGTTAATCACTTAACAACTTAATCATTTAGGCCATGGACCTAATAGCTTTTTAGAGCATTTAATCTACTTTGGAGAAAAATGTTCCCACCTAAAATGACTCTCAAAAGTCAGGCCTTTAAGGATAAATCTAATTGATCAATTCACAAGGCATTCATTAGTATTGTGGGTTTCCAAATTGTTGAAAACTTTGAAAGGAGGGAAAAAGAAATGGAATAGAGATGAGAGACAGCTAAATAAGGCTTCTACCTTTGAAGGTGGTTCCAGAAATTAGAGGCAAGAACAATGCTCCTGTAGAAGAGGAGAGGAGACATGCAGAAACATGGCAAGGTGAAAAAAGAGAACATTAGTTCAAAATATCTGTACGAAGAATCTGTGGAGGGCTGAGAACTGAGCTGGACATGGAGGGACATGGTGAAAAGAAAGTCAAAGCCCTGACCTTCTCAGGGCGGGCGAATAGTCTGGCTATTTTGTGGGGGTTAATTTTTTGTTGTTCCGGACTGTGGTGCGCAGAATGTAACATGCCTGCCCACCACCAGCCACTAGATGCCAAAAGTACCCCAAGCAATTGTGATAATCACAAAGTCCCCTGTCTATTTCCAAGTGCCGCCAGGGGAAACTGGACTGTCCCCCAGTTGAGAACTGGCCTTGAGTATAACAGCTGCTTTACATAACGGAAACTTTAAGAGAGACATAAAGGACCCCACTGGAGGTTGGAGGAACCAAAGAGCAGCCCACCCCAAGACCACTTTCCTTGCTATCTACATCTTGCCCTGACCTGTGGACTCATATTCCACAGAGGCTATTCCAGGTCTAAGGCACCGCGGAGCTCAAAAGACACTGAACACAATTGGGTAGTTCAGAGAGTGAATAAAATTATTTGAAAGAAGAGCAAGAAGCTATAAGGGGTGGGAATTGAGAAAGAATCCTCAGACATTCCATTCCTTGACTGCAAACTCGTTGGCCTAGTTAACAGAGACCTCATAGAGCTGTCCCATCATGGAAGGGCTTAGATGGCTAAAAGTTATCATTTCAGAATTCATGTTATCCAACTATCTCAGGGATGTAGCGCAATTCAAAGCTCTCTTCCTCATTTGTGGATTGCATGAGATTCTTGAAAGGAAAAGAAAGGATCATGAAAGGAAAGGAAACCAGCATTTATTAAGTACCTAGTGTGGCCAGGTGAAGTTCTAAGTATGTTCAAGTGTGTTATATCACAGAGTTTGACAGATATAGAAGGAGCATAAACTTAAAAAGTTGGGCAGCATTCAGTTTGGATTCTATCTTTTTCCAACTATTGGCAAGTTACTTAATCTCTGAGCTTCAATCTTTTCATATGCAAAAATGGAGGTTGAAAAAATAATAACCTAACTTACAGGGTTATTATGATATAAAGTAAGAAATGTAAAGTACCTGGTACCAAACCAAACAAAAACTCTTGATAAATTGTAATTATACTAGTATTTAATCTTCCTAATGACACTGGTAAGATATTCTCAGGGTTATACCGAGGAAGGAGGAAGACCAGAGACAAGATTGGGACTGAAGATATGTAGAAATAGCAAATCAAATCAATGATTCTCCTTCCACCTTTCTTGTTCTTTTACTCCAGGTCCCTTCCCCTGACTTTTTGAGGGAGGATCCTAGAAGTTTCTTTTGGACCTGGAAATGAGCCTGAGAGACCCCAGCCCTATTCTTTACTGGCCAAAATCATTGGGGTGGTAAGGGAAGGGGAATTTCCAAGTAAAACATTATGGACAGGGACAAATCAGAGAATATGCAGAGGAGTATGACCTGATGGCCAAGAGACTAAAGCCCCACCTTGTTGAGATGGCTGAAGTCACCTGGTATGTTCAGAGGGAGGCCTGATAGAGGCTTGGGGGCTTGGTGGCTTATGTTTAAATACTTCAAAGAGTTGACACTTAGATCAACTGGGTTCATTCCATGTGATCCCAGTGGGCAGAAACAGGGCCAGTGGATGGAGATGACCGGGAAATATATTCCTCACTATTCCATAGGAACTTTAATTTTTCTGGAAACTTCTGGAAGGCTCAGACTAGATCTTAACAACTTTAGTGTCTGATATGGTAGCACAGAACCTCCCCACATGGACCTCCAAGGAGCAGTAGCTGCCACTATTATTACTGCTGGTCTCAGAAAAAGCAGTCAGTTCTGAGAAGCTGATGATTTCTTCATTGGCCTATTTGCCTTAAGAAATAACTATGTCACAGTTATTTTGTTTTTTGTAGGAAATAGATTTCGATATTATTATTAATAGAAAATGTTATAATTCATTATGAGACAACTACTGCACATATGCATTATTCAAAATTGTAATAGATAATCCAAAATAAAATTTAATGTAAAACAAAAAACAAATAAACAAACAAAAAAGAATTATGTCAGTCTGTGCTAAAACTCAGGGCATCCCACCTTTCAAAGTCTAGCAATAGATTCTTTTCTCTTACATGCAAAACCTCAAGTCTCATGGCATTCCATTAATATGTACCATTTTTATTTTTATTGGATCCATTTAAAAACAAATTTAATTAGTCATTTAAGAAGTCTCACTTGCAAACACCAAAAGACCAAAAATAACTGTTTCTATTAGACTAGAAGGCTGTTGATATAACAAATCTAAATGTCCACGGGATGAGCTGGAAGTGAAATTTTAAACTGGCTTAAATTTTAAGTTGCTATGAAAGGTCATTCTAACTTCCTTTGACCCTCTGATAACTGTGGTCCTCAGCATTTTGGTTTGTGGCAAGAGAGCATTGCTTCTCTCCTTCAGGGGCTAATGGGCTTGTTTCCTCTTACGGTTGGTAATGAGGAATGAAGCCTGGACCTCACGTTGGCTCTAAGGCCAAATCTTCCTGCTGGTCCCTAAATGCATGTTTTAATGCATCTAACACGCACAGGTGATAGACTTGGAAAGTCTGCTGGGCCAAAGACCCAGAAATATCATTATTCCTCTAACTTGCAATCACCTAGGCAAATACCCCCAACATTGTATCTGCATAAAACCCACTGTCCTAACTGCCTGTGACCAAGGATATGCAAATGAATTGCATTGCTAGATGGCCCTTTATTCCTCCTTCACATGTTCTCTTACCAATTCAATCCCAAAATGTTTATTGAGCATCGTCTATGCATCAAAAACAGTGGCAAGAACAGCATGATTTGCCGAGTATTTTCTATGCAACAAGAATGTGTTGGAGACATCGAATTGTGTGACTGTCACAGCACCCTGGGAGATAGGTGCTATTCTTTGCCACATTTTGTCAATGAGGAAACAAGAACACAAACAGGTTAAGCAAACTGCTCAAGGTCATATACATAATAAAGGAAGAAACCAGGAGTTTTTTTACAGACAGTTATCAGATGAAGGAAGAAATTAACAACAATGATAAATATTTCCATACACTTCACATACTTTATCATATCCCCTTAAAATTTGTTAGTGAAATCCAACTTTTGTCCCAGAAGTGTATCCCAAACTTCTCAGCACAAAATTTTGAAAAATAAACTCATTTTGCAAATCCCTAATAAGTTAGAAAAAATACCAAAAAAAATCAAAGCTATTTTGAATTTAGTAACATCTTTAATTTCTAGTTAATTAACCATCCACAACATAACCAAATTTGAAAAACAGAGGTACATATCCCTCTAAAATATTATTTGCTCAGTTTTCCAATAGGAGGTGTTGACATTTTCATACAAACTCTTTGTGGTAACTCCATATTCCCCCAAAGATCCAAGCAGCTGTGTGACTTCTGCTGGTGTGCCCTTTCTGAACCTCTGTTTTCTCATCTCTAAAGTGAACATAATAAGGGCTGTTGTTTTCAGATTACAGGATTTAAAAATCAGAAGTATCCTTAGTGGTCAACTGATCCCTTCATTTTTCAGGTGAGAAAACAGGCTCAGGTATTTGCCCATGGTCATAGCACTGGTATATTTGAAAATCAATCTCTCTCTCTCTCTCTCTCTCTCTCTCTCTCTCTCTCTCTCTCATTGGGAACACAAAAAGGATAGGTAGTTAAGTTTTCCCCTTATACCCATGTCTTCCATCCATCTCATCCCCCCATCTAAAGAAAGACTCTATTGGCAAACCTATTGTATCCTTCCAGAGATGTTCTATACATAGCAAATAGACTTTTGGAAAATGATAGCATTTCATACAATGGAAGCATCTTATTTTTTTCAATACTGAACTATACAGGTTGGTGATTGCTCCATTCTCAGAACATATAGAGCTGCCTTATTCTTCACACCCCCATGTTATGAATTAATTTACATAATACAGAATTCAAGTACTTTAAAATATGCAGTATGATGAGTTCTAGAAAAATTTATACAGTTGTTCAACCATCACTCAAATCTAATTTTGGAATATCTTTTTTTTAAGTATTCAAACTTTTGCTTCTTTTTAATTTGTCTTATTATTAGCAAATTTAAATAATTATTTAAATAGTCTATAAACCAATCTTTACCAAATAAATATATGGAATATATTTCCTCCTAATTTGTGGCTTGTCTTCCCATTTTTAAAATGTTAACTTTACTTGAGGGGAAAAAGATTTTAAGTTTGATGAAGTCTACTTTATCAATTTCTTCATTTGTTACTTGTGCATTTCATGTTTTAACTAAGAGCTATTTGCCTAATCTCCTATGTTTCCTTTTAGAAATTTGATAGTTTTATCTAATTCTTCTATGTAGGCCCATGATCTACTTCAAGTTCATATGTGTGTATAGTGTGAGATAAGAGTCAGTTTCCTTTTTTTTTCATATAGACTTGAGTTGTTCTAGTATCATTCATTGAAAAGACTATCCATATCTCTTTGCATTACCTTCATCTTTGTCAAATCAATCATATATCTTGGAATCCATTTATATTCTCTTTCCTCCTTTTTAAGGATTGACTAATATTCCATTGTACAAATGTACTGTACTTAATTTAGCCCTTCTATTACTCAGAAAATTGTGCTAATATCTCTTTTTTCTGTTTTAAATAATGCTATGGCAAATATATTGCAGCGTGGGTATGTCTTTTCACATCTCCTAAGTGTATTTGTAGGATAAATTCTACTCAGTTTTTCATTTTGATAGACATTTACAAATTGGCCTCTGTAGAAGTTTTCCTAAATTTCAATTACACCAGAAATATCTGAGAGTACTCTCCAGAATCCCAGAAGCATGTGTGCTCAGAAAGGGTTTTTTTTAACTTTTCTTTTCTTTCTTTCTTTTTTTTTTTTTTTTTTTTTTTTTTGGTATCAGGGCTCTTAACCACTGAGCCACATCCCCAGCCCTTTTTTATATTTTATTTAGAAACAGGGTCTTGCAGAATTGCCTGGGGCCTCACTAAGTTGCTGAGGCTGGCTTTGAACATGCTATCCTCCTGCCTCAGACTTCTGAGCTGCTGGGATTACAGGCTGTGCCACTGTGCCTGGCAAAAGGTTTCATCTTTGCTAGTCAAGCAGGTAAAATTTGGCAATCTCAGAGTTTTAGTTTGCATTTTATTATTATAAATGAGGATGAGTATCTTCTATTTTTCACGTTTAAAAGCCAGCTGTGTTCCATTTTGTGTGAAATCTGTGTTTCGGGTCACTTTCCTGTGTTTCTGTTTACATTAGGCTTTTTGTGATGCACTTTCAAAAATGTTTTCCCTACTTTTTTGTCTTGATCTTATTCACTGAGTTAGACCTGAAGGAGTTTTTGTTTTAATGTATGATAAATGCTAAGACTTTCAAGTAAAACTAGCAAAGACCTTCCCTACTCTGAGATTCAAAGAGCAAATCTCTCAGTTTTTCTAGTATTTTTATGCCGTCATTTTTAAAAAGAATTTTTAGTGCAATTTGGGATCACAGTAAGTTTGCATTTCTAACATTTTAAGGCTTTGACCTATGTGGAATTTATTTTAGGAAATAAAGTAGCAATATGTTTGTTTTTTTCCTAAATAGCTGCTTAGTTGTCCCAACATCATTAATTACACAATTTGACTTCCCCTCTGATATCCAATGCTATTTTTATCATACACTAAATTCCCATCTGCATTTGGGTTCGCTGATTGACCATCTATTCATGTGTCAGTGAGCACACTTCAACCTTTATTCTCTGACTCCAGGTTTAGCTCTTTCTCTTGCATTGCTTACATTCTCAAAATGACACATAGGAAGTGGAAGAAGAACTTTATGAATTACTTGCAATAGTACTTAAGACTTTTCTTATCTTCTTCCTGATGCCACTAGCTAACAAAAACCAAACTCTTTGTAACATCATTTTCAAAAATATACAAAGACAGTAAATGTATTTGGAAGTAAAGGGAACTGAAGATCAGATGCTACATTCTTGCTCCAAATGAACAATTTAGGGCTCATTCCTTGGCTCTTAATGTTCCATAAGATTCAACAATTTGAGGTAAACTCTGTGTTTATATGTATGTGTGTAAAGCATTTGAGGCATGTACATAAGAGATAGCTCTTTATTAAGCAAAACACCACCCCCCATGAGAAACCTATATTGGTTCAAGAGCAAATATATTTGGCACTTTATGTCCAAAACTGGGATGGGATTTACTCATCATTAAATGACCTTCCCAACTGCATGTATTAAAGATGTGATGTCAAAATTCCTCTCCTAGGACACTCAGAAGGGGCACCAAGGAGCCAGTGTAAGTCAGGTTAAATAGTAGGATATGTCTGAGTAGATGGAGGGGTAAAGACACACAGAAATGGGATTGCCTTCTTCAAAATGATTGACTGTACCTTCTTTCCCTAAAACTAGGCTCTCTGCTTCTTCTCCAACATCCCTGTTCAGATCCAGGTTGCAGCCAGGAGACAAGTCCCTGGAGACCTGGACCCCACCAGAGATGAGGGATTATGCTGTGACATCGGTGGTGTGCCTGGAGAGCTGTTGGAGGAGAATCCCATGTTCCTGCTGCATTGCTGGGTGTCATAAAGATGGCGCACAGAGCAGTCTCTCTGTGCCCAGCTCCCTGCAGAGCTAGGTAAGAGATGAGATTCTGGATAGACCTGTTAGTAACCTCTTTGCACTTGTGTGTGTTCCTCATCCTACGAAGTCAGTTTCTAACATCTCAGGACCTCATCCTGATGGATTAAGTATAGTGCTCCTTAGTGCAAAGTGCTCTGTGTCTACATTTCTTAGGATAATGCTGGAGGACCTCTTCTTGTGCTTGTTGTGTGAACTGAGGAAGTTCTGTGGGAGCTGGGGGTGAGGGGAAGGAGGCTCCACTCTGCTATAGGGAGGAAACTGTCTGAAGGAGAAGACGGGCCAGTGAGAGACAGCACAGTGGGCCCTGGAGTGGCAGCTGTGCCACAGAGCAGCCTTGAAACCCTGAAGTCTCTCTGCACTTCCCGTGGAAGGAGGCCAGAGGGTCTCAGTTAAGGGGGAGAAGTCACCATCTCCATCCAGGCAGAGGCCCTGTTTCTTCCCGGCTGCAGCACCAGAAGCTATTCCGGTCCTCTCCCTTGCTCCCTTCCTGCCCTGTTTCCTCTCCCCACCCCTCCAACAATAGTCCCCTCTTGATTTCTGTTCCAAAAGAGAACGGTGAGTCCCCAGAGCAAAGGAAACTCTAAGGATTCTTTCCGCAGAGTTTTCTAAGTGGGAAGAGTGAGGTGAGCATACTGGCATCTCCTCCTTGGCTGGGATGCTGGAGGACAGGGTCCCTCTCCCCTCCCACAACCCAAGGAGCACGGCAGGATTTCTTGCCCCCATTCTGGAACATTCAAGGACGAAGCTGGCCGGGTACCCATTCTTCCTGGAAAACTACAATGCGCTCTCTCCCACACTCTCTAATTATGTTTTTATGTGTGCTTTTTTTTTTTTTTCAAGCTGCTGAAAAAAGCTAAACTCTTTTTAGGGTAATTCTCCCAAATACACATCACTGCCCTCCCTGGAGATTTCCCTACCCTGAGCCAGTGCCTTGGGTAATGGGCAGAGCCTTGGTTCCCATCCAGACTCCTTCAATCTAGGGAAGGGCCTAGGAATCCTCCCCAGGTGACTTTGATGACCCATGCTCTGAATAGGCTTGAAAATCAAAACTCTGACCTTACCCGAGAGTGGGACCTTTTGGAAAGGAGTTAACTTGCTGGGTGATACCACAATCAGCATGCTCAATGCTGCTTGGAAGGGAAAGGAAAAGAGCCCTCGTTCAGTAATGCCACTATCTAACAGAGAGTTCTGCCATCTTGGTCATGGTCAATACTAAGAAGTGGCTTTGTAACTCTGGAAGAAGGATACACATTCCGAGATCAATGTGCATTCAACAGATCAAAACCCTCAAGTCAGTGCTAGTCACACTTGACCGTGCAACTGAGTCGTTGGGAGGTCTTGTTAAAATGCAGTTTCTGATTCAGCAGGTCTGGGGGTAGAGCCTACAGATCTGCCTTTCTAACAGACTTCTAGATGCTGGTCCCTGGACGACATTTGAAGGGTACTGCCCGAGGGGATATTTAACTTTTAAACAATGATGAGCTACTGTTAACCTTTCCTCCTTCATGCAAAATCTGAAAAGCGCAACATTGATTTAGTGAAGCAAATCACTTCCTCTAGATTATTTGTCTAAAAAAAAAAAGATGTTTTTGCCTTTCTCTAAGATGAGAAGAATAAAGCACCTACTTCTTAGAATGGGAGGGTTCAGTGAAATGATGCATCTTTGGAGGCCCCAAACCTGGTAATGACTCCTCCCCAAGGGGTCTTCGGTGCTAGAGCTGCTGTTAGTTATATTAATTAGTACTTGGTATCAGTGGCCACAGAGAATGAGGTCAAAATGGGGTCACATGTATCAGGGAGATGGGAGAAAGGGACAGAATTGACTTTGTGTCTCCTGTACTCAACACTAAAGAGATCGGCTTCATCAATGTAAATAGAGAAAGCTTTTTCAGTTACTACTATAAATTGCAGAACCCTTGGACCCCAATGGTCTTAAATGTAGCAGTATCATCCAAAATTGTTAGCATCATCCCAATTTGTTATTAAACCTTTCTATTTACCACTTTAAATTTGCCAAATAAATGTAAAACTGCCTCAATCCAGTATTTTGGCAATCTTCATTGCCTTTAATTACATAAAAGAAAATAGTATTGTCCTCAACGAGGATATCACATTTCTGTCCCCAAATTCACCCCGTGGTGTTTTGCAAACTCACCCCTAGTGACATCCCTTTAACTTGGATTTACAGCTTTGCCCACAGTAAACCAGAGTGCTGCGCATTCTCAAGGCTGAATGCTGGCTCACAGCTCTTTCAGTCAAGGAAAGACAAATGATCATTTTCTCTGTCTGACCAAAAACAATTTGCTAACCAGTCATCTGCCTAGAAAACACATGGAAATAAAATGCAACTAACAGTCTTTCAGTGTACCTATCTGATAAATGTTTATCTCCCATGAATGGGGGTGGTGAGGGTCCTTGCCAGGATGAGTTTATTTTTAATAGACTCATAGCAGCTGCATGCACAAAATAATAGAACAAACCCATAAGATTTCAGTCAATTCAGGTTAGGCATACATCTGTCAAGCTGGAAGTTTGGCATTGTCCAGACCCCAAAAACACTTAACAAACTTTTTTTTTTTACGCTGCTTAATTTTGTATGATATAAAGATAGCACATGTCACTCAACAGTCCATTTAATTCATTCATTCATCTATTCAACAGATATTTATTGTGCATCTATTATATGCTATGAGCTATTCTGGGCCCTGCACATACAGCAGTGGACAGAACAAAGTTCCTGTCTTTGTGGTGCTTACTTTCTACTTATACGCCCACCTGATGAGGAGATAGTTTTATTCTTTTATCTAAATACCATTGTTTTATGTCAATGGATTTGGTATTTGAATAGGAAGAAGAGTCATTTCTGAGGGTACATGTCAGTGTTAGTGGTCTCCATGAGCCTGTCAGATGGAGACTGTGTTCACTGCTACTCTGTTTCATTAACCATCCAGACATATGAGGGAAAAAATTAAGTAAGATCAGGAAAATCAGAACAACTTTTTTGATAAGCTACATATTTTTCTTATAATTAAAGCCAATTTAACATGACTATTGAGTGCTGATTTTTCAAAACCACTATCAATTCTTTGGCCTTTCCACATCACTATTAACTTAGGGAGAAGGATATAACTTCTAAGACAGGCTGAACACAGCACACATGATAAGATGTTTAAAAAGCAAAACCTTACAAGATCAAATCTACTAGTGTTCTAAGAAAGAAAATAGAAAATATTTAATATCTGTGTTTTTCTTGATAAAGAAAAATATATGTCACTATATGTAAGATGCAAATAATAGGGAAATACATAAATTAAAAATTCTGTTTATACAGAATTATAATATTCATAGTTCCAAATAACTGATTTTTTCATGGTCTATACAGTTGCCCCTTGGTGTGGATGAGGGATGAGCTCCAGGATTCCTACAGATACCCAAATCCATGGATTAGTATTTGCATATAACCTACACACACACACTCCCAGATACTTAAAATCACCTATAGATAATTTGTGATACCTAATACAATGTAACTGTTTTGTAAATAGTTGTTAAACTATATTGTTTAGGGAATAATGGCAATGAAAAAAAAAAAGCCTGTATGTATTCAGTAGAAAGGCATTTTCCCCCAGTCTGTGGTTGATTAAATCCCTGGGGCCAAGGGTATAGAGAAATAGAGAATTGATTATACACACTTATTGTACATTGATCAGTATCATCAGATTGCTTAACTGGCTGGGACATTTCTGATTCCATAATACTAAAAGCTTCTAGAATAACATTACCTTCAAATAATGCTACCTTCAAAACTAACTTCTAAAGAGAACATTTAGTGCGTAACATACATTTCATTTAAAAGCATGGCTCTCAAAACATCAATATAGAGTTAGCATCGGTGCCATCCTGAAGAAGGCAGAGCTAGAGACCACCCTCAGGATATCAGCAGCAGAATCTGGTAGATCTTGCGGGGCAGTGAGCATGGCAGGAGGAGTGTAAACAAGGCCCAGGTGAATTCTGCTACACACTCACACACAGGTCACTGATTGAGTCCCTCTCCAACATTGCACAGAGAAGAAAATGAGAGTCCAAGGAAATGAAGAAACCTGGCAAGTCACCATACAGTGAGAGGCAGAGGTGGGCTGAGAACAAGAGTGATAATCTGCTCTTTGATCTACTGCATCCTGCCGCATTAGAAGTGCCTTTTGTACAGTAGTGCAGAAGAAATCAGCTTCAATTTGTTCCCCTAAGGTGAGTGTTCAGACAAGTCCCTCTTGTATCTGAGCCTTTTATTCTAACACAAGAAACTCAAAGTTCTGGGCTGATGGTGGTAGATGTTCAGTCATTTTTGCTGTTGTGTGTTTTGCTTTTGAAAAGGGAAAGGAAATTTAAGACCTAAAAAGAGTATCATTATTATTTGATGAAATAACATGCATGTAGGTTTTGAAGTTCAGAGTGAGAAAAAAATTGTTGTTGGATCCAACACGCCCCCCTACACACACACACATACACACACACACACATGTGACAGGGTGTCCTCTTGACTGGTGTGAAGGTAAGTAGGTTGCTGCTGGAATGTTTGAGGACAGGGAACTCCGAGTGTACTCAGCCCTGGGTTGGGGGAGAATGTGTCACTTCCAGGGCTTTTCTCTCTAGCTGAGTCATGGCACAGCCACCATGAAGTCCAAAATAAGTGTCTGCAGCCCTCTGCAGCCAGGGAAAAGGTCACCATCAACACAGAGCTTGGGAGCTTGGGGAAGTGGGTAAGAGGAGACTGCCGTGTCATGTCTACTGCACATTCCTCTAAGTTGAAAACTTGGGTCCCAGAGCAAACGTTCCCTGCTCTGAGCTCCATCAGCTACAGCTGACCTACAGTGAGGCCAAAGCGGGTGCTTCTGCCAGAATCAGAGTTGAATATCAGCGCATTAAACCCCACCTTCTTTTATAAGAATTTGGAATCCAGAATGTGTCAATGTGTGCCCAACTGAATAGCTAGAGGGAAAAAGCTTTGTTCTGAAAGATGCTTGGCACAGCATTGAACAAGAATAATAATCCAGATTACAGAAGATTGAATTCTATTCCTTCTATTTGTAAAAATACAGGACTCTTCAATGTTAACAAATGGCTCTTGAAAAATCACAGCTAATATTGGTTGACTCTTAGTACTTCCCAAGCATTGTTAACTGCTTTATATTAATAATCATATTTAATCATCAGAACAACTCAGTTATGTTAATGCAGTTTTATGTTTGGGGATACTGAGACTTAGGGTAAGGACCCCACCTAAGGCTCATGATCAGTAAGTCACCAAGTTGGAATTCAACCCCAAATTTGCATACAACAGAAACCAAAGTGCTTTTGATGTTCTGTTGGCTCTGATTTAAGTACCAGCACCCAGAGCTGCAGGACATATATGCTCACATGATTTAAACTATATATTGGGGCTGGGGGTATAGATAAGTGGTAGAGTGTGTGCTGAGCATGCACTAGGCCCTGGGTTCAGTGCCCAGTACCTTGAGAAAAAAAAAGTATAACAAATGATAACTAGCTATGTGGACACTTTTGGCAAAAATTAATTAACAAAATCTTGTGTGAGTCAAATTCTGCATCATTCCAAGCTGGAATTCCCCTAATGATGCCACAAGAGAGCTTCTGATGACCCCAGAGAACAGTCATTCTGGAAGTTTCCAGAAATGCCAATTCACTCCTTGGAGTTGAATAAGGTAGTTTGAGAGGTAGCGGCAGAGCCTAAACTAGTCAGTGGCTACTATCTTCAGGTAGCCAAACTTTCCACCATCACCCCTCCACACCCCGTATCTAATAAACATTCTCATGGCAATGACATTACGATGTTCACTGAAATATTGAATATGTATTTTTTCTCTTAAAGAAAATTGCATGTTCCTTGCTTGTTAGGCTCGAGTCACGGGCCAAGACGGATCTTGCCATAATGAGTTCTTGGTAACATAATCCTTTCCCACCTTTGCCTTCCTTGTCTTTGGTCAGAGTGACTGCTTTTATTTATGTTGCATCCAACCCTTTTACTCCATAAGTAAAACCAGAGAGTGTCCTGTGCAGTTGTTTTAATTGGGTCCAACATTAAACATTATCAAGGAGAAATGAAACTGAAAGAAGCAAGTCAAGATAGCAGCCCTGAGTTTTCTTCTGGGATCACAGTGGCTGATAAATGATGCAAAAAGCCCAAGATGACCAGCCCCAGCTACTTTTTTGACCTGAAGACCTATGAGACAGGGTGTTGGGGTAGGTAGCAAAGAGCTGGAAACCACCAGCGACTGCCATTAGAATCGCTTTGCATCCTCAAGCAGGCAAACACTAATCACACCTCTTTTATTAATGGTGATTCTAAGGAAATTTCTTTGAAAATAGAAGAAAAAGGAGGTCTTACTAATGGAACCAAACCTACATAACAGACCAGGTCCATCGTATTTTCTCATTAAGATGATGGCTCAGTTTCACATAAAGATTAATTACTTAATTGTGAGGAAAGTATAATCTTGCCAAATTAATTTTAAAATGAGAGTCCAGCTATTTTTATTATACTCTTCAGATCCCAGGAAATTTCTGCCAGTACATTTCATAGAAATTAATATTGTAAAATTTATGTATGGCTGTTGTCCCTCGCCCATTTAGCGCCTCTCTGAATTAAATTATTGATATCAGTAAACACACACAGTCTTTTGGAATGACCTTGCTGACCTATTTTTGACAGCATGATCTCGGCTCCCTCATGGCTTGCCATAATGAGTTCTTGGTAACATTATCCTTTCTGACGAATTTAATGGAAGCAAGTGAGTCTTTAGAAACTGGTCGTGTGCATAAGCTCCATTAGCTTTCTGTGTTCTATCTGGTGCTTGGAAAACCAGGCACCGAAGAATGTTTTTCAATCGCATCTATGGCTTAGCTTTTCACTCCTACTGACACAGCGATTAATCTTAATCATCCCATTCTAGTCGCACGCTGTTTTCCAAAACTAAAGCTACATGCCCCAAAATCTTTGCCTCCTTTTGTGTGGCAGATGACATCTTCCATCAACAGTGAATAATAATAAATTTACATTCAACCCACATGTGGCACCTGAACACCTAAGCCTCCCTCCAACTGCTGTTCCAAAGTGACATTCCCTTCTTATATTTCCCTTCTACTTCAGTGATGCAGAATAACAGTCACAAATTAACAGTCCCCCTTTTTTTGGGAGGGGAGAGGGTGTCGGGTGCTGAATGAAAGAAAAGTACAAGAGAAGGGCAACTCAATCCAGACAATATGTAATAAAAACCCAGAGCGAACCACAGTTCTTAACAGACTCCCTGAGAAGGTTCCCAGGCACAGCACTGAGGAGGAGTGAATTCTCCAGTAGGACACATCACACACTCCAGTGGCTCTTGGTTAACCTTACCACATTATCTGTGCCAAAATTCAGATTTCACACACTGTCCTCCTTAACCCCAATGCAATTCTATTTCCAGTTCTGCCAGCCTCAGATCCGCAAAGCATCAGTATTCTATTAAAAAAAAAAGTATAAGCTCAAATTCTGGGTCATCTAGCAGTCGCACCCTGTGATTAAGGACTACACCCAGGAAGGTATTTTCTGTGGAAGATGCCCAGGCCCGTCTCCATCCCAGGGACTTTGAAATGGAAGCAGAAAGGATTGTGTGGGTAACTTACCAGCTTCTGAGGTCAGAATGGCTGCAGCAGCCCCACCGCTTTACCTGGTCCCTGGCTCTCTCTGTCTCTCTCCCTCTCTCTCTCCCTCTTTCTCTTGTGTACAGATTGCAGGGAACTTAAAGAACTCGCAGGGACAGTGTTTCAAATGACTTAAGAAGAACAGGAACAATACTTCGTTCTCTTTTTCTCAGATGAGTACCTTCGGGAAGAAGGAAGGAAGGGAGGGGAGAGGGAGGAAGTCAACAACCCTTTGCTTTCCTGAAAAAAAATAAGGAAACAGAAGATAGACATCTCATTTTCTCTTAAACAAAATGTTGGAAGGGGCAAAAAAAAAAAAAAATCTTTGAAAGAAGGAATTCCTCAAATATGCTTTCTGCCCTGGGAGCTTTAAAGAGACGAAAACGCCTTAGTGGCCTGTCCTGTCCGAATAAATGGTGTTCCAGAAAGGCAGGCTCTCCTGAGCTTGCAGCCTCTCATATCTGGTTTGCAGAACTGACACAGCCAAAAGGGAACAAATCCTGTCATGTCGACTCTGAGCAGGGGGGACGCCTGGTCCATTGTGCTAACGGAGACAAACCTGCAGCCTGGGAGACAGGACCTCGTGGCCAGTCGGCCAGGACTTTTGGCTTTTCCTAGGCCCTTGGAAACACCAGCATTGCTGCAATTCCTCGGCTAACGCTAGATCCTTAGAGTTCTCTCAGGATCGAATAGCAGATTTATGCACTGGTCACTGAGCTTTATGCAATGGATCAAATCCAGCTTCCATCTTGCTGATGGACGAAAAAGGAAAAGAAGTCACTTACCACAGTGCTGCGGACATAGTTATCTCGGAGCTGCTGTTTATATTGTCCTCTCCTTTACATTCCTAAGGCTTCTTGGATGTAATCACCTCTGGAAAACTGGAGGGCTATTTCTAATTTGTTTTCAAAACATTGCAAAGCAGTGTAGACCTTATATAAATTAGCCACCGTTTTTGAAAAAGGATGGAGAAGCTGATTAGAAGGAGTAGAGGAAATGGAGGGAACATCCTTTAGCAAGGAAGGGACCTGTGAGTTCAGGGGACAGGCATCCTGTGCGGGGAGCACTTAGGATTAAGCTTGGTTTAAATTGCTCCAATTTGTATAGTGTGGACTTCATTCATCTGTTATGACCATCGTCACCACAAACAGGAACCAGCATGGACCTTTGTGGTAGCACAAGAAAAACCAGCCTTGAGCTGCTTCCTCATTTACTCAATTGTGAAAAAATGGGGTGGAGAGTTACACCTGATTGCAGAGGACACTTACATGAGCTGGGGGAGAGGACGATTCTGATTCAGTGTCCATGTGAGACTCTTATTGGGTACCAGGGTCTGTAAGATTATATATTCCAAGTTTCTCTCTCTCTCTCTCTCTCTCTGTCATCTACATGGACCTATTAATCAGTCTATCTGAAGATGTGTGCACATTTCAAAGAGAACATGATATTGTTACTTGACAACCTGTCAGCTCCAGAGCAGAGTGTGATTCTTTGCATTCACCATGCACTGACACCGACTAGACGCATAGATTCCTGGCATGGGTGACCCCTGCCCCACACACCGTGGACAGATGAGAAGAAGAGCCAATAGCACAATGGCCTCAGCCTCTGCACTTTTCCCAGAGTCACACACAGCAGTGGTAAAACCCCAAATGGTCAGTTCGTTGGCCTCCTGGGTCCAGCTCTAGGGCTCTTGCCCTCTGCTGGCCTTCCTCTGCATCCTGCCTTTGTAAGGATGGGAAGGAAAATGAAAATGAAAATCTAAGAAAGCAAGGGAAGAGCATGAGAGAACAGAGCAGGGCAGGAGTCGGAGCTGGGGCTTTCAGTGGTGGGGCAAATCTCTGAGTGTCTTGAGGCTAAAGAGTCCAACTCACCCTAGGAAGTGGGTCCATGGGAGTGTGGTGAGTGAGGAGCAATAGGGAGGGGGTGGGCATCAGCCAGCAGAGGAAGGAGGGGACCAGAGGGTCAAAGAAGCTCAGGCTACAGAGTCCTTGCAGAAATGAAGCCACCTCTAATCACCTGAAGAGCCAATCACCATATACAGCCTTTTCCATGTTATTTCTCTTTGTAGCCTCAGGGCCAGGCCAGGGCTGAGCCCCAGGAGTCCAGTCAGAATCCAAAGGATTTCCCTTTTAAGTCTGCAGAATGTGGGGACGGTCACGTTGAGGCCCTGTTGTTGTCTCCAAGCCAGCTGACCCGCCCAGAGTCCCCTGGACGGGGCATGTCCATTCAGTCTGTGTGGCTTTGATTTCACTCAGCAGCACCCAGCAGAGATCTGGCGACACCCACGGGGCTGGCCAGGGGATCCTCATCCCTGCCTGGTGCCAGGCTCTCCAACCCGTGAGAACCACAGAAAGGTTTCTCCTTCCTTCTCTGGGCTGCCAGGCATATGAAAAGTTGCCCCCTGAGGCTTGTCACGCCGTCCACTGGTCCTCAGACCTTCCCATTCGGTTTGGAGGGAGAGATTTTGAATCAGGCTGCCCAAGTTCCAGCCAGCTCCTGGCTGCTCTGGATCCCTGGGTCCCACTGAGAGTGAGGGGCATGGACGCCTGTCCTGCAGCCGACAGAGGCTACAATGTGCAGGGTGGATGTGGCCTTGCCTAGGACCCATCTGTAAGCCCCAAATTGCATGACATACTACAGAGATCATTCGAGTGGAGAGAGAGGGCTTCATGCCCATGGGACTGGATCAGGACACCATGAGAAAAACCAAAGTGAGGCCAAGCAGTGACCCGAACACTCAGAACCAACACCACAGAAATACGAGCTCTGCTCAAATTGGCTTCCCACCTCTAAAGCGCCCAAATTTGTACATCTCCAGTTGTGATGATCCCGAACTCTAGGGCCATCCGTTCAACCCAGGACAAACTTGATCCAGATTGTATAGATGGGGGGAAAATGAAGGGAACGTTGAAATGTAATGTATTTTCAGAAAAGTGCCAAAAAATAAATACGCACATGAGTCAGTTAGGCTCCCAAAATGGAGAGATGTGACTGGTCAGGATTCAATAAAGAATCAGGACCAAAGACCCTGGTGCTCATCGTGCCACTTCGTCTCCTCAGGGGACACTTCCTAACTTCTAACACCTGATGCAGATGAGCATTACCTGGTTCTGAAGTTGCATGAGAAATGGAATGGGTTTGTGGTTTTCAGTTTTGGGTTTCTTTGCCTCGACGTAGCATCAGCAGGATTCATCCCTGTTCTTAAGGGTGGTCATGCTGCCTTCACTCCTGTGCTGGATAGGGTTTCATTCTGTGAATGTGCCACAAGTTTTACATCTGCTCTACTGAAAAGAGACCTCCGGGTTGTTTTTAGCATGGGGTATCAAACCAGTGCCAGGAATATTCCTGTCCCTGACAGATGTCTTCCTAAAAGTCTACTATGGGACTCTTCTTTTGACAGGAAGAGGGTCCCCTCTAGTGACTCACAACCTTTTTATTTGATTCTCTTTGGTATCCACTTCCTCTCACATGGGATACATGGCATCCATTTTTTAATTCAAATGAATTTGGTTTGAGAACATGGAGATACCTTGGAGACACTGGCAGTGATCCTGGGGAGCTTTGAACCATCAGGAGCCACTGTTCTTGCTTCCTGCTGCAACCTGGAGATGCTAGTTCCTGCTGCTCCAAGTCACACTACAGGGGCTCCATCTCCCCTCGAGATTCTGTGGAGAGCATCTCCTCCCCACCCTGGGCTTCCCACGGACGTGCAAAGTTCCATTATATTCACGTTCAGGAGGGATGGCCAAGTCCCCAGCCTGAAACTGCTTTGAAACTTCCTTTGTTTCTTTGATTTATTGTCTTCATCTTGCCAAGCCCCTATGTCTTCCAAGTTCCAACTCTCAAAAATGTGAGAACATTCATTCTGTCTTCCTTTTTAGTTTTTTTTTTTCAGTCTAAAAAACCGATCTAAAGGATTCATTTAAACACATTATTGAAAAAAAATCTATTTTATGCAGCCAGTTTTCTCATTTGACAAGTGGGGATAATAAAATACCTATTTTGTATATTATTAGTAGTAAATAAGAATAGTGAACATCGTTCACAGCCCACGTGTCAGGCATGTTCTAAATACTTCTCCTGACATGATCTACCCAAGATTTTCACAACCCTGTGAAGTAGCTGCTGTTATCATCTGCCGACCCATCTACCCTTTTATAGGTGAGGAAACCAAGTCATGAAGGTGTTATGCTGCTTCTCCAACACAGCATAATAAGTTAGATTTCAAACCCAGGGAATTCTGGCTCACAGTCCTAATTTTTAACCACAGAGCAAACTTGCTTTGCCTTCTGGCCAAACAATGCCGATCACAGAGTAAAAACCCAATGCGTGGAAATCCCAAAGCAGAAGTCAATTACATGTCCTGGAAAGAAAATGAAGTGCACATACACATAAAATAATTGGTTTTAAACTTTAAAAATTACAAAATTAAAATGTTTTCCCCAGGATGTGGTGGCACGTGCCTGTAATCTCAGCGGCTTGGGAGGATAAGGCAAGAGGGTTGAAAGTTCAAAGCCAGCCTCAGTAACTTAGTGAGGCCCTAAGCCACTTAGTGAGTTGTCTCAAAATAAACAAACAAATAAATAAGTACTGGGGGTGTGGCTCAATGGTTAAGTGGCCTGGGTTCAATCCCCCCATACAAAAAATATTAAGTAATATGTGTATATTACTTAATATTTGTATGTAATATTATATCTATATGTATGTTGGTTTTTATCATCCAAGGTGTTAATGATTTATTTAATAGATTATTAAAATACTTCATAAAATTATTTCCCTCATTTTGTTCTTTTTCATGTCCTATTCAAATTGCATGCATATTCTATAAAATAATAGCAAACATCCCCCCGCCAAAAAAATAAAACCAATCCAATTCATGCTCCCTAAAATTGAAGAACACTTTGTTCTATGATGAAAAAGGCAAAAATATATGGCACCGAGTTTTCTTAGGCAATCATTTGGTGAGCACATCATAAGGACCAGGAGACCCCAGGCTATGGGTGGCTAATGTGCTTCTGAAGTTTTGCCTGGAGGAAGAGAAGTACAGTGAACAAGTCAAGAGGAAGGGAAGTCTGGGAGTTAGAACAGCATTTGGCATGGTACAGACTCTGGACAAGAAGGTCAGAGAAGATCTTCTTAAGAAAACGGCATGTCAGCTAAGATGGTGGTGAGAGGGCCGCTCACACAAGGAGCAGCCCAGAAGGTCTGAGTTCAGATTCTATTCTTGATCCCAGAGAGGATGGGAAACCATTAAAGATTCTACACAGGGAGTGAAATGATCCGGTTTGCATTCCAGGAAGACTATTTTGGTCACTGTGCAAAGAACAGATCATGGAAGGGCAAGAACGGAAGCAGATGAGCAGGTGTACAGTGTAGGCTACACTTGATGGTACCCACGAGGACTGGAGGAGACACAGGTGAACATGTTGGTATTTGCAGAGGTCGTGGGATGACAAAGCTTGATGGCTACACTGCTACGCTGTATGACAAGGAATTAAATAGGCGATGCTCGGTATAAAAATACCGCTAAAGAAAGATCTGAACTTTCAAACGGCAACATCTCTACTCTGCCTCTACTCCCTCTCCAGTTTCCAGAGCCTCCAAAGCTGAGTACCTACTTGCCTTTAGTCCGTCCCGGCCTCTGCCTGCTTGCCTTCATGAGATGTATCCTCACACCTGAATTCATCCACACCCACCCAGCAGACAGTTCTCTTGCCTTTTCACCTCTCTAGTGCTGTTAACAAAGATATCCCAAAAGCTGGCCTGAGCGTGGCAGGCAAGTCTGAGTGATGGGTTAGAGATCAGTGGTTGAACTATAAGGCTAAGGACCATGTTCTCTATCTAGGTATTCCATGTTAGAATAGAGTTTGAAATTTTCTAAGGAAACTCTGCCACGCGTGGTTGATTGACAGTGTTATGATCAAGTTTTAGCACATTGTGGTTGTAAGGACTGGTATCTGAGGCTATGGGAGAAAAAAAGATTCTGTTTCTCTTACTGCACCCTCACAACTCAGACATTTCCGACGGCAGATATGGGGGATACTTCCCTACACACCAAGCAAGAGATCAGTTCTAGAAGATACCAACTAGGTGTCCTCTAATTCAATGCTATTCTGACATTCTCTGCCGAGAAATAGCATCAGATGCTCCAGGTTGGGAGCTCAGTACCATAAGTCTGCCCCCACTTCAGGAACCAACTGCAAACCGAAAGGTGTTCACTTGTGTTTCTAAGCAGCCCATTACTAATGGGTGGGGAGGGTCCCACAGGGGACCTTGCGGAGGGGATCTTGGGGTTAATTCATTTTCTGTGCTAGTTCACAGAACTCAGTAAAACACATACACTTACTGGATTATTATAAAGGATACAATGAACACCAGAGGAAAACATGGAGAGGACAAGACATGGAAAGGGAGCAGAGCTTCCATGACCTCCTTGTGCACACGTCCCTGTAGGAACTGGCACATGTTTAGCTCTCTGGAAGTTTTCACACCTGGTCCTTACAGGAACTTATGGAAGCATAGTGGATTAAATCACTGTCCATCGGCGATCAGCTTCCAAGGTAAGCAGCGAGGCTAAAACCCTCTAATCCTGCTTTCGTCTTTCCTGTGCCAGACCTCAGGTTGAAACCACTGAGAGAATGCCATCCATCAAGTCAACTCATTAGCACCCAGAAAGACATCACTTTGGAGACCCCAAGAGTTCTTTCTTGTATGCCAGGAAACAGGAGGGCCAAGTATGTCTTTAACAATATCACAAGTGGCTTGAGGACTTAACCACCAAAGAGCATGTGGTTTCTACAGGAAAATCCATTCTGAGCTCCAAATATCTAGTATGAACAAATAAACATATTCAAGCTGAGGAACAGCTGAAGCTGCATTAAAAAGCAACTGTGGGTTTATTGTCAGGACAGAGGCAAGAGTCATTCCCCTCCGGCATTCACTTCTCTAATTCTGTGGGGGCCCACCTTCTTACAGCTTCCTCCAGGGTGGTTGGAAAGGTCTCTTCTTCTACTGATAGGCTCTCTCTGAACATCCCAAGAGCTTATGTGTCTGTGATGCATAAGGAACAGGAAATAATTTTATTTTTCTATATTAAATACGATAAGAGTTCCCTCTCCTCAATAACATTGGCTAACAATTGTATATCATGAACTTTTTTTTTTTTTTTACAGATCCCACACCCTTCCTTTGGTTGTACCAGACCTAGTACTCACACAGTCCTAGGAAGACAGCAGCACTGAGCCTTGACCCATGACAGTCGATCCATGGTCCTGTTAAAGGTGGCTCTATGCTCTCAGTGTCAGGATTTGTCAGAACATCCACCCAATCTTCCAAGATCTAGTGCCTAATGCCCACATCACCACTGTTAGCCCACAGAGATGAGACCCAAGGTTACTGCTGCTGTAAGAAAACCACAAGGTATCACATTTCCCAATCTTCTGGGACCCAACTCACACCAGGATTGTCACATCATCCAGCTTCATCAAGTCTAGACTGTGTTTAGATCAACACTCAAATCTTAAATAGACCAAGCAGGTAACACAAATGGGCTAAATAAGTGCCTATGTGTAATACAAGAGGGAGTAGTGGGGGACATGGCAAATTGAAGAGTCACAAACCATTTTGGAACATAGACCTAGTGTGACCTAGTGTGCTAGAGAGTTGACTCAATGGCTGGCACTCCATAGGTAGCTTCAGTATGGGACTGGTCATAGGAAAGACCAGGGCAGGATTATAGGGTTGGATCTTTCAACCACACCATTCACCTTCTAAATCGATCGCCAATGGCCTTGTAAAAACATAGACCTAGTGTGGCCTGATTTTATTTTATTTTTTAAATAAGACAAATCTGGATTTTTATGTGGAGTTTCTTGATTTTAAAATATAAAATTTTTAAAAATGGTTTTAAAATATGTTAAGGACTCTTATTAATTTTGTTGGGTGTGATAACAATGTGGTAGTTTTGTTTTAAAAATACATGATGAAGTCTTAACAGATGAAATAAAATTTTTTTTTAAGATTCTCTAAGAAAAAAAAACACATGTGAAGGAACCCTAATGTGATAGTTTTACATTATGGCCATAAATTATTTGATATTCCTTCCCTCAAGAGGTAGCATCTAATTCCCTATTCTTCCAGAGTGAACTGGGACTTGGTGATTTGTTCCTAAGGAACAGAATAAGGCAGAAGGGAGAGTAAGGGACTTAGGAGGCAAGGTGACAACAGGTATTGAGGCTTGCTCTTCTTTCCCTTTTGGATTGCTTTCTCTGGGGGAAATTAGCTGCTGTGTGGTAAGGATACTCAAATGACTTTGGGGGAGGGCCCACATAGAAGTCAGGGGCCCTCCTTCTAATAGCTCTCTGAGTGTACATGCTAGATAACAGGTCATCTAGCCCAACTGAGTTCTCGGTATAGACCCTGCCACATTCTGACACAACCTCAGGAATGACGCTGAGCCACATCCCCCAGATAAGCTGTTCCTCAATTCCTGAACCACAGAAATAATGAGATTAATATTTGTTTATCTTAATCCATTTTCTGTTGCTATCACATAATACTTGAGACTGAGGTGTTCATAAGGAAAAGAAGCCTTTTTATCTCACAGTTCTGGAGGCTAGACATCCAAGACTGGGCCACTACCCTGGTGCACCCTCATGCTACATCATAACATGATGGAAAAGGGAAGGACAAGTGGATGGAAAGTTGTTATTTTTTTAAGGAAAAAAAATGAATAGTACCCTTTCACCAAAACATAATTTTTCCTGGAAACTAATACAGATGATAGAATATGAAAGATGTGAAACTCAGACTTTCTGGTTCACTGCTATATTCTCAGGTCTGCAAGTCTCTGGTGGGTGAGGATTGCCCAATAAATGTGTGTAGAATTATTGATTGTCTGAATAATAAAAAAGCCCAAAGAGAATCTGCTCAGTGGCCTTCCCTTCTTCCTGCATTCTCCCTGCAACCCCCCTTCCTTCATTCCATACCCAAATGTCATCACTGAGGCATGAGAAATCCAGGGTTAAATCTAAAGAGAGGGAAGAACACTTTCAGACTGGATTAGGGCAGACCTGGCCTCCGCCCTTGGTCCTTCCATTTACAGACCACAAGGCCCTGGCAGTTGGCTTCACTGTTCTTTGGTTCTGATTTCTTATTCTGCAAAATGCAATAGACATTGTATTTCTTCTGTGAAGTGTATGTTCAGTTCCTTAGCCCATTTATTTATTGAGTTATTTATTTTTTGTTGTTCAGTTTTTTATGTATCCTGGAGATTAGTGCTCTATCTCAGGTGGGTATGGCAAAGATTTTCTCCCATTCTGTAGGCTCTCTCTTCATATTATCGATTGTTTCCTTTGCTGAGAAGAAGCTTTTTGATTTGAATCCATCCCATTTATTGATTCTTGATTTTACTTCTTGTGCTTTAGAAGTCTTGTTAAGGAAATCAGATCCTAGGCCAAAATGGTGAAGATTTGGGCTCAAAAAAACTTAACACCAAAAAACCAATAACCCAATCAATAAATAGGCTAAGGAACTGAACACTTAACAGAAGAAGAAATACAATCGATTAACAAAGATTTGAAAAAATGTTCAATATCTCTAGCAATTAGAGAAATGCAAATCAAAACCACAATGAGATTTCTTCTCACTCTACTCAGATTGGCAATTATCAAGAATACAAGGAAAAATAAATGTTGGTGAGAATGTGGGGGGAAAAGTAAACTCATACATTGCTGGTGGGAGCGCAAATTGGTGAAACCATATGGAAATCAGTATGGAGATTCCTCAGAAAACTTGGAAAGGAACCACCATTTGACCCAGCTATCCTACTCCTCGGTTTATACCCGAAGACTTAAAATCAGCATACTACAGTGACGCATCCACATCAATGTTTATAGCAGTTCAACTCACAATTGCTAAAGTATGGAACCAATCTAGGTGTCCTCCAGCAGATGAACTGATAAAGAAAATATGGTATATATACACAATGGAATATTAGCCTTAAAGAAGAATAAAACAATTATGTTTGCAAATAAATGCATGGAGCTGGAGAATATCATCCTAAGTGAAATAAGCCAGTCTCCAAAAATCAAAGGCCAAATGTTTTCTCTGATATGTGGATACTAATCCACAATAAGGGGTGGGGGGAAGAATAATGTTGCTTTAGACTGGGTAGAGGAGAGTGAAGGGAGGGAAGGGGATACAGGGGAAGGAAAGATAGTACAATGAATCAGGCATTATCACCCTATGTACATAACATGACTACCCACCGGTGTGATTCTACATCATGTACAACCAAAAAATGAGAAATGATACTCCATATATGTGTGATGTGTTAAAGTGCATTCTTCTGTCAGGTATAATAAAATAGAACAAATTTTTTAAATCTTGAAAAAAAAAAAAAGTAATGCAATGAATGCTTCCAGCCTCTCAGAGGTTTCAGGGTCTGGCCCGGGCTTCCCTCTCTTTTAACCTCCGCCCTGAAGGAGGCAAGTCACCACTTGTGAGGTGCTTTGAAGCTAACAAACTGGAGACCTCAGAGCGATGTGACCAGAGGCACACAGCTTGGCAGATGACCTGGTGTGACTGATGTTCAAAGCAGCGTCCGTCCGTGAACAGAGGCAGCCTGCACAAAGGAGCCAGCCAAAAATAATGAGAGAGGTGAAGAGGAAAAAAAAAAAAAACAGAAGAAGAAGAAAGAAACCCAGCAGGGCAGGGCTGTGGGGTCCCCTGTGTTTCCTCTGGTCTAACCTCCTCCCTCTCTTCCTCTACCCAGTCCTCAAACGACCCCCTCCTGCCTCCTTCGAGAGACAAAAAGTTAAAAGCTTTCTTGGGGAACAGAGTCATTTGCTTAGACTTCTGCTGTTTACCTTTGGTAGGACAGCCATTGGTGGTGAGTTCAAACACAGGAAAAGGCCTCTGGTTACAGGAAGGGCTGCAGACGGGCCTGGAAGGCTGGTGGTGCTACCCAGGGAATGCTTTTCCCCACTGGTGCTCGGCCCTGGGATCTGACTCCAGGCCCTTCCCTGGACATCAGGCCACCAGCCTTCAGCTACTCCTTGGACCATTTCCTTCCCTTGGGAATATTGCCCCTAAAGCAGAAAGATGGTAAGGAGTGGAGGAATGGATCGGCAGGGAGAAGGAACAGAAAGAGCAAAAGGGGCTTCCATTACAAACCAGTACACTATCATCTTTCTCTTTTCCAATCTAGTATGAAAAGCATCATTGCAACAAGCAGCAAATTTGGGATTTACATTTCAAGGCACTTTATTTGTTTCCAACCATTATAATAATCCTCCATGAACTAAGGAGGCCCCATTTTTCAAATCAGGGTCACAGTGCTACACGGGTGAAATTGATTTTACTGCAGCTGGCAATCCAGAACTCTGGGATTTGTTGGTGAAAAGGAAAGAAATGCATCTGCCTGTTTATATTTCAAAGTCCTTGCTGGGGAGACCTACCCTGCCCCCCAGGAGGGCTGGGCTGAATTGAGGAAAGTGAGTTGAGAAAACAAATGCTGTGAAATAATCAAAATCTTCTGGGCTTTCCCCATTTCCCCCAAATTTCTTTCCTCTAATTCCATTTCAAAAATCCCCCTGACTCCAAGAAGCACTAGACTTTCTGGTCACACCATTCTCAAGTTTATCATAAGGATCTCACTTCTCTTTCCCTGATTTTAGAGTCACTGGTGTCAAAATCTCTCCGTCTTCCAGAGAGTGTTTGGCTTCTCCACCAAATCTGCCTCAAATAAAGTGAAGGGCTGCTGATGTCCTCTCCAGCTCATCACCTCCCGCTCATCTGTCCTGGACTTGTTTGTATTATGGAAAGCAGCAATTTACCCCCCCCCCCCATTGAAAAATGTCCCCCAGTTCTTAACAATTTAGGAATCACTAAAATTGGCAGTTTGCTTGGCGTGGAACAAGTGACGTCTAATAAGGTCCTTTGTGTTCTTTCAAGGGTTTTCTCCTTAACAGTGGTTTTCCATGTGTGTGTGCATGTGTGTGTGCGTGTGTGTGTGTGTGTGTGTGTGCCTGTTTTCTCTTCTTCCTAAACTGGCAAATTTTTATCTTTCTCAAAAATCTGGAAAATTTCCAGTGTTCTTTTTCTCAAGAAAATTTTTTCCGTCTCATTTTTCTGTCTTCTTCTCTGACTCCAATTACACATATATTAGCGTTTTTGATATGCTCTACAATTTTCAGAGGTTCTATTCTTTTCTTAAAAATCTCTTTTCTCTCTGTTCTTTATATTGGATGGATTCTTTGGACCTATTTTAAGTTCAGTGATATTTTTTTTCTGTTACCTTTACTTCACTGTTAAGCCAAACCAGTTATTATTTTTAAAATTTTAATTATGTCAATTAACTATGTTAATCTTTGGTTCTAGAATTTTTATTTGCTTATTTTTTTAAATAAAAATAGTTTTTGCTTTTTTGAACTTTCCTATCTTTTCGTTTATTAGAAATGCATTTTCCTTTATGCCCTTGAACATGGTTATAATAACTGCTTTTTAGTCTGCAAATCCTGTCATCTGCATTATCTCCAGATTGGTCTCAATTGATTTTTTTTCTCTTGAGACTGGATTATATTTTTTTGTTTCTTCAAATGCTGAGGAATTTTGGAATGTATCCTGGCTATTATTAGTGACACATTTCAGAGACTTTGTATTTTGTTATGCTACTCTGAAGAATATTTTGCTTTTTTACCTAGGCAAACAGTTAGTTTGGCTGAATTCTCAAAGTAACCCTGGTATGCCCTGAAGTATGCAGCTGCTCAAATCAAAGTTCAATTTTTTGGCTTCAGCTAGAGGCTGGCAGTCGCCCCACACATGAGATACAGAGTTCAACCAGAAATTTAACAGTAGCATTTGGGCCCTCTCTTCATGAACCTCTCCATGAAATTTCTCTCTTACTGTCATGAAGCTGTGGTTGGTTGTCTTGAACTCTAACATCTGGCTCTTCAAGTCAGGAAGACTGGGTTTCTATCTGAGTTTCAGTCACCCCCATGTGGCACCACCTATAGCCTGCCCTCAGGATTAAAAACAACAACAACAACAACAAAAACCCTTTTCTTAAAAATCATAAAACTTAATTTGTGCAATTCCTTACTCAAGTATAGAATCTCCTTTAATATCTACCTACTTTTTTATTCATCTTTCAAAGCCTTCAGGTAATTGTTTTTGTTTTTCCAAAATTTTAAACTATTGTCTGCAGGATAGTTGGTTTGATAAGAGTTAATTAAGCTTTAACAGAAAGTGGACTCTCCTTCTTTTGTTCCTTCAATAAGTACCATTCAAATGTTTCCCAAGATATTGCCAATTATGTTATCCAGCAGATGTTTGTCTCAATTTTCTATTCTGTTCTCAAACTTTGTGTTTTATTTGCTTGTGGTTCTATAGTTCAGCAATTTGGACCAGATCAACTGGGAAGTTCTTCTGCTAGTCTGCCTATAGTTATATGCAAAGTTTTAGTCATCTTGTACTTGCTTGGGGCTATACAGTCTAAGGTGTTTTTGCTCTCTGGAGATTGGCTTGGCCTGTCTTTCTACAAGGCCTCTCATCCTCAGGCTTCTGCACATAAATGCCTCAGGGTACAAGTGAAAGCTGCCATTGTCTTTGCAGCCTACCTTGCAAAGATGTAGTGTCGTTTCCACCACAACCTATTGATTAAAGCAGCTCATAGAATAGCCCAGATTTAAGGGGATAGAGATTGGATTGTGTGTCTATTGACAAGAGGAATTTTGGTCATTTCTTGTAATGCAGCACACCATTATAAAAAGATTATTATGCAATAATAATGGTAACAATCTTACTAAATTTTAACCTATTTTCTAAATCATCCACCTCACTCATATGTGAAACATTCACATGAATGGTAGAATCCTTTTCTTGGTTCATTTAAGGAAACCAGGAAATTGGGAGGTTAAGCAGATTTATCAAGATTGGAGAGGCAATGACAGACAGAGCCAGGGTAGATGACATATGCATGGAAGAAGGAAGAAGGTACCATCAAAGGAAAGGAGGAAATTAAGAAGGGCAGGAGTGGGAGAGTTTGTAATTTTAAATAGGATGCATAAGGAAGGCCTCACTGAGAAGATAAAGACAGAGAAAATACCTGAAAGAGGGAAGGGAAGGGAAAGAGTAAGCACCCTTGGTGGAATCTGATATTATGGAAGTATGTCATAGAGATTCACTGGATCTCCATTACATTTTTATGAATTGGTGGAGCATACATTTATTATAGTGGATCCCAAAGGCTAGAAGTAGCCATGACTTAAACTTGTTTTATAAATAATTTCCTGTCACACTACATTGGGTTCTTTGAAGACTTCATGAATGCTGCATAAAAATTTTGATTATATAGAATATATTACATTCTTGGATACGTAAAGCACTTTATAGTGATTAACACATTCAAAAACATGAAGTAGAAATAGAAAACTATGAAAATTTTCCCTTTCTCTGATGAACACATATACTGAAACTTCTACTCCCAGTAATTGATAATTAGGAAATTTGGCAGACCTCCCATTGAGGGCACTTCAAGAACTCCATGAAAAATAAAAAATATCTTAAAAGCAACAAGTGCTAACAAGATGATTGAGGAAAACTTGGAAGTGGAGAACCCAAGAACAAGATCAACATCCGAATATGACTTTGCCCCAAAGGCATTTGCTACTCCTAAAGACACAGCTGCATAACTGAGCTGTACTTTTGGCAAACTCCTGAGACTAGGGGGCAAAAGGCCAGACCTGCTATGTCCACCTGAGCTGAGGATTCTAATAAACCTCCCCACTCTAAAGTGGGATCCCAAACAGCTGCAGCTTCGGGTAACAAATCATGAGTAAACTAATCCCTGCAAAAAAATTGTATCTGGAGTTATAACATCTGGGTGGTCAAGGGAACCGCAAAACTTGAACTTGGTTAAAGATGGTTGTAGACTAGAGGTGCCTTAGGCTTCTGGCTGAGGCAAATGAAAATCCCCTTTGAAAGAGGATGCTATCATGCTGGGCTTCAAACTATTCTCACAAGTAATTTTTAAAACACAATGTTCAACACAGTGTCAAAAACAACCAGTTATACATGGAAACAAAACAAATTGATCAAGCACCCACAGAAACAACAGACAGCAAAAACAGATCCATAAGCACTGGAGATAATGTCTACTGAAATTATTAGTCGCAAACTATAAAGTAATGCTTTAAGATATAGCTGACTATTCAAAACTAATAAAAGATATAAATCCATAGATTCAAGATGTCTAGTAGACTCTACCCAACATAAATTTAGAGAAGAGCACTCCCAGATATGTCATAACAAAACCGTAGAAAAACCAAAGAAGCAGAACTCTGTGTATATATATGTACAAATACATATATGCATATATATACATATATTATATATTAAAATCAGCCATAGAGAAAAGGACATGTTACTTTCAGATAAGTAAAGTTGACAGCAGAGTTTTAAAAATCAACAGTTAAAGTCAGAAGGCAGCAAAAAAAAAAAAAAAGTCCCAGAAAATATATATGTAAAGAGAAAAAAATCTTAAATGAGGGAGTTTGGGAAATTCTAAAACTTCTTTTATTTAAAGGAGAAATAAAATGATGTAGATAGAAAGTCTGCAATGTAAGAAGAGATAAATAAACAAAAGTGTCTTATGGAATCTGGTGGAATTTAAACCTGGTATAGAAATTTAAATTGCTACAATAGCAAATTAGTTGAGATGTGGGTGAATAGGGTTAAAAGACCTTAATGTTTCTGAATTACATAGGCCAGAAATAAAGATCAATATTTATATTGTGTTTGGATAAGTTAATGCAAGACTAAGGAGAAAATAATAAGTGTCAAATAAAAATAATAATTTTTAGGTCAGCCACTGGAACAATTGATGACTTTCCAAAATAAATAAATCTTCCAAAATAGTAAAGAAGAAATTAATGATTAACAATTCTTCGCCTATCAGTAAGAAGTCAAAAAAGAAGGGAAAAAAAGAATCCTAGAAGAGGTAGAACATACCAGAATCATCAAATTGGATAATAGACTAAAACCTGAATATATCAGTAATTACATTAAATGTAAATGGACTAATCTTACTATTTCTTAATAAATGCTCATTCACCAGCTGCAGGGGAATATTAGGAGACACACTGGGTATAGGGTCGGAGGCCTGAATTTCAGCCCTGGTTTAGTCATCAGCTAACCATGGAATTCTGGGCAGTTTTCTGGGCCTCAATTCACATAGAAAAGGAGGACTTTAGTTGGATAATGACAGAACTTCATTCAGTCCTTTTAGACTTAAGAGACTGTTCTCATGAGCTCTTTCCATAGGTCCCTGGTCTTCTATTGTCTCATGTTGCTTAGGGCTCATCACATTCCTAGAAGGATGTGATGCCCTCTGCTGAGACAAAATGGAATTATTTTAAGTCTCAGATGTCCTACTGAGCAAGACACCTGAGGAGGCACATGGAAAGGGGATAGTGAGAGGTGGCTGGGGCGAGTTTTAGAAAGATGTCTTCATGCCTAACAACAGATAAGAAAAGACACCCTCCTTTGGTTTCCTCTGGGTATTAAAAATATCTGGATGTGACTCCTGGAACTTTATAGGTGTGTGCTGACCTCAACCTGAGCCAGATGAGAGCAGAGTGGGAGCCAGTAAGATGTCATTGACATGCTGAGTTAATGACCCAGCAATTCCAAGCCTCAGACTGCAGCTCTGCAAGATGACACTTTTTTGTTTTTTAAACTTACACCACTCTGAGTGTTTCTGCTCCTTGAACACTGAAGCCTCCTACTTAATACTAGGTGCTTCCAAACACCTAGTGACAATAGGGTCATCTAAACCAGTGCTATCTAAAAGGAAGGCAACATGGTCACATGTGTGAGTTTAAAATTTTAGTAGACACATTAGGATGAAATTAATTTCAGACATATACTTTATTCAACCCAATGTGTGCTAAATAGTATCACAAAAATTATTGATACATTTTACCATATTTTTTTTGTTGAGAGCCACAGCCGAGTCAGAACACACCTGGCATATTGCCAGAGGGAATGGTTGAAAGGTGACACCAGCGAACCATTGAGATGATGATTTGAGTTAAGCTGTATATAATTGCTATGATGCTGGATTGATTGAGTCGTATATGGACCCTGCTCTAGGAATAGGGCGGCTCCAGGAATCTGCCTTGGGTGCCCGTGCCCGCTACTTTACTAAATAAACCTCTTCCTGACAAAGTACACAGCCTTAAATATTTTGTTACAACAACAGAAAATGGACCAAGACTCAATCCCTTGGTGTATTTGCTGAACCTAATAATACCTTGCAGAAGCAGATGGAAATGAGGTTGAGAGAAGGAGGTATCACCCCTTCAGTGCAAGTGCAAAGACACCAAAAGGGCATAGTGAGTGGGTTCTCTCCAGTATGATAATGTTGCGCATAACCCCAGTTGCAAAGTTGCAGGCAGGGTTCTGAGAAGCTGCTCTCACAGCGGCTCTGTTGGCCTTTATCTGTCTTTCCTTCTCTGGTGTCCAAAGTGGCTGTTAGTATTCTGCCGGCAAAAGAGCTGTCCTGGATTCTTGCCTCTTGGAATGAGTTTGGATGCCTCTGTCACCAGTGTGAACCAACAACCAGGTTGTGAAAATGTGCACAGCAGGCCTCCTGGGGGAGCTGGGCAGTCACTGACTTCGATCTGCTTTTGCGTCTGGGACCACATTTCTGAAGGACCACTGCTCTGGAAGTCCAGCCCATCCTTGGGGAAGATCTGTCAGCAATCTTCTGGCAAGCAAGCAGGGAGGCTTGCAGTGGCCTCTAAGGGAAAATCAGCTTGTAAATAAGGTAGTCTTTTAAAATGACAGCAAAGTGGGGTGTGGTGGCCAACTCCTATAATCCCAGCAACTCAGAAGGCTGAGGAAGGAGGAGCGAAAGTTTGAGGCCCGCCTAGGCCACTTTGTGAGATGCTGTCTAAAAACAAAAAACAGTAAAGGGATGTGGTTCAGTGGTTAAGCACCTCTCATTTCAATCTCCAGTGCCGAAAAATAATAATAAACTAGTAATAACAAAAATATGAAGAACAATTCTAAAGACACTTACACATGCATTTTTACAAGTCATTGTGTTGATCTGAGAGAAATCTAAAACTATGTGTCTTTTTAAAATCTTCTTGAGATTGTAGAAGGTGGACATCTCCCATAAGGACAAGATCCATCTCTGGTTATGGATGAGGAATGCTTACTACAAATAACATTAATATTTTAAAACTACTACTTGAAAGTATTAGAGGGTCAGTAAAAGCAGGAGGGTATTGAGAGAGTTTGAAATCTAGAAGATGGGAATGGCATTGGATGAGTTTGCCATTTTTTGTTCTATAGTTTATAGTTGGAAGATAGACCTAGTCCATGCTTCACAGGACACAGAAACCTGTAATCCTGTGGCTTGAAGAACCAGGGGCAGGAATCAGGACAATCACAGCAAATGAAAAGTGTGTGTGCGTGGGGGGAGGAATTCCAAAGTGGACAGAGTTAGAGAAGAGAGTCCCAAAATCTGCTTGTGAGCTCTGCTCATATTCTGGCTGAATCATCCTTGTCTGGTCAGACTCTAAGCAACCCCAATACAAGCGAAAGCCAGAGCTGATGTTTAAGACTTTACTTCTGCTGCTTAAAAAAAAAATCAATATTCTTTGGAGGAACATAACAGAACCAAGTATCTCTATGTGTTTCCCATAGTATCGAGGCAACAATAAAAAATTATTAGACACATGAAGAAACAAGAAAATGTGAGTCACAGTCAAGAGAAAAAAAAACAATCAAGGGAAATCAACCCTGAAATATCCCAGATAAAACTGGCACACAAGGACTTTAAAATAGCCACTAAACTGTGCTTAACGATCAGAGGAAAATGTGCTCACACAAGAAGAAGTAACCAATTTTAGTAGTCCTGCATCTACTAAACAGATGTAGACTAGAAAAAACTTGACAATACTAATTTCCTATTTTATAATCCCATTGAGCTTTTATTCAGCAACTTTTTACTTGTGTTGAAAAATCTTATTCAAATCAACTCAAGACATTTTGATCAGCTGATTAGATGAGTTGAAGTTTGTTCTGAGGGAGACATGGAACAGGGGAACTACACCAATAAGCAAGAACTTATTGGTTGATCAAGGGTGCACAACAGATAGCCCACCTTCAGCGGATTTTCCTCATCTTTCTGGGGAGGAAGTGAAGGGAGAAGAGGTAGAAAGAAATAGAAACAAGGAGGAGAGAAGCAGCAACCACAGCTAGGACTCCAGCCCCCCAGTGATTATTAATGCCAACAATAAAGGATCATAAGGTTTAGCTGTGGATTTGAGCATAGAACTGGAGACCAAGGAGGAGGAAGAAGGCCTATGGTACACATCACCTGAATGTTTTAAGCTGAAAGTTGAACATTTTCTTTTCTTTCTTTCTTTCTTTTTTTTTTTTTGGTGGTGGTGCTGAGGATTGAACTCAGGGCCTTGTACTCTACCAACTGAGCTACATCCCCAGCTCCTTGATCATTTTCTTTAGACTAAGTTAAAGTGTCACATGTGCATCCTGATACTGACTCCCCCCGAGTCCTACTGTGATGTGTGCAGCTCCCATTCTCCTTGGTAAAATTATACGCCACAAGTAAGACCAAGCAGGGAGTAGGAATAGCAAAAGAGTTACATTTAAAGTATTTCCCAAGTATTCCCAGAAATCCCAGAGACAAGACTCCATGGCATTTTTCTCAAGCTGGGTTTTGAAGACATCTTCTTAAGTTAATTGTAACAACCGTGATTCCGTGTACTCAATTCTGTGCTTCACTGAGTTGGGATGTAGCTATGAATTTGTCTAATATTCCTTCACTAAGAACTCTAATGAACACTAATGATAAGTAAGTAAGTCACAAAGAAAGGGTTTAATGAGCTACATTTTGGGGAAGTCCTGTGTTAAACACATTTTTTTTTTTCTTGCAGGGCCTTTTAGAGCCTTCAACATAGGAATATGCATAGTAGGTCACCAAGGGTGTCAGGGTCAGGGTCTGGCAATCACATGCAGAGCAGGGACTCAGGATATGGCCAGGCCTCTTAATTTTCCCAAGAGGGGAACTCATTCATTTAACAAACATTAATTGAACATCTACTTAATCTAGACCCTTTTAAATATGCAGTAGATATAGCACCGCTTTCATTGAGCTGTTTGGCCAGAGAAATAGAAAAAAAACAAATAAGCTAACAAAGTATCATTATAAGTAACAACTAGTGCTTCAAAGCAAAGGGACAATAGAGAGTAATGGAGCCAGGCTAGAACATACCTAGATAGCATGGCTAGGAAAGACCACTGAGGAAGTGATACATATCCTGAGACCTGAACAACAAGAAAGAAACAGGCTGCCAAGGGCCAAGGGAAGAGCTTCAGAGAGAGGAAGCAGCTCCTAGGGAGGATAGAAGGCAGGAAGTACTTTGTGTGTTTAAGCCTCTGAGAGGGGGCCAGGTGGCTTGCAGCATGAAGGATCATCTAGAAGATGGAAGGTGTTAAAGAAGGAAATGTCTAAAGCACACAACAAATGAGGCAGAGTCTATTACCTGCAGGCCCAAAAGCACATACCCGGGAAGAAGTATGCTGAGCTCCCTGCTAGTGGCAAGGCGAAACCCTATGGTCGCTTTGCAAAATAGTTTGTTTCCTAACAAAGGCAAATATACACTTATGATATGGGGCATCATTCTATTCCTCAGTATTTATCACTGAGAAATTAAAGTGCATGTCTGCATAAAGAATTTTAAAAAATAATCATTATAGCATTGTTTTTGTAATACCTCAAATCTAAAAATAACCCAAATGTTCCTCAACAGGTTAATGAATAAAAACTTAGGTATGTTCCTAGAATGGAATAAAACAATAGAAGGAAAAAGCTAATAAACACACAGAGAGACACGCACACACACAAGATATTTAGCAAAAACACAGTTGTGCAGGTAGAAAGTCCAAAGAAACTGTGGAGGTGCTGAGAAGCTTTAAGTAGTGGATCGAGCAATGAGAGGTGTGGGAGTGTAGGACCCCAGTCTCTCTCGTGCTTCCTGTCTGAAGATGTGATTCTCCCTCCTATAGGTCCTCCTGCCATTGCCATCCATCTTCTGCCATATGGCCCTTACAAGAGATTGTGATATGCTACTTGAACTTTTAACTTCCAAAGCTGAGCTAAATAAACCTCTTTGCTTTATTAAATTAACCACCTCATATATTTTGTTATGGTAACGGAGAAGCGACTAATACAATCTAACTGTAAGATAAAACCCATGAGTAAGTCTAAACAATCTTGGAGTAAGCAAAGATTTCTTAGGACACACACACACACACACACACACACACACACACCAATCCACAAACCATAAGAAAAAAATTTGATAAATTGGATTTCATCAAGATTAAAATTGTGTGTTCTTTGGAAAATATCATTAAGAAAATGAAAAGACATGTCACAGACTGGGAGAAACTATTCATGATACATAGATTTGATGAAGGATCCTAATATTTAAAGAACTTTTACAACTCAATAATAAGAAGATCAGCTGGGTGCAGTGGCACATGACTGTCATGCGGCTTGGGAGGCTGGGACAGGAGGATCGTGAGTTCAAAACCAGCAACTTAGTGAGGCCCTAAGCAATTCAGTGAGACTGTCTCTAAATAAAATATAAAAGGGGCTGGGGATGTAGCTCAGTGGTTGAGCGTCCCTGGATTCAATCCCCAGTACAAAATAATAAGAAGAAATAAGAAGGTAAGTATCTGATAAAAATATGCAGATTTATGTGACATTGGTATGTTTCAAATAAGAACACATGCCAATGGCCAATAAATATAATAAAAGATGCTCAATAAAATTGATCATGAGGGAAACACAAATTAAAAATTCAGTGAGAAATATCTACACACCCAGACGGAATGACTGAAATAAAGAAGATGGGAAAGAGTATGCACTGGTAAGGACAGGGGACAACTAAAACTGATATGTTGCTGGGGGTGCACTTTATTGTGTGTAAACTATCTCAATAGAGTTTTAAAAAGAGTTAAATCAATGAAGCTTTAAAAACAATGGCTATAATTTATAAGAAAAGAAAAGGGAAAAAAAAAAAAATCCCGAAGGACTTCGGCTTGATTCCTGTGTTTCCGGAGGCGCTGTGCTATATCCATGCTATGCAGTTCCTGGCTTGATCTTAATAAAGAGCCTCTGAGATGAATCCACTTATCATCTCTCTTTTAGAGTTGGGCAAACTGCCGTTCACAGAAAATAAGTGGTGAAGCCCGGGCAGGCTGACTACAGTACCTAAGCCCTTAAGCATGAAGCCAAAGAAGCTGAAATTGCTGCCTTCCAGGGTTTCTTTAAAGCTGGTTATAAAATGGAGTGAATGCAATGCTCCATATATACTAAATTTTCCTTGAGCCCAATTCCAATTTTATATGCAGCACCCTAGGTAGTAAGATCTTTATGGAATTAATTGACTTGAAAAGGCTCGGGCTCCACAATACACCAGCCCCATCCTAGCTGCAAATCCCTCCCCCTTGGTTTCTTCAACTGTGAAATGGAGATCTAATCCCTGCCTTCCCTACCTCGGAGGTCTACTGTGAGGATGAAATAAGCCTCATAGTTGAAAGTGCTTTGTAAACTGTACAGCCCTAAACAGTTGCAAAATCATTTGAATAAACAAGAAAGCCTTGGTGGAGATGCCATTCTACATGGGATTTCTTGTTCCAATTTTCAATTAGGTTTCAAGGACCTGCAGATTCTGAATTTACTGTCATTGATTGCATGAGTGAACCAACTAGCCAGTATTTATTGATTCTGACTATGTGTTCAGTGCTAGTTTGTGGTAATTAGAAAAAGATGCTTCAGCTCCTGCCTTTGGGGGCTTAGAGTAAAACCAAAGGGATAAACAACAACCAGGCTATCCCAGAAGCAATGCAGGTAAAATTTACACCTGGTCTCTGTTCAGGTGTATCCACTAGAATATCCTAAGGATAATGAAATCCTCTGAGATATCAACCATTTTTAGAAAAGTCTCAGGAAAATACCAAAGAGAAAGAGAACCTCAGGAAATGTCAGAAACTCAAGACAAGAAGGCAAAACCAATGTGAAGGAGAAAAGCTTTTGACACATGGTCTATGAGGAAATTCAATTGCAGTCATTCCTCCGTATCAGAGTGGAACTGGTTCCAAGAAACAATCCCCCCCAACCCCCACAATGGATACTAAAGTCCAAGGATGCTCAAGTCCCTTATAGAAAATGATGTGGTATTTGCTTATGACCTATGAAATCTACCTATACACTTTAATTCATCTCTAGATTACTCATAGTCCCTAATATGATGTCAATGCTATTGTAAATAGCTCTTACGTTGTATTGTTTAGGAGGAAATGACAATAAAAAAATGTACATATGTTCAGTTCAGATGCAGACTTGGGGGGAATATTTTTGACCCTCAGTTGAATTCTCAGATGTGGGAGATGTAGAGGGTTAACGAGGTATACCAGCAGAAGAAATTGGCAGTAGAAGAGAATCTTGCATGGGTGTAAAAACATGAGCTGGGAGCTGGGACCAGGGTCTTCCTGGTCTCTAATACTCTAATACCAGCCTTCCAGAAATCTGGACAAGAAGTCTTCATCCTATCTTCAGCAGACAAGCACACAGTCTCTTTTCAAGAACAAAGAACTGGTTGGGCATGGTGACGCATGCCTGGAATCCTAGTGGTTTGGGAGGCTGAGGCAGAAGGATAGCAAGTTCAAAGCCAGCCTCAGCAATTTAGCAAGGCCCTAAGCAATTTAGTAAGAACCTGTCCCTAAATAAAATACAAAAAAAGATCTGGGGGTGTGGCTCAGTGTTTAAGCACCCCTGGTTTCAGTCCCTGGTACCAAAACAAAACGAAACTTATTTCTATGCATTTATGAGTTGGTCAGGATGAACCCAGCTACTATGTAAAACCATAAAGCTCCAATTAAAAAAAAAAAATAAGACAAAGAGCTTACTATCTGCAGCAAGTCTTGAGTTCAGTTCTTTGGGAAGTTACTATAAATAAGCAGATAGATTTGAAAATCACCCAGTTTGAATACATGTTTCCATCTCTGTTTTCCACCCAGTGAAGCACCCAGTAGAAAAGAAGTCAAATGAAAACTCAACAATTTTCCTAAAACCAAGAGGCTATGATGAACTACAGTAGACAAGCATTTTAGGTGGGTGCTTCACCACAATGAGCAAAGTGAAACTTCTCTAGCAAAAAATAGGTTCCTGGGGCTGGGGTTGTGGCTCAGCGGTACAGTGCTCGCCTAGCATGTGTAAGGCCTGGGTTCAATCCTCAGCACCACATAAAGAGAAATAAATAAAGGTATTGTGTCCATCTACAAATGAAAAAATATATATATATATATAAAGAATATCCTGAGGATAATGAAATATCCTAAATATCATATATATATATATATATATATATGTGTGTGTGTGTGTGTGTGTGTGTGTGTGTGTGTGTATAAAATAAAAGAACAGGTTGCAGAAAATAAGTAGGCTGTTGAGTAGGGGACTTTATTAGTGGCTTTACTATTTTATTTGAAATCCTGAAAGTTTTCAGACAACTAGTTATTCTTATAAATAAATTCTCATAAAGCATCTTTTAAAATGACTTGGAAAATTTAAATTATTTGAAAATTTGAATTTATCATACCAATATAACCCACATGCAGTACAAATATCATGACTGATTCCACAAATAGAAAATGTAACTTGTTCATCAATATGTATGACTCCCCTTTGTGTTTCATCTTTTGGGCACAGGTCTATTTATGTATTTTGTCTTAGTTTAGGGCTCTTTCAGATCTGAATCAGAGATAAGGATTGGAAAGAAAGCAGTTTCTCTGGGAGGTAAAGGGAATGCTGTTAAGGGAGTGGGGAAATGAGGGAAGAAAGGGACCCAAGGAGAATGATAGAAGTTCCATTATCAACCCTGCCACCATGCTGGTGATGAAATTAAACTCCACTGTGGAAGCTCTGGGAAAACACCTGCCCCACAGCCACCCACCTGAGGGACGAAAGAGGGGACATGCTTATACTCCTGTCAAAAATGGGCACCGATTCAAATAAATACAGAAGGAGAATGCAGTTGATACTTGGAGGGGTGAAACAGGCAATTCCAAAAACAGAAGAGCCAGCCCTTCCCCAAGGAATAATAATAATAATAATAATAATAATAATAATAATAATAATGGAAGAACTACTCTTCATGGGCAAGGCAGCCTTTTAAAAGGACATTAAAAAACATAAAATTTCAAATAATAGTTATCAAATTTAGAGAAAAAAAATCAAATCTCTTTATCACCAACTGAAATGGAGATATATACACTGGTGTCAATCACTGCAGACAGTTGAATTTCTACCCCAGCCAACCCAGGCTTTTTTCACACCTTGGCAACTTTGTGTTTCAGCACCTCATGTCACCCCTCCCGAGGAAGCTTCTCCTTCTGTTCCAGGATGGGTTCCCTGATGAGACCTCATCTGACATCGTTCTACTTGTACTCAGTTGAGTTTTATTTACAAATTAACTCCACTTCTTACTCCTTCCTAAGTATAGGCAAAATATTCTCTAATTGCTTCATCTATGGCTCTAATTTCTTTCAAGTCACTGAATTTTCCAAAGAGTGGGAACATCTTATTCTTTTATAATAGCCATACCACTAGCACAGTACCAGGAACAGAAGGAATGAAATCTGCATTTAAATGTGGTAAAAGAGAGAGGCACAGGTGTGGTTTGATGAGATCACAGGAAATGGATCTATAGAACTGCTGTGGATCCTCTTCAAGTTTCTTCATTTATAAACAGGGAATGAAGTATCTCCTTGGAAATTTATGGTCAGGATCAAATAAATTAATATATGCCAAGTGCCTAGCACAAAGCAGGCTTAGGCTATATTTATTCTTTTCTCCTTCCTAATAGAAAGCAATGTGCTTCATGTTCTAATAGAATGTTAACCCTTAGGTTAATGTTAATCCTTAGTCTGGAGTCCAGAATAAACTTGAGACTCTGTTTGCCCATATCCATGTGAATTGTTCTAAAAGTGTTTTTTTTTTGTTGTTGTTGTTTTGTTTTTGTTTTTGTTTTTTAATGTGGACTCACTATGTTGTCCAGCCTGGCCTCAAACTCTTGGGCTCAAAGGATCCTCTTGCCTCAGCCTCTGGAGTAGTTAGAACCATTGAACCATGCCCAGCTTGAGAAATATTTATCCTAATTCATCCTTGATGTGTAAGGGTAATTGAGACATGCTCACATTTGTAAGGGCCTTTGTGCAAATGTAGGGAGAATCTGGTTACAGTCAATCAGAAAAAGGAAGTCCCTTTGAGCACAGGATTTAGCAGAAGCTAAAGACACCAAGCAGAAAGCAGGTCAAGTGGACTCTGCAAAAATTCAAGTTCAGTGCTCTTCCCTAGTGCGACTCTAGTTCTTGTCCTGCCAGGCTCAACTCTAGAAATCTCTGACTTGCCTTGTCCTAGTGCATCTCTCTGAATCTGGCTGCTATGCCCTTGGTCTGACTTAAATTAGCACAATGGGCCTTTCTCATCATTATGAGGATTCAGCAATTAATGATGTGGACCTCCATGGCAGCAAAAGGAAATCAGCTTTGATTCTTCCTTTCACCAAATTTGAAACAATAAAATTTTATTTGATGGCAAGGAGGTACAAAAGCAAGTCAAGGTCCATACCCGTTCTGATTTAGCATCTAGGTGTGTGTGTGAGAGAAAGACAGAGACACACAGAGACAGAGGCAAGATGCAGAGACACAGAGAAAGGGGACATAAAGATTGTTGTTCAGTAGTTTTTAGAAGCCTGGGCAGAGTTCTATTTACATTTACCATGATACAGTTTGGATGGTTAAAGGCCCATGGTTAAAGGCTAGTTGCCCAAGTTGGCACTGTTGGACTTTTAGGAGGCAGAGCCTAGTGGGAGGTCATTAAAACCATGCCTCCAAGAGGGAGCCTGGCCAGTCCTCTTTCCCTTTTGCTTCCTGGTTGATGAGATGACCAGTTTTGCTCTGCTGCCTTCTCCCACTGTGATGTGCGACCCCATAGCAAGCCCCCAACAATGGGGCCAATCAATCATGAATGGGAATCTCCCAAACTGTGAGCCAGAATAAACCTTTTCTCTTGTAAGTTAACTAGCTCAGGTATTTCCTTAGAGTGACAGAAAATTGGCTACGACACACAACCTTTCCATTTCTGTCATGCGTGACCCACCCTCATCAACAGATAAGGACACCAAAGACCAGAAAGAGCCTCTATGTTTTGCTCAAAGGCACACGCCAAAATGCTCATTTGTGTCCTCAGTCCAGCTCTAGTCGTCTTGCCCTCAAGGGCCTTCCTCTGCATCCTGCCTTTGTAAGGATGGGAAGAAAATAAAAAATGAAATTCTAAACAGCAAGGGAAGAGCATGAGAGAACGGAGTGGAGCAGGAACAGGAGAAGAGGCTCTCAGAAACGACAGCAGAGGGGGGGCCAGCCCCTGAGGGATAATGGGGTTAAAGAGCACCGAGCTGGAACTTACTGCAAATAATAGATCAGTGGACAGAGGTTTATACCCAGAATACCACATATTTATACCCAGGATATAGAAAGAACTCAGAAAACTTAATACCAAGATGAATAACCCTCAATAAATGGGCAAACGAACTGGACAGACCCTTCTCAAAAAAAAAAAAAAGAAGTATAAACAGCCAATAGTTATAAGAAAACATATTCCACACTTTTAGCCATCAAGGAAATGCAAATCAGAATTACACTGAAATTCCATCTCACCTCAATCGGAATGGCTATTATCAAGAATACAAAAATCTAGCCAGGTGTGGTGGTGCACGCCTATAATAACCAGCGGCTTGGGAGGCTGAGGCAGGAGGATCTCAAGTTGAAAAACAGCCTCAGCAAAAACGAGGCACTAAGCAACTCAGTGAGACCCGGTCTCTAAATAAAATATAAACTAGGGCTGGGGATGCGGCTCAGGAGTCAAGTGCCCTTGAGTTCAATTCCCAGTACCCTCCCCTCCAAAAAAAAAAAAAAAAAAATAAAA